>NC_133983.1:6004137-6364137 GCF_047716275.1 Strix uralensis | reverse complement strand
CGTGGACAGGGTGACTTCCCTGTGACGGACCCTGTGAGCTGCTGGCTGCCCAAGGAGCAGTGAGAACCTTTAAAAGAGGAGGACACCAGAAAGAGGGATGCAACATCAAGAAGCAACAGCTAATGCAGCTGCCAAGAGGCTGTACAGGAGCAAACTCTAACTTTCCTTGAAGGCCAAGTTAAGATGTACCAACACATTAGCAGGCAAAATGTCTCTTTAAAAATACTGAAACTCATTCGACTAATTGGTAAGTATACTGTATCTTTCTTGCACTGTGTGTCGCCTGTGATACCACAGTTGCCATAGTAACTGTTTATTTCTATCAAATTACAAAATAAACACATTCAAAGAAAACCAATATTTTTTCCCTTAAGAACTTTCTGCCCGGAGTCCCTTATCCCTTTATTTTACATTTTTACATTTAACTTGTCCATAAGTAAGCATTATTTCCTCTTGGGGTTATTAGTTATACTAATACCAAGGCAATCAAACACATACTGTGTGTTACAACAAAACCGTAAAATGAGCAATTACAGTGTACTTTAGAAGCAAAAGACACTTGCTGTATTTCTGGGAGACAATGTACTGCAAGGATTAGAGCAAAGCGCTGGGAGGAGCGTGGCGGCAGGTGCTACTGCCTTCAGGCACGGGTACAAGGCCAGCGGTGGCCTAGGGGAGGTCTGAACACTGCAGATGGAGTTGGGGCACCCATCGTGACAAGCTGGCCATGTCCACTAAACTTTATACTTTGGTCTCACTGCTGCTACAGCCTTCTGAGGCTGTATAAATCATTTACCGGGGTTCAGGGTTACAGTGTAACGCTGCTTGCTTGCTTCTGCAAAACACTGTGAGAATGCAATATAGAGGGTGCTGTCTCTGTTCAGCGTTGTCACTGCTATTGCTGGAGGAAATCAAAATCATTTAGGCTGAATTTTGCACTCAGGTAAAAACAGAAACCCAGACTAGGCCAGGGTATGGACCCGTGACGTGACGATGCCTATGCCACCCAGGCAGCCCCATGTGCTGAGAGCTTCTGAAAGCTTGTGAGGGGCTACAAAAGCAAGGCTGGCAGGTTAACACAGCGGAGGAAACGATGGCAAAAGAAAACAAACCGTGAGAGGTTTCTATGACAATTTCTCAACTTTTAAACATAGAACTATACAGCCTGCCTATGGATTTTTTCCCTGCCAAATGTACACTAGTACAGGAAATTCCTTATGATTTTTGCCAATGTGCTGGTGCAGGCAGGAGTTAAGAGAGGCTCAAGTGGGCGCCGTTTTGTCAACAAAAGCAAGAACAGCCATTTGCCTACATGTTATTATTCATATTCCCATTCACAAGTCACAAAAATACTTATATCCTTGCCTGACTATTTAGGATCTTCTCATGCACCTTCGTATGAGCTCTACAACTGAAAATCTCCTCCATTTACAGCTGCAAGTGCCCAGGCAGGAATATCCAATTCCCAAGGAGAGTTGGCTTAAAAGTAGACTGAGAAAAGAATGACAATGGGAACTGTACAATTTATTGTCCTATGAGTTAATAAGGCTGCTTTTCCACCTTGCCATTCTTCTTGTGTGGCTGAGCAAATTAAGTCTGCCTGTACTTGGAGACTGCATGCTTGCTGCTTAACTTTGCCTGAAGTTCTCGTAAACAGAATAGATGGGATTATATTATAAGCAAATGTTAATGTAAATGGGCACCTGCTGCCCTTGAAAATTAAATTTTCAGAACTGTTTGGTAAACAGTCTTTTATTCTTTAACACAGAAGTCAGTTACATCATGGCATTGACTGAATCAAACAACAAATAAGATTTAAGTGTATCCAGTATTTTTAGGGAAAATGTCTATGTCAAACAGATTAAATACCTTGGCACTGGTTCCAATGTAGGATTTTGTGTTCAGCAGCTGGCATTTCAACTCTTAAAATTTCCAGTACATCAACCTGACTGTGGAAAGGGTTTCAGTAACAATTTGGGACTTCCAGGCAGTCTTTCAATGCAAAACTATGATTGTTATCTGCACAGGGACTGAACTCCTGTAAAGTCTGACCAAGTTTGTTACTTTTGCAGACACATTTAATTTTACAGCCACGAACTCTCATTCAGCATAAGTACTTACCACAAAGTGTGTATCAGAAATAGCACAAATATTTGCTAGATTAGGCCTCATCTTTATAAATGTTCTACCAGTGTAGGCTAAAATCTGGCAATAAATTCTGTATATAAATTGACCCCTGTACCTCAGCTTGACTTCAGTATCTTCTAATCCCTCTTCACAAAACAAATTGCATCAACCATGCCCACATTTAGCCAACTACAGTTCACATTGTTTTTGTTCCCTCTCATAAATTCTTCCTACAGATTAAATGCTGATGCACTGAACTAACTGCTCTTGGCTGAGGTGGGCAGGTGTAATGTGATTAGTATAGATTCTGGAATTGGTAAGTACTGTATCAGTATCCTCCCTAGAAAATAGGTGACATGTCATGGGATATTAAGTATGGCCATTTAATGTAAAATCTCAGATAATACATGAGTTAAATGGAGAAAATGAGAGAAAGCTTTTAAGCATTCTCCCAAGACAGATTGCAGAATAATATTATTGTACACGCAAGTAGTGCTGATTGACACAGTCAGAAGGCCATTATACTAGTACGGTATAAAATCATTATAGCAAAAAGCATTTCAGAGCTGCAGAGTGATAGTAGCAACATATAATGAATTATCAATAAAGAAGTGGTGATTCAGTTACATTACATATGAATAGAAAGCTTCCTGTTATATAATTTAAACCTGCCAGCCTGACAAGTGACTTGAATATTCAATTCCTTCTTCAGGTGTATGAATCATCCTTTTAACTTTACCACAGACTGCAACTTTGTAAGGTAGGCCAGAAACTGAGCTACAGTAAGCAGTGTTTTTGAGAAAAGGTTGATTGAGCGGAATTCAATAAGGTACCTTCTGGTGAGGCTCTATTTGAACTCTCAAGGAAACAGCATCAGCTGTTGAGATGCTGGTCTTAAGTAAGCATTTCTTCTTGTTTATGGCAACTAAACACAAAGTACAGTCTTTCAGCAAGTCAATGCTACCAATATTTTATGGTTTTCATTTTGTCTTACCATAAAGTCCTTGAAGTTTACATTGTTGCAAACTACTATTAGTGATGAAGGCCTGACAAAAAATCCCTATCAGTATCAAATCCCTGTATTCTCAAGGCTGTGCTCTTGAAGGAGACTTGTCTCAGACCTTGCTCCTGGACAAAGCTCCTCTGAAGCCGAATACAGCATGTTAGTTATGTGTTGCAACATGGTCCCATGGGAGGATTAGGACCTTTGGGAAAATTACAAGAGTCACCTTTTCCTTTTAAATGATTATTTAGTATTTGCAGTTAACATGATACCTAAGTCAAAGACTACTGCACTGGAAGCTTAACTTTGAAATACAGGGAAACAGGAAGGTTCAGTCTGAATGCCCTCTGTACTGGAGCCAAAGTTACAGTCAAGAAACAAGAAAGATTAAGCAGTTGAAAATGATTCAGCTGTGATAAGTATAGGTATAATATTATCCAGTTCACATTCTGAAAATAAATATATCCACAACACTGTCAAACACAAACATTTAAAAGTTGTGGGTAGTTCTAACTTGCCTTCCAGCACTGTTGAGCTCTTGCACATTCTTGCAGACTGCTAAGACACATTTTCAGATAGATTTTTTTAATAAATGGAAATTGAGCCTTATGAAATCACGTGATTTCATAGATACATTATATTACACTGTTGTAATGTAATACTACATATATATACACACACACACACGTATTAATATAACCCAGTATTATCAACACTCCAAGAAAATTGACAATATTGATAAAACTGTTCCAGTATCTTTTCTTCAAATTGTTGTCTGGATAAACTGATTTTAAAAAGGCTTTCTATTCTCTATGTTTGCCTAAATATGATGGTCTGCTATTTCAGAAGTCCTCAGCATCTAGCTGCTCCCATTTCAGTCATTTCACTTTCTGTTTACTACCTCTCCTTTCTCTCCTCCATTAAGGATGGTGCATCTACAAATGACAGAGGAAACATCTTCCCTTCCTTTATACCTAACCTGTTAGAAGCCTGCAGCTGAAGACATTTCTTTTTACTGCACTGAACACCCTTGGGACTAAAGGCAGCTCAGAAATTTAATCACAGGCTGAGAGCTTGTAGTTAGATTGAAGCTTGAAAAGGCCTTAAAGGAGGCAACGGAAACATGGATTACTGCCTCACAACCACTAATTAGTTGATGAAACTTCAAGAAAAGAACTGGTGGACACTTACGTGAATTTTTGTTGCCTCCAAAGACCAGTGGTGTATGGGAGTTTTATTTTTCAAGTGGAGCTGTTTAAAAGCAAATCTTCCTTCACTCAGCCAGGATTCTGTTGATCACAGAGCTGACTTGTGCCATTTTAAGGCTCTGTTCTTATCTGTTTTAAAGATGAAATAATTCTTGAGACTATTTATATGGTTTGAGGAAAAGAAAGATTTGTGAGTGCATGAGTTGGCAGTCAGAAATAACCAAATACTAGTACTGGCTCTGAAACCAACTCCTGGGCAAAGCACAGTAATCTTGGGCAAACCACTTGAATTCCCTGCCTCAGCATTCTTAATTTTCAGGCACAGGTACAGCTAGTTGCTCACCACAAAGATGCTGTAAAATTAATTAGCAAAATGGCTATAAAGTAATGAGGATGAAAAACGTGCTAAGAGCAAAGCATTATAATTAGTGTTATTTAATGCATCTTTAAAAATCAAATTATATTTTTTTCTTTTCCTTTAATAAAGGAATTACACAATGACTTTAAGAAATGACAAAGTAATTTGAAGGAAATGAGTGCCCTGTAAAATTGAAACACACCCTAAAATGTGGTTATTATAGAATAACCACACACCCTGATAGTTAAAGCTGCTTGAGCTGTGTATAACCTTAACTTAGTAGCATATTATTAAGTGCAGGAGGATCAGCAATTATAAAAGAGAGAGCGAGTGCTGATGCATGTTAAATACATGTTACCTCTTTGGCACCAGCAGATTTGGTGCATCCATTCCTGGCAATGAAAAGCATGCTGGGCAAATTCAACTTGTGGTACAACAGGATTAATTAGGGTACAGCTAATACAAGCAATGTTTAGACATGAATCAAGAAATTTAGGACACGGGGCTTATGGTGCACTGAATAATTGCCAATACCATAAAAGAAAGGAAAGACGTGAACTAATTTCACATTTACGAGAAGCAGAAGTTCTACCCCAGCTTCTGCTTGGTGAAGAATTACGCACTGCAGGTTTCTTTTGAAATACTTCGTATTACCACACAAAATGTTTTCTTTTGTTTACGCTAGTCCTTCCTCATTGTATTTAGATGTGAGTATTTTCAGGATAAAAGGAGCTATTTCATGGCTCAAAACCAACAGGTACCTGCTGCCTCAAATACAGCAGACTTTAAAGGCTTTCCTTCTTTATGTGCTGTTCTAGGTCAGAAACTCAATACCTACACCACAGGTGACTTGGCTTTCTATTGCACTTTTTGCCTGAAGGAACATTTAATATCAATGGGTAAAACAAGATAGGAGACACATAAGACAGTCGGGAAGTTAGAAGGCTAGTGTGGACGCAGGAACCGTAGTTTAACTCAGATCATGACTGCAGAAATGCATGCACACAAAACAGTAGCTGCACAGAGGTATCCAAGCCAGCCTGCTCAGGCACCAAAGGCTGGAGAGTGCTGATAGCACAAGTCTCCTGGTTAACTCCCTTCCTGGTTAATTTATCCTGCTTTTTCCAAAAGAAGAAAAGGTAGCGTAGGTGTCTTCTACCCTGCAGTGGCACGTGGACACAGTCTTCCCTTTATTTATCTGAGTTCCTTATCTGTAAGTGACTGTGATTCCCTACTGTTCAGTGAAGCTGATGGACAAAGAATTGCCTTCCTCATCTTTACTCTGAAACAATAAACACATTTCCTAAAACATTCACAAAAGTGATAAGAGCAAGAGTTTTCAAAGTTTTGTAACAGCAGCAGACTGAAGACAGCCAGAGGGAATTTGCTGAGTCCTGACTCCTGAGCCCAGCACAGCCAGCAGAACATGTTTTCAACCCACAAGAAGGCCCCTGTGTGAAGACTGTGTCCGTTAGGTCTATAAAATACAACAAATAATATATTCTATTTTTTAAAGTATTTAATATTTTTCTTGAATGTATCTTGTGGCAAAAATGCTTCAAAAATTTTTTTGGTGAAAATTTCCATTAAGTTTACCCAAAATTCAGCTAAAACGCATTCTAAAATGATTTTATGTATTTTATATATTTTCTTCTAGTCATCTCTTATGAAAGTTGGAGGCCAGAAAAAAAAAAGTACTCTAAAACAAATAATTAAAATAAATAAATAAAAATGGGGAGAAAAGTAACCATTTTTAAGTAACTGTTCTTAAACCAAATGCTTCCTGAATTCAACAGCATTGATCATGTTACCTATTCAGCAGCCAAGCGTATGTCACCGATTGCTTGTTCTTCCAGGGAAAATGGAAGCCTTGCTTGCTATTACACAGCCTGTAATATTGTTCCACTCTGGTACAGCTCAGCAGACGCAGCAGCGTACGCATCCAGCATGCACATCCAGCACACCAGCCATCAGGGCCCGTCCTCCGAGGGCTGCGACAGATGCAGTGCATCTGAGCTCCCCCTCCATGCAGGGGTCTCCAAATCACAGGATTTACATGTGAAGTTTCTCATCCTTAGCCATGATTTATTTTCAGGGGAATTAGACCTTATATTCAAATATTGGTTTTCATTAAATCACTTTAAATTATATTTAAATAATTCTCAATCTCCTCTTTAATTAAACATACTAAGGACCAATTTCCATCTTTTATTCAGGAAGCTCGACTCTGCCAAGGTCCTAAGACCCACAACACAGTAGGGCTGAGACTCCTCTGTTATTTTGATTCCTTCTCCTAGTTTTGCTTACAAGCCCTGATTTCTGAAGAAATGAAAAATCAGCTCCTACAAGGCCTCACACTTTAATCACTTCAGATTAACATGACATCCTAATGAGAATTCTCCCTTTCCTTTCCATCTCATGATTTGCTCCACTCCACCTGCCAGTTCAAGGCTCCGATAGGATCACTCATTGACCTTACACTCCCATTACTTCCACCCCCTTTCCTCATGTTGAAAATCAAATTAATTTAATTAGAGACAGAATTAAAATTTGCTTAAAACACTAAGTAGATATAATGTATTTATTGCCCTTGGTGAATCTCACCCAGTTCAACCAGTGTCTTCAAAGTTTCCATTTAATTAAGAGTAATATGCTTTTAAAGGCTCATTTAGTTAGTTCTGTATTTGTTGCACTTGAATTGCAATAATTAATAAAAGCCAAAAAGTGTCACGATGAGATAATGCAGAGCTGCTAGAAGTATGTTTCAGTAAAAAAAAGTATTCAAAAACATTCCTTAGGAAAGAACAAAGTTAATAATGAAACTGGGTCAGTTTAACAAACAACTTTTTTTTGCAGATTCAGTTCTAATGGGCAGTTTCTTAGTTTAAAAAACTCACCTAAGTTGAAAAAAAGATGAAAGTTTAGAAAAGAAAAATTAAATAAGAAAGAAACCAACTATTTCATGATGAACTGACATCTCACTCGTAACGTCTATGCCTTTTCTGCTCTTTCACACAGATCCAGTGTGAAAAGTAGGTTCACTGGTCAAGTGTGAACCTAACACAGCACTCTCCCGCTTTGACAGAAATCCTGTGTTTTTTCCCGTTCAGCTTCCGCTAATCTGATGAAATCAGAATTGTAGCTCCATTTCCTGCACTGTTTCTTCCTCGTTTTGGCTCCCTGCTGTTTGTTTCTAGGATATTCTCATCCCTGCTGGGTGTATATTTTACTCTCTTTAAGAAGGGCCCTGATCATGTTTCTTTTTCTCACACTATCTATTACTGATGCTTGCTATGGGAATCTCCCAGCCGGTGGTGAGACCCCAGTGTTTAGAGCATCTGGACAGTTACCGTGAACTAATATAATCACTTCAGCAGCTCATGTTAACAGTGAGTGATTAGTTGTTTTTACTTCTTCACACTTTCTTGGATCTTAAAAGAAGAATGGGATTGAAAAGAAGCATCTTTTGTGCCTATAAAATGGACAAAAGTTAACAGTGGTGTAAACAAGAAGAAATCTCCTGAACTGAAAAAAAAAAAAAAAAAACAACAACAAAAGTTTGGCAAATTTAAGAGAAATATTCTTCTCTTAAATATATCTTTGTTTACTGTCCAGGCTAGATGGATTGTGCCAAGAGACAGAGGTGCTAGTTCATTTCTGCTCCCTCAAATGGGGAGCCCCATATCTACGTGTGACTGTGAAAGTTATTTTTGCAATGAAGTAAAACTGACAGGGTGGTGGCTCATCCCACTGCCAGGTCAGGGATGGACCCACTGCCTTTTCCTGTCCTCTGCCAGCCAAGGTGTCACAGCCCAGGGAGACCTGTGCCTGGAATTGCTGCCCCAGGGTTGCCTAGCTGCCACCACACACTTCTCCAAAATACAGGTGAAATCTGCAACCAGCCTAACCAACTTAACCATGGCTGGCAGTGGGGGCTTGAAAAGGGGAGGCTGCTGGGCTTCTGAGTAAGTGTATTTATTACTCATTAGAATGGACAGACCAATTTCGCAGATCTGGGAGGGCAAACACATTCCCAACCTCATTTCCCCAAACCAGAAGAATACAACGGGCTGCTCTGTAAATGTGGGAGCAATGCTTCATATGAGCAAATGACTTAGCTGCACAGCCAGATGCCTCCCAGTGTAGTTATTACTAATTCCTACCTCAATCTCACTAACTAATTTTCTGATCTCCATGCAAAAAGGTATTTCTTTTCCTTCTGGTCCAACACACAAGAGAGGCCATCTCCAATTCGGCTGTTCTGCTAAATTCTGCAAGGATGCTGTCCCAGAGTCTCGGGTGGCCACCCAACCAAGAGAAAAGATGCTTTGGTTAAATATATATTGCTCCTCCCATTCTGAATCAAAATCCCTTGAGGGGATACAAGATTTTCCTCTCATCCCCTTCTACTGCCTGGTTGAGCAGCTCACACCTCTACCTCTAAGCCACGTGTTCCCGCTGGAGCAATAAGTAACTTCACAGTCACCAGCCCCTCTCCATGTCCAAACACAACAGAGTGGTCCCCAGGAATGCCAATCCAGTGCTCATGAAGCCAGCAAGGTCTCTCTTTGCTAGGGAATGCCTAATATGCTACTTGTTCTGGAAAACTCCCCCAGGCAGCTACATGCTTGTGAAAAAGCCGAGCTGCCTCTGGGGCAATGCACTCCTAGGCCCTGGATCTGTCTGCAAGTGTGCTTTGGAGGCGGAAGAAAGGCTTGTCACTGATCCCAGTGCAGCTGGCAGGGCTGCAGCTGAGCTGCAAATGAGCTACAAATTAGTCCAACATTTAAATGCTCACTTCTAAAGATAAAAGCCAACTAAGCCTCTCACAGTAGCTTTTCCTAAGGAATGGGAAGTGTCTCTAAGAATTACCGTAGCTGCTGCAGAGCTGCTGGGGTTCACAAGAGCCACCTGACATCACACCAGGAAGCTCCGCGCTGCAACGCAATACTTTTAGAAGTGACTTCACTGCCTTGCTGGTTACCATTACCAGACATCACAGCATCATCCTCACAGACAGAGCCCTTTATAACTCACATGTGTGGAGCCAGGTCTGCCTGCTTCCTAAAGATAATAAGACACCACCTAAAGCTCCAGCTGCAGAAGCACTTTGCCGTGTTGGTCCTTTACGCTTTAACCTCGTTAGAGCAATTTACCTTAGAAAAGCAGTGCTGGGGCAGCTGGGTCTGGATGGATGGCCCGCCCCATCCCAACACCAATGGGCAACATTCAGGGGCACTCAGGTTTCGGCAGAACAGGACGAAATGACCAGACGTGTCCTATCAGGAGGAAACAAAATGAGAATGTAATCCACGTAATCCAGTCCTCAAGTGACTGTGATTGTTAACTGCTTTTTTTAAAGGAACCACAAAACTAATCTTAAATAGAAAATATTGAAGTACTGAGTGACAGAGGCTGAAGTTCATCACTGGAACGAACACGGAATGTAGACAAACCTCCTGTACAGATGTACAGCTTCTTCCTCATACATTCTCCCCCTGTGTACTAATGTATTTGATTAATGTTTTTGTGCTTTCAGCAAAAGAACCCAAAACAAACCAAAAGCCAAAAATGTAACACTGAGAGCAATATTTAAACTATATGGTTTATATGCCTGAAAATGTTTGTTTTGACTTCCTCTTACTGAGACAAAAATGAAAACTTCTAAGAACGTTTTATGATTTCTTGCCACACAGAATAACCTGTTCCAACTCCAGATGTACCTCTAAAACAGTTTTTTTATTATAAACAAAATGATGTCATATTGACGGGGGAAGAGCAAAACTTGGCTGTTTAATTTGGAAGATTGCTAAAAGTGATACCTTTAACTCTTCTTGTCTAACAATGAAATGTTTTTATAGCTCACAATACCTAACACCCTCGTTCACATAAAACAAGTCATCCTGAGTTCCTGTTGATCTAATACACATCCTATCCTTTTTCTGTGTATATTGCAACATTAGGAAAGAAAAAATAAATATGTATCAAAATAAAATTCTATTTTCATCCAACTGCAATAAAGGCATTTAACATTTTAAAGCATTTATAGAAGCAGATTAGAAATCTACACAGAACACTTAAGAAGAATACAAATGCTTCAGGGTATGCTCTAGGTGTATCATGGACATTTCCAGCCAATACCATTTTCTCTCCAATGTTATCTTCCTCTGTTTGTGGTGCATGGGTTGCTTCTCCCATTGTTTTCATTTTGCATCTTACTTTCATTTTCCCTCCCCCTTCCCTAGTTCTCTTCTTCTCCTCTTCTGTTGTTTTTGGGTTTGGTGTTGGTTTTTCCCCTTAACCTTCTGTCTTTCTTACATGATTTCTCTACTCCCTCTGCATGGCTCATCATTGTTCCCCAGGGTCCCTTATTTTCCTCTCCCCGTTCTTTGCTTACACTGCAAACTCTTGAAGGATGGCAGGTATGTACAAAGCCCAACTCCTGACTGGGGCTTACCTGTGCAACACACCCTCTCACCCACATATTATAGTTCTTTACATTACAAAATGTGTTGATCTTTTGAAATGGGAACACTGTTGATAAGAAAAACTGTTCTTGTAGATTGTCCTCTCCAGAGTATCAGATGAGCTGTGAGAGCTCTCCATGTTAGCACCCCATGGGCTGATCAGATGTGCACCATGTGGAAAGGGTGATACAGAAGCAGAAAAACTATGATGGAAAACCAAGACAAATTTGCAAGAGGAGTTCTCTTCTTCTTCAGCAAGATCTAAAATGAAAGAATAAGGACAAGCACACATTTGAAAACAACGGAAGCATATAGTCAGAGTTTAAAAATTAAAAACATTAACTGTCTAGTCTATTACAGGAAGAACATTGAGAAAAATCTGCTTCATCAATATGGATTAAATTTGCACAATGTTGTCCCTAAAACCTAATCAAACCAACCCAAACCAGAATACTAGAAACCACAAGCTGTTAACAATGTGTTTAACTACTAGTTAACATTCTTATTTTTTAACAAGCATGAATGAGTTCCACTAAACATGTGCATAGACAGCAACAAGTATGAGAACACCAGAAGTTTAAGTTTAGTAGACTTCCTTGCCATTGTACTCCATGCCTTTCTAGCCATGCCCAAAATGATGTTTGAAGGATGAAGAGTAGTTTAGTTTTCAAAGCTTATTCAATCATTTCCCTTTCCACTTCCATTGTAAACTTCAGCTTTTTCCTGAGACTGCAAACATCAACAGGAAGCTCATAGTACTCCTGCAGTACGAAGGGCTGCAGGATAATACTTCACTAGATAAATGATAGGGCCACAGTCTTAGTTTAAATGGGCTACCCTAATAACTTTAGGATGATTAAAAACTGGGGTGTTTACTAATAAATCTTTTATTAAGTAGCAGTAATGAACATTTTGGTTAAAAACATGCAGATCCTTTTTTCAAAAGGCTACAGAAGTAGGAACCTGTGCACCTGTTTTCCACTTCAGCCAATTCCCTTGAGGGAAGCATGTTGACTTCATGTTGGACAGGCAAAATGGTATGCTGACCAAGGGCTTGGCATGGCTTTTCTGATACTAACGCCTGCTGGGATTTTAACAACTTGAAGATAATTTGTGCTCTGAGAAACTAAGTGTATAGGCAGAAGATACAACTGAAGACTACAAATTTAAAGAGCTGACATTTGAAAAGGTGCCAGAAGTAAATCACCATTTACTCTACAAAGTACTAAAGTGAGTGCCTGAGCACCACTGAGATTCTGCACAACATTTGTGTCACACGTTTCATTCAATAAGGCAATCAAGATGATTAGGGAGTGTAGGAAAGGCTCATTAATGGCCATAGCAGACATTGAGTCAGCCCTTCATTTATAATCAGTGCATCCGGACAGTTTTCATTTATTGGGTTTTTAATTTAAAGAAGTGAAATTTATGTGGACAGACACACACCCATGTATTGTACAACTTGTTCTTGTTTAAAAGCTGCTGCTAGCTTTATTGAAGAAAGTGGTACTGGCAAAAACTAACAAAAAAAAAAAAGAAACAAAAAAAGAGAAGTGTTTCACAATTTGCATGTTTCCTTTAGTTAGCTCCTTTACTTTAGGTCCTTAATAACACGGTAAGAATTTAGCTAGGGATTTTATTCTTAAGATGCTGAACAGAACACCAAACCTATAACTGATGACAATACTCAGGAGTATGTCTTTAGCTTCAAAGACAGAGAAATTTTGCATACTAATCACTGTGATTTTGGAAGAAGCAGAGTTACAGAAAGCAAAGAAAAGGACCGTGATGGAAATGCATGTGATTACCAACAACTGTGGCTGAGGTTGCAAAACAGCACCCTTTAAATGCTATTCTGTCCATTTTAACCAAGCAACAGTTATCTCAGGACTCACAGTTATCAATAAGTGGACAATGCAGATGTAAACTGAAAATGTGGTGTTGCTCATTTCATTACACATAGAATTTCACTGTGTGCACACACCTAAGCATGCCCAAGCATTTCTTTCTGCTTCCATAACTTGAACACAGGCACTACGGTCTTAAGAGCAACAAAAGTGTTGCACAATACTGAGGCCATACAACAGAAAAACATGGATTGGATTTCCTCTGTAAATGACATTTGTACAACCACATAATTACCACAAAATGGAAATGAAAAAATTCAGTTGAAATCCTGGACCCACACAGCAAAGATTCACCTGGCCAAGACCAAGTCTTCACTCAGTAAATAGAAAAGACTTCTCTTCAAAAATTGACCAAAAAAACCCCCAAAACCCTGTAGCCACACAAAAGCGGGAATTCTAAGTCCTGTATTGAAGTATAGCAGTTATAAAAGCAAAAATAAGTGAACCACAAAGGAAAAAAAAAAACCAAACAAACAGATCCTAAAAAATAGGCCTTCTTGACAACAGAAGTGTGATGTTCAGACACTCAGTACTGCAAATCAATTGTTCCTGTCATTTGAACTGGGGTTTTCCAGGAAAGATTCCTTCATCCAGTGCCAACTACCCTTCATAACATGGTATAGCCCTTTCCTGAGCTGTGCAAGAGGTCAGACGGAGTGCCTTGGTAGTGTCTCCTAGTTTCAAAGCTGCAGACTTTTTTTTGCCCTCATCTCCCAGTCCCAGAGGACACAGGAGAAAGTCAATTTGTATAGCTTCTCTAGTACAGAATCAGTTGCTCTTCCAAAGCATCATGAAGGTGTAAGAAAATGAAAATACACACACCTTGATAAAACAGGAATTTAATGCCATCGACATGACACTTGTTTATCAGTAAGCAGCAAAGGACTACTTTGAGGCTTAACGACTCAAGCTTCCAGGTTTTAGAATCTGGACCTATGCTAGAAGCAGCCACAGATAGCTCTCTGGGAAGCTTCTCGTGTGGAGGAAGCACACACAGCAAGCACTTGGCTGTCTGCCCGCTGTGGAGGAGCAGTGCAGGAACCGCAGAGCCAGACCCAGCACCACAGCTGGACAACAGCAATCAAGAAAATGCTGAGTTTAACATTGGCCATGACATACTGATTCCATCCAACAGGGAGAGCATGGCCAGAGGTGGGCAGGTCTCCCCACTCCAGTATCTCTGTGCACAGCAAAGCTCCTCTTGAGCTTTTCAGACTGAACCGAACAGAGGATCACTTACAGACCTCTCATTGATGAAGGCTGCTCATTATGAGTCAGGACATGAGCTGGCATCGCAGGAGGAGACTAAGGCTGGAGGGAAGCACTGCTGCGTGGGGAGGGTTCTGGATCACACCACTGGCAGAGGCTGAGCAGTAGCCCGTTTCCTTATTGCTCGGGGCTGTCACAAGCCCTTCAGACTTTGTAATTCATCTGTGGGAGGAAAGAGGAGTAAAGGACCATAAAGATCTGCATAGCATAGGTGGCACAGCAGTATATTACAGGAGCTCTCCCTCCCCCTGGTAGCTCAGTATCTCCTCACGGTGGAATGGGAGTGTTTTATTTTTGTTTTTCTTTCCATTAGAGGATGACCTTTACTCCAACTAGGTTGATCAGCCAACATCCACCAGCTTCCAGGGCTTGTGCTTCCCAAACAGCAGCAGGTACTTTCTGCTGCTCCAGTCTTCTTATTTAATCACGCCTTCATAAATCAAAAGCAACCAAAACTGATTTAACAAACATTTGGGTGAGAATTCAGAGCAGCTGAAGAGTGACTGAGACTGAGTCATTGCCTGATGCAATTTCAAACAGTTCAATTGTAAACACAGTTGAGCTCATTGTTGTGTTAACATCCCCCGCCCCCCCCCCAAAAAAAAAAACCCCAAACCCACCAGAAGATTCTTAATTACAAGTGTATTGCTGTGAAAACGTCACTAAATGCCAAATGAAAGATGTATAGAGAAGCATATTTCTTTTGGAAACTGACCAAATGAACATCTGGTCGCTGGGTTATCTGGAAAAATCCATCAGAGGATAATGACAGCACCATTAGATGCACCACCATAATTAATACTACATTTCAATGGGTTTAAACATGCAAAGTGCTGAACACTGCTGTGAGATGCATTCTCAGATCCCACCTAGTCCTGTGAACCACTGATTACTGGAAAGATATACCAGGGAAAGGGTGACGCACTGCTCTTACACTGGTAAGCATTCACTGCTAGCTAGAGTCAGATAGCAGGACACGACAGAAGGACATCTGTTTTGACCCTGTATGGTGTTCATTGCCTTTCAAAATGTTTTAAAATTATCAATAATGACTTTTAAAGTTAAACTCGGTACCATTTTCATCTTCAAAGTACAGAATTTCAGGCTGGTCCTGCTGCAGAAAGGGTAGAAGCTGCTCTGCTGTAGTGAAGCGCTGTCTTGTTGGTTTTTTTTAAATTAAGGGGATATGATGCCCATATAAAAGTGGACTTTCAAGCACATATACACCATTGGTTTTAATGGTGGATTTCAACAAGAAAACGAGGTTTTTTAACATTTAGTATGATCACTATGTTGTGGGAAGTGTGATTGTTATACAATATAGAGCTTTTGTATTAGAACCATAGAGTTTATTTCACAGCTGAGTTGTGGCCCCAGTACAAAATCATTGAAAACCATTGAAAAAATTCACTCACAAGGAAAACACACCAGCAGTGAAAATCCCATCTAAATCCCACCTCTGAAACGTAGGTACAGACTAACACAATCATAGAAATATTAGTGGAAGGGAACTCTTAAGGTATCTGATCCAATCTCCCCCAGAACTGTCATGAACAATAGATGTGCCATGACTTTGTTTAGACAGCTCTTGAAAACCTCCAAGGGTCTCTGGCCAACCCCTTCCAGTATTGCCATACCTTCCTCGGGGAAACTTTTCTACTAATATGCACTTTGAATCTCCCCAGGCACTTCTTGTGGTTGTTGTCCCTTGGTAGGTTGTCTGCCACTGAACAGCTTGGCTCTGTACTTTCCTAACTCCCTTCTTGCTCTCTTCCCCATAGAAGAGGTAGAAAGGCAAGAAATGACACATAGCAAAATCCTTCAAGACACAGCATCCCTAAACAGTTTAAAAACTTTGAAGCAGCAAGACTTTCCTGCTCACCTGTGTGTTCTAAACTTACTTTTTCCTATGCCAAAAGCTACTCTGAAATATGTTTGAAAAGCATTCCCATAAATTATGCAAATAAGTCATTTAGGTAATATTAATAAATGAAGAAAAGAAAGCAAATGTTCTTCCCAGCTCAACAAAAGCAATACTAAGAACATACAGATAGGTGTTTTATTACATACTTTTAACAGGAGATGCACCTCAGGATCCACTTTACAATATACTAAAAACATTATTTTAGATCACTAATACCAAATAAAAAGCACTGTGGACACGATGCAGAAAAGCATTGTGGAAAAACCTCACTCTGCCATCTTATTTTTGTAGCTCATGCCAAAAAAATGTATCAGCACCCTTTATACCAGATTAGACATTGTTTGTCCTACCACAGCCAGCACAAGCTGTATATTGTAAGCTAACCCAAGTATACAGAAATGTAGTCATGTCCCTTCCCTTTATCTAGATCAAGTTTACACCCTGAGGGCTTTGATAGCATATAGATTGGATATTAACGATCATAAAACCACAGTCCACATTGTCAGACAACTGCATAATGCAGCCAGGTGATTTTATAGATACTTGATTGTACCTGCATAAAACCTCCAACATCTGTGGAATGTGCCTTACAAATGTGCTGAACCCTGAAACTCAAGAAAACATGCATATCTTTTACCGTTCACTTTCAGAACAGATTTTTGATAGTATTAAAGTTGTGGATAGTTTCTCATAGTGCCAAACATGGCTTAGGTAATCAAATGAAAGTTTGCTAAATATTTAGGATATCTTATGGACTGCTATCTTCTCACATTTAAAAATCAAAATGGCTTATTTCATTATGTATAAGTCAACTGAACATGCAGTTGTGTCATTCAGCAAGTAATTCAAAAGAATTATAGCTAAGTGGCTTGCACAATCTATATTTAGCGATTCTTACTTCCAAACACTTAGACTCTAGATCTGTCCTTAAAGTATTCTTAAAAGGATTGGCATGTACATCTATGAGTAAAATATGATAATCCTATGTTAATTCTCCTCCTTACCACTCCATAGATGCCTGGGAACAAACCATTGTAAGTATTAAAGCTTGCTTGAGTTTGCACTGCATTTGTATTCATTAACCAGACTATTAGTGAGAGCATTTAGAAGTCTACGACTTTTCTGATAGATGCGTATGTACATTCACCGGCTGTATTATTTATTTGTGTGCATGTCCATCTACCCACCCATCCGTCTCCACTCCTGCATGCATACAGATCAATATGTGTCTCTGTATATTTATGTCTTTCACCATTCTCAAGACATTCAGTCTACTTCTCTGGCACCAACTCTGGGAAACTACTGCTTTAGCTAATGCCCTTATGACTGAAAACAGAGCTCAATGCATCATAGACAGGAACCAAGGCAGAAAAGTAGAACAAACAGATGGAGGTGTAAAACAGGGAAGTATTTATGCTAAATTCAAGAAAAATAAAGGGATTAAGGGGATGTCACAGACTAGATGATTTAAGAAGGGGATTTCTTCTGAAGAGGGGATATTTCTCTTGTAGAATAGAAATCTATCATGTATTCTAACCGGGGTTAATTCTAATATTTAGAACAAATCTAAATCTTAAAACCAAGATTAAGAGTTGGCTAGTGGTGTCCATTACATCTGTCAACTGTTTTACAAACCAAGGAGAAAATATTTTATGTCTGGATTCAGCCAATACAATAACAATATTTATAGGCTGCCTTGGGAGCAATAATAATTTTACATGGTTTTCAGTATTCAACAGAGTATTTACGAGGATCTGAATTATTGTAACATGTTCAGATTGTTTTTTCCATCCTCTTTCAGAGATCCTGGATTAAGGAGTCGATCTCCCATCTCCTTTCTGTCATAAGCTGTGTATTTGTAGGGCTATCATAAACCGTGAAGCAATCCTTTCTCTAAATCTTCTGAGTTGTGTTGCCTCCTTCATATTCTCACTCAACTGAGGACAGTCATGCTTCAGACCTGACACTTGATCATTATGTTGGTCTAACACAAGCCTATTGTCCCAGTGTTTTTCTCTCCGAGAAGTCTGACCACTTGTGAATACCTACACCTTTATTTTAAACCAAACCAGAGAATTAAGGTTTGACAAAGAAAGCCCTGTGGCCATGGTGATATCATGAAACCACACCTGCCTTATGTTTAAATCAGTGATTGAGCTCCTCTCCTGCTGTGCCAAGTATTTCCTAGAGAAAATGATTTGTGTATCCAAGGAGCTGCTACTCTGCTACTACTTTATCCCACAGGCACACATAGTATGGGCCTTACATGCAAACTCAAAAGTTATGTCAGTATCCATGCAAAAGAACCGTACTTTTACACGATAGCTTTTAATCTGATCCCATGCTTAACACATCCATGTAAATCCCTAGTGCTACTAGGATAAACATCTCAGAAAACAGAAGTTATTTATTACTAAGTAAATAATTCTTTTCTTCTGAACCCATCAGGTATAAGTGAAAGACACAAGCTGAACCACACATGCGTAATAAGATGATCTGGCTTGTATTGTCAAACTCATCACCAACTTCTTGTATGACTTGGAAGAGGTCACTCCATTCTGAGGCGTTCCCTGCATGTGGAAGTCCCCCTGGATGGCATTTCAATGGGAGGAATGCTGGTTTTGATGTAAAATTCTGCTCTGAAATTACAGAGAAAGGGTGAGATTTGCTCAGGCTGTAGTTGTATTTGCTATAGGGTATTGCACATCTAATACCTGGAAGGTAAGAAAAGCAGAGAGAAGCTATAAAACTGCAGCAAACTGAGTGTAATGATAGTGACTCTGGTGATGTTAGAGAGAAAGCACCAGCTTTACTATCTACACAGCACGAATGCAATGGGGGAATCTAGAGTATTTACAGCTGTTCATCAAACAGTAGAGCCTCGTTGCACTCCACTTGGCAGAGAAACAATTCCATTCGCACTTCTCATGATTCTTTTATTGTTGACTTGGATTTAGCAGAGTACACTAACACCTCTGATGAAGGCGCGAGACTGGGAACATTGGCATATTTTGTGAGTATAATTCATTTTTTTGTTCTGGTTGGAATGCAGTGCAGTGCAACGTTACTGCTGGGTGAACACCTGTAGTTGGAAAACACTGTTTGCTCAGAGGGCCCAAAGCATGCCAAACTGTTCCCTGGAAGGAGATTTGAAAAATGAGCATTTAAAAAAAATAAAAATCCTCCTGTGCACAAAAAGAAATAGAGAAGCAGGCATGAAACTATTATTTCAGTGCCAGATGTCAAAATGACAAAATCAAGAATTTTAATCTCTTGGGGATGACTTTCAGCTTTGTCTGTAGGACAAACTAAGGCTTATCTCAAACATTGTAGGATCCAGTTCCTCAAAGCACCAAAATACATGCTTATCCCAGTTTCTCAAAGTACTAAAATGCATAAAAGTCAATGCGAGCACTGCAAGGAATGACACTGAAACCCCCTTCTTTGAGATGGATTCATTTTACTTTTATGGAAAAATGACATTCGGAAATTAAAAGTTTTTATTTCAAGCTGTCAAAACATTCAATTTAATTTGCAAAATATCAAAATATGATTTGGCTGCAAACATTTTATCCAGTTTTGATTTACAGAAATGGTTCATCTCGCCCCTGCACCTCTTAAAAACGTGTTCTGAAAATTTGACTTAAAATTGTAGGTAGTCTCCACCATCATGAAACTGTCCTTTCAGAGAATATCTGTTCCTTGAGAAAAAGGACTCAAAGACTTGATTTTCATGCCAGCATATTAAATTCTGCTTTCCTATACAAAACCACATTCACAGCCACTCATCACAAAATAAATTCTAAAAAGAACACACTTTGCTTTTGTCTTCTTCCTACTCAGATCTGGTTTTCTGTCTGTTGAAGCACAGCTGACACATTAATAGGACTGAAACTCATTCAGATTAATTTCATTTGTACAATCTCCTTTTCCTTGCCTTCTGTTACTGTTGACATTACAAAATGTGAACTCCCTGTTGGTGAACTGCAGTAAAATAACGTATATTAGTAGGTTACACGTCCTTGAGAGTTTCCATTCTGAGTCCCCAAATCTTTTCAAAGAGTTGCTATTACTGTTCCCATTTTACAGACTGGTAAAATGAGGCAAAAAAATCTTAATCTTTTCCACAACAATGAAAGAGGCTGGAGTTTCTTTTCATTTGTTCTACTCCCTGATGTTATCTGCCATTAATTTACATCAAATTTTCTTTCCTCTTTTACATATCATACAATTTAACAGTCTGATACTGACGTTCTAGATGATTCCCCATCTCTCTCTCCTTCCACTGCTCTACCATGCAATTTGCCCTCCAGGCATTTTATTGTTCTGTCCCATTTATGCTTCTCTCCTGCATTACCTCTGACACTTCACCCTTCCAGTGGTTCTCCTACACTGATTTCCTTCCATGCCTTTTTCCACGCTGTGGTTAAACATTCCCAGATACAGCCAAAAGGGCAAGAAAATAAAACTTCATTTAATCGTTTCAGCTTCATCCACAAAAAAAAATAAAGCAACAGCATTTGAAAAGTTGAGGGATTTAAGCAGTTACTTTAAGTAAGTATCACAGTCTAGATATATACAAATATTTTGCAGTCTCAGAAAAGCATAACACCTACACTTATTCTGTACTCTAGGAACACAAATTTGACAAAGTCCCTGAAAAGCCTCTCCTGCAGAGTGGGGCTCTCTGAGGTGGCTGATATTTCCCAGAAGGAGCTCCTTACAGAACCAGAGTCTTTGGAGCAGAATCCCATCTGCTAGTCCCTGTCCTAAAGCATTCCTTTACCTTTAACTACATTTTCTGATAAGTAATATGTTCATTTGAAAGACGAAATTTATTGCAGATGAGTAAGGCATTAAATGGCTCAACAGGATCAATGGTGATGGATTACATTTCTGAGACAGGAAGAGTCTATATTGCATACGTATGAATTCAGAATTAGGCCCTCTATGTACCAGCACATTATTTTAACGTATTCTTTCAGCACATAAGTTTGTTATTGCAGGTTTATAGTAAATAGAAAACAATACTAAAAATCAAAACATTCACCAAATGTATTCATGTCCCTAAATAACGCTGATAATTAACGCTGAAACACAAAATGTCCAGAAGATGACTTGGTGGAACTCTCATGTTTGCTGCCATTAAACCTTCATAAAGAATTCCTCCATGAAGGCTAGCAAGCACAATACATAATATTTTTGCTAGTATGCATCTATATGAAATTGTCGCATTGCTCTGAAAATAGCTATTTAAGAGACATGCTTGCTTTTATGCTCATCTATTGCACTAAGGATTTCCTTACCTCATTAATGCTTCAGAACACACTATAAATATTCATTTCAGAAAAAATTATAAAGAATAAACCAATCAATAATACTGTACAGGACTACTATAATATACATTGTGATTCTCTAAATGCAATGATAAAACAGCAGATTATTTCCCCTCTCATTTTTTACAATAATCTTGTGTAGTTTAAATTATCTACATCTATCAAGCCCACACACTGGCCAAGGCTGAAACAGTGTTGACCAGATCCACAGAAGTCAATTAGTTATGCCAATTTGCTCCAGCTGAGAATCGATTCTCAGTTGTCTTTACATTTCCTATAGAATATTCTGTAGGAAGCATTGCTTTAATGAAGCTTGGTCAGCATGTATGGGAAATGTCAACATGAAATGACTTCTCACCATCTTTTGGAATTCTTAAAATAAACAGTTCAAAAAAATCCAAACCAACACCTAGAAAACCATAGGTTTTCATTAAAATGGCAGGCAAATTTAAAATAACTTTAAAGGAAGGAGCTTCAACATCAAAGAATTTAGTAAAACTATTCCCCTTCTTTTCCTTTGGCAAGTTTTTGTAAATTTGCAATTAAATCATTAAAAACACTCTCACCCAGATACTGTTGATAAGAAATAATCACAACACAGCAAACAAAAGAAAGATCACAAAATACATTAACTTTTATTAGCCGTGCTGCTGTGCATTAGCATTTTTAATAACAACCTCATTACCATTTAGTTCAACAAGCAAACAAAACCTGTTTATTTGATAATTTACTTATTCTAAAATAACGCAACCTTTTTTATGTGACCTTGTTATAAGCTCACTAATGTTAAAGGTACCGCTACAATCAGTTAAGTAATTATCATAGGATAAAAGCTTTTACCATGAAAAAGTTTTGTTTGAAAAAGCATGAACTGCGATTCTCATTGATAGCTTTCACCAAGTGCAGGATTCAGTACATTGTAGCACAAAGGCCTAGATTATCTCCCTCTGTTAAAGGCTTAAAATTCTACAACCAGACCATGCCAGTTACCAGTATCAGATTATGATAACAAGATCATGTTCAGTTATAAAAACAAGTGTCTAAACTTTTCTCATGTCACTTTCTATCTAAGTCCCATTGCCAGTTGTGAAAGGACCCATCTGAATGTGTGTAGCAGCTCATTTTAAAGCTAGCTCTTTGAACTGGATTCATGGGGTATTTGCATAAGAAGATTTGGGTAAAAAGAATGGGCTGGTGCTGCATCTGCCCATTAATATGCCTGCTAATTCAGCACATTGTAAGCCTATTGATGTATCACAAAAGGCTCAAATTCAAGGACAGTTATCCTATTGCCATTGTTAGGGTTTGAATTCAAGTAATATGTTCACTATAGGAATACAGTTGTTACAATTAGATATTTTTCTATAATGGTATAAAGAACTGACGACAATCAGAATTACAATAACGTTGATAAAACTTTAGAATTCATGAATTCTATTATTTTAAAAGATGCAGGTGCTGATTAATTTTACTTTGCATAATACTTGGATCTTGAGTGCTGGAATACTTAAAGAGCAGCAGCAAATTGTAGCAATATAACCTATCAAAAGCTGGCAGTCTCCCTTTAGTGCCAATGCACACTTATCTTGCTTACAAGAGTTTTAATAAAAAATTAAAATACTAAACCAAGTATCAACAGAATGGAGGAAACCTCCATCATGAGCACAAGTAGTGCGTATTTTAATCCTGCTTATGAAAAATGCAAAAGCATTGGTTGTACTATCAGGGGATATCCTACATGGAACATTTTTATGGTGAATATGAATTGTTTGAAAACACTGTATACTCACAAACGGAAAAAAGAGCAGAATCAGTGATTCATGCAAGAAGCGCAGAGCAGCCGCTGCACCAGCTCCACAGTGGATTCAAAGCAGACACTGAGGCAAGCAGTGAAATAAAAAACTGTTAGCTGAAGCGCTGTAAAGAGTTTTTAAAGCACACAACACAAACGGAATACTAAAGGACAGACTAAAAGGAAACACATGCATAGAACAGCAAATTAAGTCTAGTTGAACTTAGTACTTCAAGTGTCCTCAGTTTGTTTGTGTTTGAGACCACAGTGCGTGTCTTGTAGGGGGGAAAAAATGGGCGAGTAAATGTGTGAGGTTACAAGGATTTTGCAAGACAGGCTGTGACAGTCTCTCATCGCTCTCCTCTAGGAACACCCCACCTCCACGGCGGAGGATCCGGGTGCACCGACTACCCCATGGCGCCTTGTGCTCCCACACTGGTGCATTGTCCCGGGCCAGCCAGGCCGCTGGGCGTGGGGGCACGGCTGCATTTTTCTCACTCCGCATCCCTCAGAGAAGACATCAAAGACCAGAGAGATGTGCTCTTTGTTTTGTTTGGTCTCTGACTCTCAACATGTGGTTTCGCAGGCCCAAACATCGGCACCTTTTAACCTATTCTGTTCAGCTTAGGCCTTAGCTCCATTTGAGCATTAGGGAAACTATAGTAACCGATAATCTGCCTGTTCTTGAATAGAAACTATGTACCTTGTCACACAAGAGCTGCGAGGATCACCATTCGGGACAAGTTCCTTTACAGGCCCTTGGCTTTCTTTGCTGGGGCCCGGCCTGTCCTGCTGAAAAGGTGTCAAAACCCTTCGCCTTTTTGCGACGGGGGATCTGTGTTAATGTTAATTTATATTTAACAAATGGGATATTGTTCCTCAGAATGTATCAGTATTTGATGATCTATTACAAATGTTTTCATCAAGTCATAAACGAGGGCCCCTGACAAAAGGCAAAAGGTCTTTTAGGAGAGCAGGATGGCGACTAGGAAGGCAGAAACCTGTTGTGTTGTGTTTGTTTGTTTGTTTTTCTGTGCGGGTCCACCCCAGTGCAGGTGGTGATGAGAGCTCACCAGTTCACCCCACAGCTGTGGGTTGGTCATGGAGTCCAAGCAACATGCTGAAACTCAGCAGCAAGGCAAGCAGCAAATCTTCTTTCCAGGCCCATGTTTTCTGAATCAAAAGCTTTCTCCGTCAGCAAGCTGCAAGAGAGAACTTTGTTAGTTGTTGATTTTATGTATGTATGTATTTTGGTAGTGATCTGATCTCCTGCTTAATGAGCCTCCCCCCAGGCACAGGGAAAATGTTATCACCAGTCCCATTTTTCACTCACTCAATCTCTAATCCGGCACTGCACTGTCTTGTTATTAGCAGGAAAAACAACAACAACAACTATGTATATCGTGTAGATCAGAGCCAGAAAAAAAAGGAACAAATGTCAAGGGTTTGAAGAAGCAATTCAAACCCAGCTTCATTTCATCTCTGTCACTCTCTCCTGACTCTGTCACGCAACAGCCGCCTGCTAACATATTTCCCTCCAGTAAAAATGACATTTTTGCTTTCTTTGTAATAGTTTAATATTAATAGGGAGGGGAGCTAAATTGTTGACACTGCAACCAAAATACCATACTGCAAATTGAGGTATTTGGTATGAAACTCAAGACCTTCTGCATTAAGCTCTCTCACAGTGACCTGACATAAACTGGCAACTGGCAGCCGTCTGCTTTTGGCAGCTTGGCATATTTGGTCATTTACTGGGTGCATGTGAAGATCAAATGGGTTAAGATTCTTCTCCTTAAACAGCAGGGAAAAGAACATCAAAAAGGTGTAAATTTCATTTCCCCAGTTTTGATTAAGTCAAGCATGAAATGAAATGTAATACTCTCAAGTGGCAAGGGTTTATACTATTGATGTTGTTACTTCTGCTTCACAAAGCCCAATCAGCCGACAGCGAGTTGAACAAGCTAACAGAGTTTTAGGGTGGCCAGATGGAGGGTTTTTACTATGGTTGAAAAGACAGCTTAGTGCTTGCCTCTTCAAGCCAAGTCAATGCCAACTGTGTGAAATCCTGGCCATTCTACCCCTTCTTTTTTTTTTTCTTCCCTCTTCTCAATGCTGGTGGCTAGCACCATACAGGCCTGATAAAAAACAATCCCTTCGGGAAAACAATGTGTTGAATGAATATTTTTTGTCAGAAGTGTTGTTTATCTTCCCCCAAAGTGCAGAGATTTCTGAATTCATGATGCAGACCAATCTCATTACAGTATTTAAGCAAATAGGAAAATACATTGCATTTAAATGTTATCTGAAAGGAGGTCTTTGCAAGAACTTGGTAGTTTCTCTGAGATTAAAATTATAATGTTATTTGTTTTCAATAGTGTGGTGAAGCAAAAATCTACTTAAGTGCTTTGGAAATAAATGAAGATTTAAAACTGTATCTTGTTCATCCATTACAGGAAACTAGAGTTAATTCAGAACACTGTGAGATGCACATTGAGAAACTCTTTAGATCTAGATACAAAAGTAACAGGTCTTAAATTGAGTGTGGTCTTACTTCGTTAGGAAATTTGTCCTTTTTTTATAGGTGCTTTTTCAGGCCCCTTGTTCCCACTACATTCTCAAATTTAATGCTCTTGCCACTATACAGCTGGACTAGAATAGAGTGGCTTTAGTAAAGACTTAATAGAATCTTTAATGCTTCTAACAATCCACTCCCATTGAACTGCATTAAGTAGATATTATGGAAGGACAAAGAGCTAAATAGCTCAACATCAACCTCATTAGGCATGCAGGCAGGCCTTGAACCATTTTATGGGCAAGCCTATTGTGAGTACACTCACCAGGTTAGCTTTAAATTGCAAATGATACCCTGAAAGGGGAAGAGAAGTTTTGGAGAATGGCCTCACAGAAAGAAAATCATTTTAGGCTATAAGAAAATGAAAGGCATTGTTAAAATTGCTCTGACCGTAGCAAATGAAATACATCATGGACTTGAGAAGCTGAATGCTACACTTGAGGGGTTTTTGTTGGCTTTTTTTTTTTTTTTTTGTCCATTTAGGAATGTGTTGTACAGCAGAATATAAACAATATACAATCTGTAAGAGTTAATAAGGGTGGCTCAACATACTATCCTTTGTCTGAAGTTAAACAAATTATAAGAGCTCAATAATTAAGTGGAGGGGGAAAGATAAAAAACATCCCATTTGAATAAAAGGCAAAGTGTGGAGAACGTTATGTATAAAAACTTTCCAGTACTGCACTTCATCAATAAGGATTTATTTAGTCTTATCACTTCTGTGTTAAAAAATATTTATATTTAAAAAAAAAAAAAAAGTCTCTCAAGAATTGTTTGCAACAGCAAAGTGCTTTAACAACTGACATTATGATGCTGCAAGTCTGGGAACATATTCCCAAGCAGAGCCCTTCTCTGTCACCTTAGTGGATGAATAATTGTGCCTTTGCATATTCCTTGTCATAAATGGCAGGAATGAAGGGACCCTAAGGACCGCACTGGCAGGATTGGTGCTGTACAAGCAGAGTAAATTAAAACAAGGATTAGAGCAAGTATGATTGGGGATGACAAGCAGGGCAATTGTCGCCACACAATGTGCCTTTTTGCCCATATGGTCTGTACCAAGCTTACACAGCACAAACCCTCTAACATGGATGCTTATTAAAGCATTCCTTCTTGATCAGGACATAAAGTCCTTAAAGCTTCGTGTCACAGGAGAAAAACAGTGTTTCTTTCACAACTCAGGCAGCAGCTTCAAGCACTATTATTTATGAAGTTTTCCGTGCAACTGCCCAGTCTTTACTTTTCATTAAATTCATACACAAGAAAGCCCATAAATGCAAAAAAAATGAGGTTACAGTCTGCAATCATAGCTATGCATTGTATAGGTTATTAAATGTAAAAGTGAATTAACTGACAACTATATTTTAAATAAAAATCAGACATATATTTCAAAACTTCCTCTCAAAGCATGGATTTGCAGTATACACAGAATTTGAGTGATTTTTAACTACCTTTAAGTGGATAAGGCAGGTATGAAAGAAGCTCAAAACAACATGTGATTCATGCTAGGGAAATATTTGAGTGATCACGTATGTATTATTATGAACAAACCAGAAGAATAGGGCAGATTTCTTATAGCTTACAGTAGCAGAAAAGAGCAATTTTGTCGCTAAACAATTGTGTTATCTCACAGGACACGTCATTTTCTGTGCCTCAGTTCCCCCATCTGTAAAACTGGAATAATTACACGTTACAATTACACCAAAAGCATATACGTATTAGTCTTTTTTTACTGATTACTTGCTTTTTACTCAAAGATCATAACACTGGTCATGATTTACAGAAAGATATCTAGATTCCACAAATGCCCAGGAACAATTTAAAGTCCCAGTGAAGAGTTTTGCCTGTAGCAATATACTATTACAATGATGCTTCCTCAGTCCTGCAATAAGTTACTCAGAGAGTGACGAGAAAACAGAAGTCAAAGACCTTATATTTAAATTTTGTTCCTCTGCGGTCCATAATACAGCTTTATCTGACCACAAAGCAACATCAGATTTAGAGTATTCCTTCCAGCTTAATCTTTTTCTCAGCCAGAACAGCCAGTTCTGCAGTAGTAATGAACTTAGGAAAGCTCCCACATGGAGTAGCACGCCAAACAGCATTAAATGGGAACCAGCAAAAACACTGGCAGTTAGGTGCCTTCAGAAATCATCCAAGAGTTCCTGCTAAACTAGACAGAGGTTTCTTATAGAAAGCCTGAGGCTTTTTGCTAAGAGTCTCACAGTCTGAAGCAGAACCTACTAAACTGTCCTCAATGATTATAGCTCCTCCCAAGTTTGAGCCACTGGCACAGAAAACATTTACACAGGTTAGATTATTACTTGCTATCGCTCCTACTTTTGGACGCTGGGGTCTACCTTCAGAGTACTGAGATTGTTCCTCAAAGCCAAACCCTCCTTGTGCTTTGTAGATTCAATGAGTATGAAAACATTCACTGTATCATAATAGCCAACATTCCCCACTTATCAGTAAGCCTTGACTGTTGCAGAACAGCCCAAGCTCCATGGATGCACTACAGCTCTCTCCTTTATAAGACAGGCAACTCTGAACCTTCATCAACAAGTACAGTTCCACATAAACCTAGCTGCAAGAAGTTCTTTGGTCAGCTTCCATAAATGTTGTTTAGTTACGGTGACATAAAAGATGTCCAGTTCTGACAGTGTAAGATGAGACCATTTAGCAATAACGTGTCAAAGATAGAAACGAAATTATCTAGAAAAAGTCCAAGACACCTTCTTCCCATGGAAACAGCTATCTGAATTTCAGTTATCTGAGATTTGGCCATTATGTTCCACATAACACACCTGAGGCATCCAATAACTTCAAGCATTTGAACTCTTTCAGAATTGCTTTGTCAACCTCTTTTTGGCTTGGGTTTTTTTGAAGTCAGTAACCTGAGCATCGTATGCGACAACGGTCAAGCCTAGAATGTAGTTCAGTAACAGCTGCTTTATGTGGGTATCTAAGATTCCATTATATGCATTTGCTTTTAGTAATTTAACATTTGAAATGAGCAAGTGCTTTCTTATTTATATCCTCTGTAAAAATATAACTTCTGAGGACCAGCTAAAATCTCTGAGTCTTTAATGAGAGCACGCAGGTGAGAGCTACAATTATGATTCCTATCTCACTGGCAAACAGAAATTAGAAAGGGGCTGAACAAGTATATTTAGCTACTGGCATAAAAGCTGAGTAAACAGTAATCAGAAATGAGTCACATCAATAAGCCTAACCTGAGTCCAAAACTTGTCTGAAAGCTAAAAAGGGCTATTTATCCTCTGAAGAGTGAAGTTGAGGATCAGAATGGATAGTACATAAAGAAAAGGTATAGCATATTAGGTTTTTAGTGTACTAATAATCATGTTTTATTGCAACAGTTCCTAGATCTTATATATACACATATTTTTAATGCAGAACTTTAAGCTGTCAAAGAACAAGTTGAAAGATACAACTAGCAGCACTTAAGTGATGTGGGCTGCTCACCTGCTTGGTGATTTTGTAGTCCTTCCTATCTTTAACTTACAAGCATCTTTGACTAGGTCTCTTCCCTGAAAGAATCCCCAGATGTTTGCTTCTCTGCACACAGTTTCTCTTGGGATGTAACTACTGGCACAAGTGCTGAAGAGGATCACAATAACCTACATGTTAATTTTACTCAGCACCTAAAAATCATATGCAGATGTGCTAGAAAACTTGTAAGATTAACAGATGCTACTACATTTACCTCATCTTCTGAGTCCAAAAATCTTTGAATCATTAGCATTCTTATTTTAAGAGCCATTTGGCTTAGACTACCCTGCACCAATCACACATTGCATTCAAAATTATTAGGGCTTCAAGGGAAAGCAGACAGTAAACACAGACTTGGCTAGCCAGTATGTGGATGGATGTATACATATTTATTAGGATGGCTGGAGGCCTCTTGGTTCATGTCTAACTTTTGCTAGACACTGAAACAAATTAGAAAATACAAGGTATGCCATGTTATGGGTACAAGGGACACTTGCCTCACTAACCATGAACATATTTCGTGTCTCCGTTTCATCTACTCTGCAGTAAGGTTCAGGCATTAATCTGCAGGAGCACAGAAGAGAGTGGCCCAGTAGTTAAAGCATCAAGCCTAACATTTGGGAAACCCAATTCAGATCCCTATTTTATGAGAACCTCTTGATCGTTTCAGTTGAGATATTCAAATCTATTTAGAAACCATACTCCTATTATGCTCTTAACTCTCAGTGAAAATAAGTAAGACATCTAAAGTTTTGTAAGAAATGTATTAAGCACCTAAGTATAGGATCAGGAATTGAGACTCTGCCCCACTTCCCTGACTGTCAAACGAGGATGACTGCATTGCCCTACTGGGCAGGGATATTCTGAGAGTAAATGCCTTATAGACTTAGAAGTGCTCAAGGTTACAGATATGGCGACCAGATAAGGACTGTAAATATGCCAGTTTAAAGAAACATGGTTTAGTATAATTCTGTTTCGATATTAATATGGTCAAAAGGGAAACAGCTTCTGAAAAATGTTATATTGAAGGCATATTATTTTTCTTACTTAAGAGAGATCTGAATGCAAATCTTGTGCAAGTCTGGACTTTTATTTCTAAAACTCTGTAAACACCGATATGATAATTATTTTAAGAAATGATTTTAAGAATTCCTTCTAATACTCTTGGAAGTTCTTTTAGAAAGAACAGGAATAAACAGATTTTAATTGGAATATTCTAGACAGCTACTCAAGCTTTCAAAATGTGTAGTTTTATGTCTGTTTATATAGGGAATTATTGACAAGCCATGAAGAGAGATTCAATGAAGTAAATGTGAAGGACTTCTTATTTCAGTCTTCTCACTTAAATTCAAGATTAAGGCTACAAAATTAAATCAATAGATTACACACTCGAGGATATTTCATATGAAGTGACTTCTGCTCAGTCTGATCTAATCTACACTGAAATGTAAAACAATCAGTCTCTTAACAACTTTAAAGTACCACCAGCTTCATTGACTTCATATTACTTAGCACTTTAAATGTATCTGAGAATAAGCCAGGAGAAATTCTGTGAAAGGAAGACATCAGCCTTAATAGTAAGGTGATAGCACTGTACAAATCTTTAAAGTAATTATTACTGCTCTGATTTTAAAGGCAATTTTCCCCGGAACTCCCCACTCCCCCACCCCCGCCCTTCAAGATTAAGTAATATCTTTCAGCAGGCTTCATACCATGTGTGGTACATTTCAGACCTGTCCAGTTGATGTCCTGAAATTCTTATACCTCTGAAAACAGGTGAACTATGGGTGACTAGAAAAAACAGTGCTCCAATCCTGCAAAGGCATGCCTACATATGTGGTTAACTTGATGCACTGCAAATAGTCCCATAAATTTGAGTATGTCTGTAAATATTTGTGGGCTTGGAGCCTAAATGAACATCCACCTACAACTTCCACTGTATTAGGATTGAATTTAGGCTGGGTGAAGACTGCCAATTGGCTTCCCCCAGGGTCTACCTAGAGACAGAGCCCAGATCCCCGAATAACTACTTTTCATTTAATTAGTGAAGCTTTCATGTGATATTTTGACAGAAAATTGTTCCACTTGTCCTACCAGAGTTACAAAACATGCATTTCCATCACTTTGCTTTTCAGCACTTCCACTGACTTAAAACAATCCTTGAGCAATGATGAGCCTTAAGATAAGGGAAAAAACCAGAAGACAACTTGAACACTTTTTTTGTGTAGGAAGAGAGAAGAAGGGAGAATTAACTACAGTGTTCAATGATCTTTTTTCCACGTTAAAATGAGATAGGATAATTAAAAACTTTTACTGAAATAGCTCTTTGTATTTTGTAAGTAAAAGTACATATGGCATAGTAGTATCTTATTTGTTTCAATGAGGACTGACTGAAACGGAAGTTTAATTTTTTAGTGGAAGTGAAGGTAGCTCCCTATCATTATTAAAAGATAAACATGGAGGTACTGAGAAAACTAATTAAATTTTGTTGAGTTATCAGGAAGTCCCTTATGAATATCCTCTGGGGTTGGCTCTAAAGTGAAGAGATCTCAATTTTGTGGTTAAATAATTTGAAGAGATTAATTAGTAAAGAATAAGCTTTAAAGACAATCACGAGAAGATAAAGGTAACGTTTTTGTTTTACATTTACCAGTTTTATAGGTCTACCTGATGAAAAAGCTTTCATTGCATAAAGCAACTATTAACAAGATAGTCTGAATTAAAGTATTTATTAGCATACAGTAGAAATAAAAACATTCTGAGATGAAAATTTAACTTTAAACCAGATTTGCATAAAGGATTAAGCTCTTTCCAGTTCAGAACTACTTTTCAATCTCAAATTGGGAGAACTGATCTTTATCCTGAATTTCTTTTTGTTCCTCTGGAAGTTCAGTTTAATCCAGCTTTCTTAATTTTCACCTTCTCCCTAAACCTTCTAGGCTTGTTACATGATAGCTAAGGATCATTATCCACCCAAGCTGAGGGGGTTTTCCCTTCATTAATTTCTGTAAGAAGATTACCAGTGCTTGTTTGTTGTTGTTTAAGCAAATGATTTCCCTAAGCTCTTTGTTTTTCCAACTGGTTTACACTTTAATGCCCTTGATTGAATTTCAAACAAGAGATCAACTTGACCAACCAACTCTGTTTAGGGGGAGTTAAAAAAAAAGAAAAAAAGGCAAGAACTTCATGTGAACTATTTAAGCAAGAAGAGTGCTTAAAAACTTATTCAACCATTTAGCCAAAGAGATGCATCATAATTAGCATATCATTCAGAACTTGTTTAGTTTTTAAAGTCAAGGTGACTTTCCTTGACAACAAATTACAACTGAAGGGAGTGTGTCACACCTAATATGGTTTTTTACCGATTTATTTCTACATCTTTTCCCTCCCTCTAAGCATGTGTTCATTGGAAACGTATCAGAATCTTTTTTGTTCATTTGAAAAGGGATGAGTGGAACAAACAATATGAAGATTGGATATTTACTGTTTGCAATCTGAATAGCATTTCTACTCAAATAGTCCTTTTTCAAAGAACGTATTCAAGAGAATTGACTATAATTTAGTCTCACCTAAGCTTTTATGTAATAAATGCAGCATTTAAGCACTGTGGGCCTCTTGATGAATTTTGTATATATAAATTTGCACACACACACACACAAGCTAAGTCAGTAAGATACAACATCCTTAGGTATCATATTCCTGAGTGATTATCTTGATTTAGATGGTATTATATCATTTTTACATGGGCTAAGCAGCTACCTCAATAAAGAGACCATTAGACAAATTTAATTCCATCAAACTCCACTAACAGTTTGATGTTTGCCTACGAGGTCTAGTTGTGCAATCCATATTCATGCACTGAAGTATTTTTTCTGTGGGACTGAAACCTACTTCCAAGCAAAGCTGGCAGTATTTGACTATTTCTACAGGGCTACTATAGGTCTGCTTTATATTTTCTTTGCACAATGTAAATTGCACACTATCAGAAAGTGCAGGTTCTGCAGATCACAGACATAAAACAAATACAGATATATAAATGTTGCCCAGAGTTACCAAGTTGGATTTTGCCAAAAGTTGGTCGCTTTTCCTACTGCTGAGCATGTGGTAGTGTTCTGAAATAGCTACTCTATAGCAAAGAACTTATTAAAACGCAGCTCTTTAGTTGCATTCTAGGACTAAAATTATATAGAGCACAAAAAGTGTAAGAAATAACCATTTGAAAATCAGAATAGTTGCAACAGGATTAAAGTGACCATTGCCAAGTGAGCACCACTCCAGATCTGCCCCAGACCCTGACTGTGATGTGACTTGTCAGCCAGTCTATCCCACTTGTTCCCCCTCCCAGGACCCCCACCTGTTTTACTGCTACATCAGCTGAACAGAAACCAGAGGCTCTGGGAGCACATTCCCCTCATACTTACAGAGATAAAGCTTTTTTTTTTATATAAACTGCACAGGAAGAAATTATTTAAAACAAACAACAACAAAAAACCAAACCCAAGAAACCCTAAAAAACCCCAACACACCACACTGTGAACATCAAGAAATGAAAAGACGAAAAAGCCTAAAAATCAATATAACTTAGTTTGTAAGACTGAAATTACCTTTATGATGCTTAGAAGCTTGCAGCCCCCCAACAGCAGCATTGTCTCTAGCCAGACTGCACCACACCTAAGGAAGTACCAAGAAAGCACTGTACACAGAGAGGCAACTTCAGTTGTTGCCTGACAGTGCGAAGGGATCAGTACCCACAAACACTTAGGGAAGACATGGACAACTCTGTAAATCCTGGATCTTTAATGGAATGGGAATTTTGGACCAGCTAAAAAGGTGAGATGAAAGAAAAAAATAAAGTAAATGTGAGTGCTGGTCACTGTAAAATTATAAAACAAGGAAGCATAGGTAATTAAATTATTATTAACAGCAAGTGTTCTAAATTGACAAGTCCAACCTACTGTTAATATACAATGCAGGAGTTCAGGGCTGATGAAGTGTGCACCCTAAGCAATGCTCGTGGTTGTGATTCTCCTTCTGTGAGTGACCCTACACACTGGCTACTTTACATTCCACTGTGGTCTATGCCAGCTAAGTACCTTGGAAACTTTGAAGATATAACCTTAAATTGTTACGAGGGTGTATTAAAATGGGAAGTCCGTCTATTTTAACTTTACTAGAAACAAACGACACCAGTGGATTCAACCATGTCATGCTATCAACAGGCTATGAAAACTATCATCTATGTAGATGTTATGCTGCATGAGATTTCCTTTCCTTTTCTTTTTTTACAATAAAGTATATCACAATATTTCTGTACTTGATGTCAAAGGTAGATCAATAAACAGGTAATCATTAGTTAAAACCCAGGATACTCAATTGTCAGCATTAAGTTATTGATTATCCTGCCACAAGTGTCTTCTTGTTAAGTGTTTCAATAATCTAATTTTAAAATTTTTTATTCTTCAAGATCCCTGGATTCTGACAGACCGTTATGTATATCCAGCAACAATGCCACACTAACATAACCAGGAGATGAATGATAGCAGTTCTGATTTTGAGAGTTGGAGATAGAATTATACTAGCCTATTTCTAAAGCAAATAGACTTTAGAAACAATTCATTTCTGCATATCAAAATTCAGTACTAAAATGAATAATTAAAGGAAACATGGGGTAATCCATTCTAATCAGTGCATTCTAATGAATCCACTTTTAAAATTGCATTCAAACCATACATATGTATATACTTGTAACTGGTATATAAGCAGTGCCTATACTGTATAAAAAACCCCCAAACAAGTTAATTTAGGAACAGAATACACCAATAAAATTAATTGCATGATGATGTATAGCATTTTAACAAAGGAATGTTGTCACTTAAAGTAATATCCACATTTTAATATATCTTTTCCCAATCTCACCTCCTACTGTCAACACCATCAATTTCAGCAGTGCTCCTTCCCCTATCTCTTTCAACATCAAAATGCGGTCCTTCCAGTATCATTATTATCAACCTGAGCAAACTAAATGTGAAAAGGTGCCACTAATAGGACAGCTTTTGACATCACATCTTGAACCAGAATAAGCAAACAGGCAAGTCAAATCTTCAGGGTCAAGCTTTGAAGTCAATTTTCTGACCTGGGAAATCATGTTCTGTGACAGTGATGACAAACGGTGAACACATGCCTTGTATAAATATGTCTATGAATGTTGCCTTACAAACACATTCACAGTCACCATCTCGCTGTAGTCAACTATGAAAAGAAAAATGTGAAGTTTACACTTCGAACATCCACTGTTTGACACACTGATTTAACAAAGAAAATCCAAGTTTAAAACTGGTTTCTTTTCTTGAGTTAAAAAAAAAAAAAAAAAGTAATAAAAAGAGCACACATACACCTAATTTTCAATTAACCTTCGACATCTAAACAGATCCAGACAACAACTTAATGTATACAATGCAAACATTTTGCTCTTTGGACTCCTATGCCTAAAGCACTCTAGTAAAGCTTTCTAGGCACAGGACTGAAAAGTCATTGTTTATTGATTTCAAAATCTAACAGACTAATTATATATTTGTAGATGACTTGACAGATTTACAAAACTGCTATATGATTTTATAATGGAACATGCTCATGTTAATCTCCATCTATGGAGATAGCTAGAGGGGGCTGACCTTTATCTCATATTTAAAACACAAGCAATAACTGAAATTCATTTTCAATTTATTTTCCAATCATATAAAAGGAGGGGGAAAAGATTACTTTATTGAATCTTTTTAGCTGGTAAAAGGTTGGAGACACAGTCTTGATGCCTTCCAAGGAGCTACAGGGATGGTCTATAGGGAACAGACTTAATCGAATAAACTAATCTTTGCTGTGGAGATTAAGTAGATGGCTACAGCAGTAGAGTAACAGCAGAATGCAAAGTATCAGCGGCACCATCAGCTGCTTTAAAGGTGCTGTAGGCAGTAGGAGAGCTTCCCTGTTGGGTCCACCCTACTGATCCTGCAAATTTGGTAAACTTCATGGAAATTTAATAATGCTGCTGCATTGTGTTTGCCTGCTGAGCAAACAGCCTGGTGCTGCAAGGCACATATGTGATAATTTACAAGGGTTTTTTGGAAGATACAGTAACGGCTGCTACTCAAGCCTGGGGCCTTTACGCTGAAGAGAGCATATACAGTGTACATCCTCAAGGTAAACAGTATCTAGAGGTAAGGATGTGTTTCAAAGCAGTTTTTGACAGTTGGTAAAGTGCCTTACTTTGTAAGTACATCTTTTCAAACGGTCTTTGATTCCCTATGCCAATACACACATGAAGAACTGAATTAGGCTGGGCTAGAATCTGTCATGATATATGACTAACACATTTCTGCACTTTTATGTCAGCTTAAATAAAATCTAGTGATTTTGTTGGGTTTCTTGTTCGTCCTGTCTCTTCCATTTAGCACTCAGAGTTGGAAATCTTGACTAATTATGGACTACACATTTCTGAGGAAATGGCAGAGATGGCACCCTCTCCCTTCAGAAAGGATATTTTTATTATGGCTTCGAAGCAATCCAAAACACACACACTGTTCCTACACTTTAGGCCTGGCAAAGAAAAGAGCAAATGAGAGCGGGAACGATCCAGGTTTCAACATATACAATGAACTTATTTAATAATAATAAAAAGAAACATTTCAAAAACAATTACTGCTGCCTTTGGATCCTGTAACTTGAAAGAAAACCGCAGCCGCTCTGCTCATTCCAGCAGCTTACAGTTCACAGGGTAAGCAGCGCTCGTCAATATGAATCAGCTGTGAAACGCAGGGCTATGCTAGGACTTCAGTTTAAATTGGCCATCTCTGCAATATTGTTATTACAGTTAATAAAAACTGTTGCCTAACACTTTGACCACAGACCAGTGGAGCAGGGGTGGAGCGGGGCTGGGGAAAGGGTACGTGCCAGGGGGCAATGCTTAATGTAAAAAGTATTTGAAGGAAGCTGGTACTGTGGGTTACTTCTGGAGGTGACAGTCTTGCTCAAATATTGATTCCCTATGTGACAGAGAATGTGAAAGAGATTGTAAATTAATTTCCAGTGTGCTTCAACAGCAGTTTAGCAATAATAAGCAACTAGTGAGGATAGAAACTCTCTCTTTTTTTTTTTTTTTTTTTTTTTTTCCCCTTTCCCCCTTTTTCATTCAGGCCAGAAACCAGAATTCTTCCTATGGCTCCCATGCCACCAGTGTCACATGAGTTCCTCTTGCTAGATACTATCTATGTTTAACTCCGTCTTACTTAACTCTCTCCCATCCTAACTCTCTTTTATAACAAATCAGATTTTTTTGGACTACATATAGAGGATAATTATAATGATTATTATAATAATGTGCTACATTCATAGGATCACAGTAGGGCCTTCAACACAGAAGACCAAAATGCACCAGCATCTACCCTGTGTCTCAGGTTCCCTGTGCAGTCTGAAGTGGGGGCACAGAGAGCAGAGTCAGCCACCACCATCAGCCTTCCCCTCTCTGTAGTGTGCAGCCACCTGGGCACAAACTGAGATCATGGACCAGACTGGCAGAATAAATACACAGTTTGTCCTGAAGCAACATCCCACTGTAGAGGAAAATACTGACTTCCCAAAGACTGAGCAAATCCAACAGCCTTCTGAAAACAAAGAATGGCTGCTGGAAGACAACCTCCTATGAAATTAAAACAGTGTTGAGCCAATACAGCTTGAATCACTTACAAGCTGTGTTCAAAACCGAAAACTTTTGGTGTGTCAAGGCACAGCTCATTCTGAATGGAAGTTTTGCTATCAAGCTATTCAGAGGTATAACTAATGTAGCCCCATGATCTCTGCTCCTGCCTCCACATGCTAAATGGTCTCAAAAATGTCGGCATTTCATGCTCAGAGGAAAACAAAGAAGCAACATATTAATGGAGGGGCTTGGACTATGCTTTCCAGAGGACAGATAGAAAGGGTAAAGCTGTGAGAAGGACCATAAGGACAGGTAAAGCACCCACCCAAGGAAGCAGAAAACCAGAGTTCAAACACAGAAAAGTCAACATTAGGATAAATCTGTGGAGAACCAGGCCGCACGCCAGAAACTGAGCTGCAGCAAAGCAGCTCAGCAAATCGAGAGTATGTTTACATGGCAGTCAAAGGGGTAACTGAAGCGTGTTTAGCTAAACCAGAGCCAGCTTTACACTTGCCCACTCGAGGGCAGCCCATGGTTAAGCTGCAGCTCGGTGCTCCAGCTCTTACTCAGGTGGGTGTATTTTGTAACCCGCACCTCACACCAAAACAGCTGGACTGCTACCAGTCCTTGAGGTACTGATCCAAATCTTACTCAGCCATGTCTAAAAAGACTGCAGTCACCCCTTTAACGCCATTGTGGACATAAGCAAGCAGGAAGATATGCAATAACAAATTAATAGTAAAAGCCAAGCTGCCTTCCATGCTGCAAAACAAGCAAAAGAATAAACGTTAGTAACAGATTACAAAGGGCTGGCAGGTGTATTTCCAGAGGGAAATTTTCTACACTTCTTCCAAGAAACTCTAGCCATGCTGATTAATTGGTGTTCATTAAATAGGTTCTTTTGACCAATTTTTGTTACCTCATCAATATTTTTCTTTATTAGAAAAATTAGGCTGGTTAAAATGCTATCAGCAGGATTAGCTATAACCTACTGAGATAATGGTTTTCTATGCTGATGACAATGTGATCACTGTGCAAGTTAAACGACCTCTGCCCCTCGCCCCCACAAGTAGTGTAATGAAAGAATGCATTTAAGAAACAATTATTAGGTTAATTTCCTTACTTGAATGCAGGACATTGATGCTGTGCTCCTGTTATTAGACCTACCTACAGGTAATAACAATGTGAGCGAAATAAGAAAGAAGCTAGGTGGTGGACATTGCACTGGAAAACTTGAGGTGCTTATTATTAAATGGGGAAAGCCTGGGTATAAATTAAAAAAAAAAAAAAAAAAAAAAAAACAACAAAAGAGAAATCATTAAACAACAGAAAGCTATCAAAGAAAAATCTCTGGAAGCAGAAGAATTCAAAAATAAGAAATCAAGAATGCAACACGTGTGGTAAGAAAACAGGACTCTGGAAAACATGTGCAGATTAAGTAGCTAATTGTCACTTCTACTGCAGCAGCCTGCAGGAGTTAACTGTCCCGGAAGGTATACAGCCAGTTCAGGGACCGTGAGCCTTTACACAGCGTGCAATCTAAGGAGGCAAAGAGCAAAACTGCACTCATTCAAACTCCCAGAAGTATCTGTGTCACAGCAAGAGCCGCACACCAGAAAACCAAGTCCCAGCCACAAACACGTGGCTATTCTCAGTAGAAGAGGCTGTTCCACGAGACCAATCTTTAAACCAAGCAAAGCAATGCACAAAAAGAGAACTGGAGAAAGTACAAGGTTTAGCATGGTGTGGAGCTGCCAGCTTCTGATTTAGAAGGCATAGTGACATATCATCTGAAAGCTTAAGTAAAGTTATTAGGTGTGGCAAGGCTCCCGTTCCAAACCCCAGAGGTGTCCGTGCTCCCAGCCGTACCCACACATGACACTGCTGGCTAACGGGGCAGCAGGTGGGCTGGTGGAGGAACTTGCTGCCTCTCGTGGCCTACAGCCACCATCAGCGCTGGACAAAGGCTTCACTCCTGCCACTGGCCCTCTGCACCACCTGACAGCAGAGGCCCCCAGTGCTTGTACCTCTTCACTGCCAGCTGTCTGAGCACGTAAGCACGTGATGCCCCCCTGAGCCATCAGAGCTATACCGCATTACATGTGTCTATCTAAACCAACACTTCCTTCAAAGCACAGGAACCAGAGGATGTCCCCAATTTACTGCTGGGGGAGATACTAATGGTATAATAGCATAGCATAAGCCAAGTACAGAAGCAGCAGATCAAGATTTTCCTGCTAGAACCTGCTTCATGCACCTATGTACTCCTGTGGTCCCTCCTTCCCATACACAGTCCCTCCACCATCTGTGTATAGGAATAATTTTCTATTTATGAACAAAAAGAAAAATGTGACTGACTAAAACACCATACCCACATACACTCCCAGATCTCTATAGCACTGGGACAAGGTTTCTAGCTGCTGTCACTATCTGTTTATTGTCAGTGAAAGAGCAACGGATTGCTCTTGCTTTCTGCTGATGGCCTTCTATCCCCCAGGGGAGAAAGCATAGACTAATCTGGAAGATTAGCAGGCTACGGACCAGGCAATCACAAGCTCCCATCCTGTCTGTAGCACTCTTGGACCAACAGCTTGCCTGGCAGGGAATTCTGGTCCCACACATCTTCTGTCAGGCCCTGAAAAGTCAAATCCCATGGAGGCAAAGATCTGCACTTTTGTCATGGTGACAAGCAGCATACATCTCATCCTGAGCAATCCTACGCTGCTAGCTAGGTTGAAATAAATGGATGCAATTTTTCTTGAAGGGCCCCAAAAAATCTCTAAGTCCATTTACTTTTATTCAATGCAAAAGTCATACTTGTTTCTGCAGAGCAGGGCACATCCTTCCAATAGGCATGTTTCCATCTTGCCCCAAGCATGCAAGCAATATAGTGCTACGCTCAAGCAGGGAGAGCCGTATAACCCTGCTGACACTGCTCTTGAATCAGCCAGCAATGATCAAAGCTCACTCTCCTCACCAGAACAGTGCTATTTTCAGAACCTTTAGCCATAAAGAAGACTTAGCGGACTCGCCTGGTAATGTAAAGCTCTAACTGTGAACCAACAGGACATTCTGATTACATGTAACTCTTCCATATACTGGGAAACCCAAGTTGCTTTATGAAGCAAGAATGTGCTTTACTGGTGCAACTGGTGGGCAGTGCAGTGCTCTGCACTGAGAATAGGGAATTTGAATATTCCCATTTTCACTCTGCCAGGCTGGTGCTCTGTGCTCTTGAACAGATCTCCTCACCCCTTTATCTGCCTTGGATGTAAAGATGTTCGGGGCATGAATCATCTCACTACATCTGGCAGGTAGAACAATGAAATCCCAAACTCAGAAATAATACATTGATGGCTACCCTTAGAAGCTTTTCTGTTTTTAACTTACATTATAATATTGCCAATTGCTTTGGTGTCACCCTAGTATTTGCTCTGGTAAGAAACACGGAGTGCAGTCCAGATCCCACTGACGACTATGACAAAACTCTCGCTGAAAAAAGTCACAACACAATTTGAAATGCTCATTACCTATACCAAAGCCACAACAAAAAATAACCTGCATAAATTTGAACTCTGTACATAATAAACTCCACCAAAAACCATCCCCCTATTTTTATAATGTAGAAATATTCTCTCCTTTTACTAAGGTATCAAAATAATTGCAAATATTATTTTAGAAATGCATCTTTTACCATTAATTTAGGATTTGGTTTGTTCTAAGCTACATTATTTAAAGAAATGAACATAAACATGTAAACTCATGTTACACCAGAATTATGACATTTTTAATGCATAAGAAAAAAAAGCCTTTTTAACTCTATATTCATATAATAACTATTTTTTTATCTGCAAATTCTGAAAAGGCAAAAGAGTAATACAATGAATACTTAAAGAAAATCTGAGTTTGTACAGAGGTTTTTTCCTTACTGTTTTAGCCTTTCAACAGGTATTAGTTTAAGTGGGTTTTACTGTCTATTTTATACGCATTCCACTAGAAAATTAAACATTTAAATATGCAAGCTTTAGCTAATCCTCCAACACACAGCCTATGGACTTGGCAGGATTATCCCTTATTATAACGCTGTTAAAACTGATACAAAATTGCAGTTTGAGATTAAACACAAGCATTTCTAAAAATGCACTGCTCTGCCTTTTCCATTTTATCCTGTAAAAATATCTAATATTTTGAAGCATTCCTTTAAGAGTCCCAGACAATAACTGGTGTAGAATTCTAACATTTATGTAATCATGCAGCATTACTTTATGCAGTAAGCGCTACACCTAACACTTAAAGTTAGCATTTTCCCCCTCAATCTAACGCAGCATTCAAGACATTGAGGAAAACAGTGGAATATTTGAATACATTTTCAGATTTGTTAGACCAACCATCCTATGTAGCAACAGTATTTTACTGTTTTCATTTAAACATTTTAGAATATTAAAAGCCTCATCTTCTTCCCTGTCATTTACTGCTAAATTTCTTTTCAAATATAATACTGCTAGTTAGGGAACCACTCCATTGAGGGACCCAAGTTCATTTGCATCCATTGGCTATGCTAAATGCTCAACCTAACAGATGGGAATCTAATTGCAGACCTGTTGTCTGGACATTGTTAACAAATGCAGAAGTAGCAATATACAGGGCTTTTTGGAACTGAATTTGGGCTGGCAGCAGGGGAACTCTAGTTAATTACCAACATCTGAATTTCTTGTTTAATGCAGGCAAAGGCAAAAATAGAGGTACTCAGACTGTGGAAGACTGAAATCTGATCAGAAAAATTATAAACATTAGATCACCCAAAGCAGCTATTTTCGAAAATGGGGATGAGGGTTTCGTGTCCATACAACGCAAGAGTCCATTTTTGTGAAGTAGCTTCCATGTGAGAAAATGAGACAACAATTATAAATACAATCACGTAAAGAATATTTAGCTTGCAAAGCCACTGTCTCTAAAATGATACATAAACTGTAAACATCATAACTAGAAATATTAATATTAGACTTAACAGAGCTGTAATATGCAAGATTGAGTTTATCCTGTGACTTTGACTTGAGTCTCAGAAATACCAGGGAGATGAGATTGTCTGTAGAAAGCTTTGAAATTACTAAAATCTGTAAATTTTTCAACATTTTGTTTGTTAAACAAAGAGGCAGTTGCTCTTGTAGAAAATTATTGCTGCTGCTTTCACCCCACCTCCTCAAAATGCTGAAAGAGAAACAAAGACTATTGTTGCAATGTTTACAAACTACCCAACACACCCTTACACGTTTTGTACTGAAAATGGATAATGATTTTCTATGGCATTACTCTATTCAAATTGCTCTCTTGAGGTTGCCAATTACACATTTCCAAAATTGACTCATCCCTCTCATTGTTTAATAACTGCATTTTTTTTTTTTTTTTCAAAGTCAGGGAGCTAGAAACACACCAAGGCCTATATCCACCTCTCTTTCAGTGTTCATGTGCTTTTATGCAAAAGGCCTATCAGAAACCTGGAAAACTATACAGCCTTGTAACATGCAAGAAGCACCTTTAATCAATTGAATTTTTTTACTCTTTGTCAGATTACATTCTTGATGGCTGACAGGTAATAGAGCCTCATAAAAGAACAATAGAGAGCTGGCATTTAACAAATCCAACAGTCTAGTAATCATTTCTTTTTCTCAATGACAACACTACAGAAGAAGAAAACCAGGTTGTTTCCATGGAATTAGTAACTGGATCACAAAGATTTCATTGAATGACTGCTAGACAGCAGATGAAGGGCCTGATGCTGACACCCACAATGATAAATCCACCACTTGCTACCAGTTGATAGTAGCTGCACTTGAGCTCTGAAGGACTCTAAGGGCCAACAGGCTGTACATTAATTGACCCTGGATGGAATGCTTACAACTTCACTGCCTTTCTCCTCTTTTCTGGGTTATTTTATACTAGTAAAATAGATTATAATACTATATGCATATATTTCTGGTTTCAATTAAAGAATAATTGCTGTTAAATCTTACCCCTCGTTATTGCACCACTTTTCAGCCATGTGTGGTATAGAAAATAACAGACACTTGTTTAGATGATAGAAAAGTGATATCAAGAAGTCACGTGATGTTTCAGAAAATGCAGTTATTTTTCATGAATGAGTTTCAGGCTTAAATACCATTTTGAGCTTACTGGAGTGGTTCTGCCAAAGACTAGTTGGCCAAAACAATCTGATAATTCAGATAAAACACAACAGTACTTTGTCATGGTAAAAAATAAGCACACATTGGACTTGATCCAAAGCCTCCAGAGTCAATGGAAACACCCTGTACACCATGATACATACATCAAAACCTTCTGTTGTAAGGATTTGTTTCACAGTTTAGGATTTGTAGCTCATCAACTCACTGGACCAACTTACAAGAACAGCATAGCCCAGAGAGGTAAGCATCATAATTAAAAATAAAATGCGTTATTATATGCAAACCTAATTCTCCTTCTCTTTCCCGCTTTATTCACATTAACTTATATATGAATTTCACAAACATTTTAAAACATTCTTTGCTGAAAGGCATCAGTGGTAGCCATTTCAGTTTACAGACTGCAATCAGTTAAGATGACATTAAATAAATCCAAAGTATTAGAAAATTAAATTAATATCCACCATAAAATACATATATTGAAGGAGGAAGGGATAATCTAAACTAGATTCTTAAATAATCATTAAGAATTGTCACTAAAAATATATTTTGTTCCTCAACATATTTCATTTAATTTGACTAACCCTGCTTGGTCTTAATGAGCTTTCATAGGAGCACAAGGAAAATGAACTCTCTCACAATTAAGAGAAATTTTTATTCCTTTGCTTGTGTGGTTGAAGTCCCTATTCTCATCAGTGCTTTTGCTGTTTCATTTTTGTATTTCCTGAATACTTCCTCCTTTTAAAAGTAATCCATTTCTTTATCACCCCTTTTTGAGCTCAGGCATGCTGCAGACATTTGAGTGATGAAGATGACGTGGATTGGAGGTGTTTAGCTTTGTAATTTCATCCTTGAATTTTGTGATTACTAACAGGACAACTTTTTTAATTTGCTCTTTTGTCTCGATTCCCCTGGCTGACAATCTGCTCTGTGAGCTAGGCTTTTTAATCAATCACCTAGATAATCAAATGTCACTGGCTATCTGCTCCGTGTAATTACTTTTGCAATTAAAAATCAACCTCAAGTTGCCTCATCTAATTAGAGGGATGGGCAGATTTTCATCGAGATTGATTTTTTAATAAATATTGACTTAAAATGCCATAATCTCATCATATTCTTTCATTTTCTTTGTACCAAAAATCAAACAAATGGAAGAATTAACAAGCAGAAAGATTCATAGGACTTCAAAGGCTTTTGCTAGTTCAGACATACAAAATTGTGCTATACAGAAGCCTAGCTTATCTCAGTCTAATAACACTCAAAAGCTCCTACCTTTTATTAGAAAAAGAACAAAGCAGTTGTACCATTATATATTTCACTTTCTGAATTAGTCCAAATTAAATGAATAAACTCTATACTGTAATTATCTGGCCTGCATATGACAAAAATATTGCATAGGTTTTTCTGAATTACTCTGTATTTCAAAAATAATTCACTTTAAATAAACAATAATACTGGGAATTCCTTTTTATCCAACACCTACCCAGAGACTATAGTTTTATTTTCTTTCCCTAAAGAGGAGTTAATTTGAGGATGCCTTTTATCACTTTGCATCGACAAGACAAACACTACAACGTAACACTATTTTACTGAATACTGATCAACATGAAGGTTTGTGGCAAATAGCTGTGTAGAAAAGTAGAAGCAATATCCTAGAAAGAGCTGGAAGATTCTATTTTTATACATAGCAAAGAGAGTACTTTTTTTAATCTATTCAAATATTAATTGTTAGAACAGCAAAGCAACTTGGAAGGTATCGCCAGGAATAGATGCTACTTTCTTTTTCTTATTTCCGACATTTCATTCATTGTCTGACCTTGAACACTATGAACTCATTGAACCTAAAGAGGAAGTTTCAGTAACAGCAGTAGCAGCTACTGGTGGTGCCAAGACCAATGTTGCAGTAGGTGAATCGCAAGTCCGTGTGCTTCAGGAAGGTGTTAACGCTCCCTGGAGTTCCCTGAACTATTAAAGCAGCTGCAGACCCGTGTTAGGTGGGAGGGACAGTTGTCCACTTTCTTTCCCATTCCCTGTGGGAACTGCTGGTACTTGGGGCAGACTCTTTTGTCAGAGGGATGCAGAAATTTTGCCTGCCTTGTCATCCCTGTCCTTGGCGTTGCTTTTTGACACTTCTCAGGAACTCACCCGTACGTTTAAGTATACATAGATAGAGATGGCAAGACAAAACTGTACAGTGACTCATCCACAAACACAGGAGAAAAAAATGTGCCTGTCAACAGTATATGAATATTACATCTTATTTGCTAGAATAAGCTAGTTTGCTTAATAGTCATTGATGACTCCAAGATAAGCTCTTTATGTGCCTTAGTCATCCAGATCTCTACAAAGTAGTTATTACTGGTTTAAATGAAGGAACAAACTCTAAATGTGCTACCCTATTCACATTATAATAATGGAACAGGATACCATAATTACAGTTGCTGGATGAGTATACCATACTTTATACTGCAACCTGGTACAGTGTGCAGTATTTCCACTAGAAACATTAGCAACTAAAGAGCACTTCACAATACCTGTTGAGATACTCATTAACCTCCGATTTGCTACCAGTAAGACTATATAATTAAGAGATGCTTTCAACAGACATACTCACAGAGTATTTTCCACTGTAACACAGAGGCCTGAACTACAATACTCTTCTCAAGTGAAACACTCAGCTCCTTGTTCCCTCCCGTTGAGGGTGAGCTACTCTAAACCGAGAGAACAATAACCACCAGATTCTGAAGGGGATAAAGTGGGAGGAAAGAATATGATCCAGTTCGGTTTAGATTAACTGCATGAAGTCCCCAACTATTAAAGCAGTGCTACCAGTCTGATAACAATATCACAAGTGCTTTATTGTGAATAACAATGCCGTGTTTGTGTCAAGCAAAACAGCAGTGGCAGCTACGTTGCCCATATATTGCCAGTACATTTACTTCTGTTGGTTGCAAAACAAAAATACAAGTAATTACAGCTGGGAAAAAAAAATACCTCTACACAATATTCTGAACCATGTGATGCGAATTAGAGATACGCTGAGCATATGCTAGCCAAACCAGCTCCTTGTCAGTGGTCAGGAAGCTTCACACTGGATCTGCCATCTTAAAATCATTTCCCAGCTTTTCCATCCAGGGGCACTCAGCTCCTGTCCCTTCCTGCTGTGACCATGGAAAAGAAGTCATACATGGCACCTGTGGTCTCTTCACCAGTCACTGAATCTTACCCTGCAGAGGCCTAAGGAAGAGGATAGAGAAGGCTTTGGACAGGGGAAGAGGAGTTTCAGGAGATCTGCAAGCCATTTGGTTCTCTGTTTATTTGGGGAAAGGAATGCAGATACTAATCAGGCTCTTGGGTTCAGTAGCAGATGTGAAAGTTGCATGCAAATATCCCTTCTCTCTCCCCCTTGCTAGCAGTATACATCTTCCACACAAAGGCCATCCATATTTACAAAGACTGCAGTAGGCCTGGAATTTACATCCTCAGAAAGGATGGGCTGATAAGTGCTGTGTGCTCCTGATGGGAGATATTTCAAGATAGGAGCTAGCCCTGCTATTTCAGGCCTCAAGCCAACTAGTTTCTAATTTTTTTTCAATGGGGGGAGTCTTGCTAACATCTTCTATTTCAGTTTAAAAACAGAACCAAAACCCAACAAAACAACTGCAGCTTCACATACATCCCTGGACTCTGTGGTAGCTGTACAAATCTGATCAAAATCATGTAAATACCTGAACTTCTAACTGCATGCAAAAAGAGCAGGAAGGATCTGATCAGAAGAAACATTTTTTGAATCAGCCAGAACAACAGATCTTATGGAAACAAGACAATTGCAATTCCCTGGAAGACTTCTCAAAAGCCTTCTCTTGTGTATCAAATATTCTATCCTTTCACAAAAGTCTCCAGGTAGAAAAAGCAAGGTAACATTCAGAAGCATCTGAAACAGTTTAGAAAAGTCCCTTTTCCAAGGTGATGTAGACTTTTAGGTTCAAAAATTCCATTTATTTCTAGATCCCTAAGCGTAGAAACATGCTGAAAATAGATCTGCTGCAGATAAGGATACCCACCTCTGTTAGATGTGACCGAGTCAGCTTTTAAACTGAAGCTACAGCAGCACACGCTAAGCCTACATGTAAGTACCCCCATCTTTAGGTAAGTTGTCCAGACAGCACATAACTTTACTACAATTATACACGCCTCTGTCCTGGCACAGCATTCCCATGCACTGTGCAGACATTCTTTGCTGTTACCCGGTATGCATTTAATATTTTCACTCTTAAAGTAAATTCTGTGGCACCTCTTAAATGTGTAGAATACAGAAGCAACTCGGATGACTTTTTCCAGAATTAATTCACTAGAAATTGCCTAATGATTTGAGAAGATTCATTAAAAACAAAGATATAGAAGTTGCAAGCTTCGATTTTTATCTCTTAACAGTGAAGTCTTTGGCAAGTTCTTAGTAACATCCCTTCTTGGTATACTTTAGAGCACTTGGTGTCTCAGAAAAACCATTATTATACTGTGTTACGTAAAGTACTTACTCTTGCATTTGGCAATAATGCTATAATTTTTCTCAACAAGGCAGCCTTCTAATATAATAAATATATGGCAAAACAGAAAAGGATGATTAAGAATTGTTTTACATTCTGTGGTATAAGATTCCTAGTTATATTAGCATTTTGAGGAGGATTTATTTAGAGATTGAGGATTAATTCCCATGAAATCATTATACAAATTTCAAAATGTCAACTACTTTGATAGAGCTTATGATTTTATCTTCTTATTTTGACAGGCAACTGTGTAAAACAACTTCTGTGTAGAAGCAGCACAGGAATAAAGCAAGGGTAGGATAAATAAAGACAGAATGATCTTCACAGGTTTTCCGATCAGCTGTCTTTTTATTCTGATTACTTGTAGGACAGAGCAGTAATAGACATTTTCCTTTGCACAAAATAATAAGAGCAGTACTTATCGCTTGTTGCCTACAGCTAGTGGCAAAAGGAAATTAGAAAAGTCCAATGAAGCTGAGTAGTAATTAATCATCATACAGTGGGGCCTGTCAAATCAGAGGGGTCTTTCCAGCTGATAATGCTGCCCAGCACAATTTAGACTGATAGAAATTAGAATTCTTTTTCCTCTGGCAAAAACCAAAAAGACTAGAGTTAGCACAAACGTGGCCAACTGTTCACTTCAATGACTGCCTGACCCATTTATAGCCAACGTCTGCATCAAGTTTAGCTCAAACAAAATTGAAGGACCACCACTCATTCCTCACGGCAAAACATAAATAAAAGAACACCATGCATAACTACTCTGCCTATAGAGGTTAAACAGCATTGAACAGCTGTTTATTTTAAAATGCAAACGTTTAAATCTCGATTAAAAGGAAAAAAAAATTTTTTTTTTCAAAGTGCATTTATTGTTTTTCTCCACTGCACAAGAAGGAAACTGCAACGTTCACAACAGACAACTCATACCCTTTTCAGGTGAAATAAAGCTTAAGAGTCCTCCTTTTACTGAAAGGCAATCTCAGCACAGCCGCTGAGCAACAGACTAATTAGGAGAATCGGGGCTTATTTTTTCTCAATGAAGCCAAAACAGTTTTGCCACGGACAACTATTAACTCTCGACGGGGAGATCCGAGCTGGCTCGGCCCCCCGACACCCCGTCTAGCCCGGAGCCCCCCGTGAGGGCTCGGCGCAGGGCCCGGCCTGCTGCGGGGGCCGGGCGGGGCGGGGGCCAGGCCACATCCGCCGCGTGCCCTGGGGGCGAGCGGTGAGGAGGCCAACCTCGCCAAACGGCTCAACTCTCGCCCAGCGGCTTCGGGGCCCGGTTTGGCTCCCCCGCCCCTGAACCCCCAGCAGCTCGAGGCGCGAAGCTTTTCCGCGCGCGGCCCGTCCCTCAGCCCGGCGGCGGAGCCAGGCCGTGGCGCGGCTGCGCGCCCCGCTCCTCCGGTGAAGCCCGCAGCAAGAGAAGCAAACTAAAGAAAGGCCTTCAGGAATGAAAGGCCAAAGAAAATTAACAAAACTCCTCATTCATTAAATGTTAAGACTGCTGTGGCTCTCCAAAACCCCATCCAGTTAACGTTACTAAATACAAAACATGGCAGAGTAGATGACAAGGGCTACCCACTTAAGGAAGAGTACTCTTCTGTTACATATGGGCATGCTGCCATGAAAATACAAGTGTAACAAAATGACAGAAGCTATAGGGCTTTGTTAGAGAGCTAAAACTATAGAAAGAGCAGGGGAAAAGTTACACACGCACAAAGAAGGGCCCGATTTATTAGGGTTCACATTTGAATAATATGGCTGTATTTCTTCCTATTCTTCATGGAAGGAAGGGATTCCATATTGTTACGAAGAGTGTGCATGCATGGGTACCTCTCTGACAAACCGTCTTTGTGAACATAAAGGCTCTATAAATCTGATTCTGTGTATCTCAACTTTGAGGGAGTAGAGGGGAACACAGTATGTGCAGATAACAAAATTAACATCTGAAAAACACATTGTTTTCCTTTCATCTGAGGTATAACACAGATTCATTAGGAGATCTGCATGCTTCTGTACCTTTCCCCTTAATATTAGAATGAATGAGTGCTATTTACATATGTCATTAGTGGGAAAATCCCCCACAGAGGAGCATACTGAATCCTAATTTGCACTGAATAAAATGCTTTATGATGTAAGACTGTCAGGCACCCCAGTCAGTGCAAATGGATGTTTAATCATCACAAAAGGGTTAGACATGACATAGCGCGAAATACGTCAGACAGAATCACAGCCAATATGAACTTCCAGTGCTCGATGACTCTTTGATCAGCATAATCAGAATGCATCTCAGCAACTGGAATGCTGCAAACGTAACAAAATGCTGTCTTGTGATCACAGAAATTAAACATTTCAAACACTAACGCTTAGGGAGTTCATGCATGACTTGGTGAGTAGATGCAACAAGTCTAGGTGCAAAAATGGTAGCATTTCATGTTTTCCCATCAGGATTAATACGGACCATGTTCCACCATGTGGGCGGGATTGATAGAGCTACAAACCCTTGAGAGACAGAACCCCCGTACAGACCTTTTCCTAGAGCTTTGCCACCATTGGAACTACAGACCTGCTGGTACAACCATGCGTTAAATGATCGAAACAACAGCGTGATCTCAACACACTGTTGACTAATACTCTTGATGATAATTTTTCCCTTCGGTATTTTGCTTCTGTCTACATAGAGCTATTATGGGGTCCTCCTGTGACCCTCATCAAATTCTGTGACCTGTGTAATACAGGAAATCAGGCTGTGAGGGCTTACAGTGGCTGTTGACACTAAAACAGCAGAATCCACTTACATGTCAGATAGTAGCCACGCTATATTGTCAATGATATCCTTGACAGCAGATAAATCTAAGACAAAAACATTTATTCTCCTATGAAAAATTCAGTGTTAAGGAAAATAAGCAGAGAAAGCCATGGCAGACCTTTTATCTTCCTTACAGAGAAAGCTTAATGGTACCAAAGGATCGTTAAACTCCCCCCCGCCCCCAACCCCCCCACAGAGTTAATTCCAAATTATTTGGGTTTCCTAATTTATGCTTCTCAATTGTTTGTTATTTTGAATAAGTCTGAAGTAGATTACCAAGCTCTTATTGATTCTTCTGGTACCAGATCAGGACTTTTATTCAAAATGTACCCCTGTGAACCAGTCCAGGCCCATCTATCACAAAGGTTGTAATCCTCAGATGTCAGACTTGCCAGCAAAGAGAACAAGGTTCTCTGCACAGGATGACCTTCATTCGCTCTGAACTCTGGGCTAGTGATTTTGTCTTCAAATAATACAAATTTTCAACATTGAAACAGGTAGCTCAGATTTCATTATTTACACAAATTTGGAAAATAACCACACATAGTCTTTCATACACAAGGCATTAGAACAAAAATATGTAGTCCTACACGAGGTGCACAAAAAGTCCTCAATCAATAAAAGATGAGGAAAGAAGACTTCAGCCATTATTCATTAAATGCACAGATGTTAAAAAAAAATCTGAAAGGCACAGTATAATGGCTTTATGAAAGAAACAACACAGTGTTTCCAGAAAAACTCTTAAGTCTTGGGGGGAAAAACATTTAAACAGCCTAAGAATTTGAATCAGGATGTGAGAAGTTATTTAGGCTGCCAGAAGATAAACTGAATATAAATCAAGCATGTGCACTCTTCCCCTGCTCTTCCTAAATTAAGTATGCACTTAAATCCCACCAACTCTAGGGAATGCATTTCCAAGGCAGGCTTGTATAGAAATAGGTGCACTAGGCTGATAATACACCATACTCATAAGTTACATAGTGGCTTAGCTCTGAAGCAAAGTAGACTTCAAGCTGCTCTTGACCATTCAGTTACTGTAAGTATTCATGTATTTAAAATCAAGCACACACAAACATTTTGCTGAACTGGAGCTTTACAGCAACTTAGGATCAAAGTTTGAGTATCATGAAAGCACATGGCTTCTCTTCCAGAGTGCAGTAGCTTAAAATACTTGCAGTTTAATGCCAAGAAAACTTAATGGAATCCTGCTAGGGAAAATAGATCCCCCCAGCCCTCAGAAAATGTAAGGCTTGATTGCTGCCTTGTCCTTCACATGTCTTCAAACTCCCTCCATTCCTTTCCTTGTAAAGTCCCACAAAAGCTTTACTGTAGTGGTTAGGATGACACAGGCAGGACAGTGAGACACTTTGCTTATAACAAATCCATCCAGAAGAATTCCCTCTCCTCATGGATAAAATGGGAGGAGCTGTTATCCTTCATTACTGTCTCCTAGTTTACTGCTGCTGAACTGGGTATTCAGTAATCAGTGCTTAAAGCACCTACCAGTGTACTGTCTTATGCCAAAACACAGACTGAAGAACTTCATAGTTTCCTGCCCAGAGTCTGCCTGGGGAAGCTCGTTTGTGAAGGCAACACTTGCCAGCATCGCAGGAAAGGCAGCTTTTTCTCTGTTCAAACATATTCTTTGAGCTTTGAATTCCACACTGTTTCAAGCAATATGGCATACAGACAAGAGATCCTTATTAAACATCTATGGTAGTCAAAATCTCATAAATCATTAGTTGACCTGTTACTGCCTTACACTCATCCTTTCCAGGTGTCACACGAAAATCAGCAACCTCCAACTCAAAACTTTCTTCCTGTTTTCATGATACTACTCACTCCACCAGGCCTAGCTGGCTAAAATGAAAAAAGAGACAGGCTGAGAGACAGCAAGAAGGAAGTAAAACAAAACACAAATTTTTCTCATTAGGAAACCATATTATGCTAAAGTAGGCAGCATCTGAAAGCATACATTTATAATGATCCAGTCTGTGTGAATACCATCTTTCCTTCAGGATACTGTTAGCCAGTTCTCTTGTATTCAACTCTACATTTACATATAGATTGAACCTTTCTAGAAGGCAATTTTACGCATTTTGTCTTAATATTTTTCTCATTAACATTGCACATAGATGAGGTGTCTTGCAAAGGAAGAGACATACCTGGATATCATTGGCACAATTTCTAGAGATCATGTTTGCTTTTGAAGAAAAATATGTAATAAAAGACTAATAAACACAAGACTGGTCACAAGTGAATTTTCAAGAATCAGATAAAAAAAATTACAAAAATTGCTCTGGTGCTTTTAAAACAAACACTTCCTTAATTACCTCCTCTGGTGGGAAGTAACAATAGAAGAACAACAACAGCAAAATTGCCTGTAAAACAAACTTCTCTCACAGGGCTTAGTACTTCAGTGAGGATCATTAGTCCTAATCAATCAGAGCATTTAATCATACGCTTAAGTTTAGGCTTACAGATAAGCATATGTATAGTCAGATAAGGCTAGGTATTGTGCTGAAATGGGGCTGAAGTACTCAGCATCCAGCAGGATTACCCTGCACTGCTGAAATCTAAATTTTCTTCATGTCTTATTTGCAGACTGGGTGTAGGATTCAAATTAGAGGGAGGATTAAGGAAAAAAAACGTCCTCATGATAGCAGGGCCAGGCTAAGCAAACATTTCATATACACACCAGAAGAAAGATGAAAGGAAAGCAGCTGCCCTTCCACGGTCAGAAATTCTTATCTGCTGACCGAACCTTTGTTGGTTTGAGAAAGCACAAGTGGTCTGCATTGGCGGAAGGTTCAAAGCAATTTTTTAATAGATAATGCAATCAAAAGTCTGTCTATCTGTTGAAATATTTAGAAGAACAAGATATCACTTTGACCTCCCTACACCTGTGACCTTTGTCAAAGACTTTAAGAAGTACCTTACACTTGTTTATGTTTTTTAATAGGCTTCTGCATTTTTCAAAGATAAACATTTTGTGAACTCCTTCGAGCAAAAAATATATTCTGTAACTTTTAGCTAGTACTTCTCTATTGCCTTCATCAAAGGCGTTGTATATGCAGGTATACTACCAAAACCACAAGTCAACTGCAGTTGTTGTAGAGAAACATGCAGTTCTGGTCTGCCTATGGCTGGTGCACATCAAAACTAAAGATAAAGTAAAATGTTCAACACCATTAAATGCCAAGTTGAGAACAAAAAATAATGTGTTTCTATTCTATCTGGTATAAATTATCTCAGTATTTACATCTTCTCAGAAAGAACATTATAGAAGCAAACAAGAACTCCATGAAAGAATTTACCCATACAGATTTTAACATTTTGGCAACAGTAGATTGTTTCTGAGATCAAATCATGCAGAACAGAATCTCACAAGTTCTCAGGACAAAAAGTGAAATAGGATGAATATCTACTATGTAGACTTTTATCTGGGAAATCTGTTTATAGGAGAATAGTCAACTGCCATCTCTTTAGTCTTATATTTACAATACTGGAAGGGATCCAGAAAAGGTAAATTCAGTTCCTGGGTTTGCCACTTCATCTCTCTACTTACAAACAGGGACAGTGCTGCATACCTTTCTTGGGAAGTGCCTCAAGTGGCAAAAAGCAATAGATGTTACTCTTCTATTCGAGATCTACCACCACCTTTCATTCATTAACTGCTCCTGTTACTGGCTGTCATCCTACTTTTCTTCTCTCATCCAAATATATTACAAATACATTGAATATACTGTATACTACTTTCTACCTCAAAGGCCATGCTTTGGTTTGCTGTTTTTAATTAATCACTAGACAGGTGTATTTGCTGTCACTGCAACGTATGTGCCCAAGTTTTCTAAGCTATTTGCAGCAAAGGTAACAAATCTTTTTCCATAGGTCATAATCTTTCTGAAGGAAGTGATGCCATACCAGTTATCCTTCTGCCTTTTGTAATGGCCTAGCTGGCTCAAAATATATAGCTCCTCAGTGCTTTATATCTCCACTCCTGAAGCCAAAATTTGCTCTGTTACAAGCAAGTATAGTTCCCCCTGAATCCGTTTATGCCAAGACTGAATTCAGCCCCTATGCCAGTAAAACTTCCATTTGTATTAAAAGTGTCTACTACATTGGAAAGACATGTGAGTTGGAATTATTTAGATTTTTGTATTTCTTTGCTGATGGGGCTTCAGGCCAGATTCATCCAGACAGCAATACAGTCAGGATGAGGCAGTTTGTGTATTTACTAATCTGTAGCTGTGGACTTAGCTAAAGGACTTCGAAAGCTTCTTAGACGATGGAGAACCACTGAGGCTATTCTCAGCCTACTGGTGTGGTCACATCAGTGCAGAGAACAAGTCACAGGGCCTGCTGGCATCAACTGCGTTTCTCCCCGAGGACCATGGGGTGGTGTTACCTTGCTGGTGGCCCTTATATGATGGTTATGTTGCCCTCAAAAGTGAAACAGAGAAGGGCTGACTTTCCCCCTTACATCCGAGGAAGGAAAAATAGAGAAAAAATCCTGAGCAGAAATGTTTTATTATTTCATCAATGTTAATAGCCTGATCAGTGCCAGGCAAGGTTCATTTATTTATAACCTGGGAAACAGCTGACAACTTTCTAAAGGCCTTAGTCTTATTCACACATCTCTTACTCTTGTCCCAGTGTTAGTCAAGTCTGACCCAAGACAGAGTCAGTCTGGAGGTAAATCCTTTTAAATGAAATCTCCTTTCTTGAAGACAGATTAGGTAGCAACAGAATATAGAGATCTGTCTCAGTGCTCCAGCAAACCTACCATCCATCTATCTCGTTTCAAGGACTCATCTTTGTAGGATGAATGTGAGTTAGTACCAGACAGAATTTTTAGTCCAGTTCTATTCAAAACCAATAAGCTTTCTGCTGTCCCCTGCAGCCCACTGTGGGAGTACTTTTAATCACCGCATTTACTTTTTTGGAAGCCAGATCTGGATCCTGCAGCAGCAAATGGGCCAGAGCAGTGATGCTGCCGGTGAGGATGCTGTGAAGCACAAGCAGCTGTATTTGTGGAAAAAAAGAGGTAGAGGAGGAACAGGAAGATGAAGTTTATAGTTCAGCAGCAATCACAGGAAAAAGTTAAGTGTGACAGATTTATAGATTCAATGAAAAAGAGACTATGAAACAGTAACAAAAATTCAGCAAAATAGACAGGTATGTACGATTTTATTTTTTTTCTTTAACAGAACGCTTAGACTAACATGATTCTTTTGTTATACTAGATAATATTTTTGAGAAACAGCATTACAAAAGGTTAAACATAGAACAGATGTAAGTTATAAAATACAAGCTGATCAAAGCTCAGATTTTGAGACAGATATGTTAGCAAATGATGATAAATCAGTCCCACTAGAATTGTAAGAAGCAGACAAATGTAACTATGCAAGAGTGAAAGTCAAGAGTTGAAAATAGGGAAGGGAAGAAAAAGAGTGGAAACAAATGTTGAAGTTAATTCTAGACAACTTGTACAGAACATCAGCTGAATACATTCCACAAAAAGTGAATAATATCTACTGACACACACCCAATTTGATTTCAAAATAGGACTCAAATGCTTTAAACTCTAATATTGGCTTAATGTATACAACATTCTACTCATTTCCTATTTAGTAGCTGCTCTTCTCAAAAGTTTTTAAATGTCAATAAGATCTGTACTGTCATGATCAAAGCTATAAAAGAGGTAGAAAATTTTATAAAAGCAGGTATGCACTAGAAAGCTGAAACCATTTTTAGTTACCTAGCTGATATACTTTTTTTTAAAAAAAAAAGAAAACAAAAAATAGAAATTCAGACATTTGAATGGAAACTGGAGGTTCAGTTTCTTTCCCTTTTGTAGGTAAATAACTAGAACACAGTGAGAAACACACTATTTACCAAGACATAAGTGAAACAGAAAACATTTGAAAGACCAAGGAAAAGGAGGTAATTGTTAGGACTGTCAGCAGGGGACCACTGTGATAATTTGATCTGAACTCTGCTAACAAATCACTGCACCATTCTTTTTACTTTAGTATCTGTTTATGCTTCTACAAATTGAAACCCCACTGGCAATGCACTGAAGAACAGAGCTCAGCACAATAACACATCAGCCTGGCGATTAGTTCAAGGTGGGGAAGGATTAGCTGACCATCCCAAACCTACAGTCCTCCTCAATATTTTGTCTTTCCCTGCTGAGGTAAAAGGGTGCAGACATATGTAAGTAATAAACTAACAGGCTTCCATCTACTTGAGGTTGAGTGGAAGGAATGCAGAACAAAACTATAAAAAAAAATAATAGACAAAGGGGTAGTGAAGACTTGGGGGAACTCAATACCACATCTGCTAAACTATGCTGGGACGTAGCACCAGGATGCCCATAAGTTTTTAAAGATATAACTATGCCTTTTTGTGATCTTGCAGCACACTGTTACGGCCTAAGCATGCCAACACTTAGAACTGACACAAGATCAAAAGGCTGATAAATGAGAGGAAAGGGGATGTTTGACCCACTAAACCATATTCTGCAAGAATTCAAGGCTTTTTAAAGCAGTAAGAAAAGAAATACATTACTGCATCTTGAATATATTGTGACATTCTCTTCTAAGAAACAGAATTAATATACCCAGATTCACCATATACTTTTATGCATATGTATACACAGACATACATATGAGTACACATATGTTCATGCTTATTTATGTGAACATATTTTACATTATAACAAGCTTATGAAAATTTCATTTCTGATGAAAGTTGTATTAAAATAATTTGGAAATGAACTTAATTTGGTAGTTATTTATGGGTCCCCATTTATTACTAGCGGAATAAATAACAATGACAGCAAGCAACAAAAAGGCAGGAAAATTGAGCACAGAATTGAAAGTTGAATAAAGTAAAATAGGTTGGTTTTTCTGTTTTAGCTAGTCCATGACTTACACTAAACTTCTGCCACTGCTGAATTCAAGGTGAATTTTGTGATCTAAATGAAGCCAGTCTGAGTTTTGTTCATTTATTTCACCAGGGCCAGAATTCCACCAGTATCGCCAGTCTTGCCTCCAGAAAAGGGTTATGACTATTTTCCAGGCTACAGGCTATAAACAGCAATGGCCATTATTAAACATCTAAACCCAGTACTTTTGAAATTTATATTTAATGAAGAACATACCAATAACAAATACTACACATTTGAAAACTTCCTATAGTCTGGGATATTTCTCTTCAGTGTCACATCAGGGTTTTGTATTTCCTATTTTTAAAAGAAAAGATGCAACCTAACCCCTAAGTATTGTGCTCTGCTATGATCTACCATGAATGCTGGACGAGGAATCAGCAAGCTCCAAATGGTGTGCATGGAAGCATGCAGTACCGTCAGTGATTTCAGAGTCACCCTGCCTGAGTGGCAGCCCCCTTGCAGATTTCCCAATACGGAAGAAATCACAGCTGGTCTGCTGACAGTCCTTATATCTCTCTTCCTCATGCCACTGAGCAGTTTGAAAGGGGACTGTAGTGTGGTAGTGGCTTTCCTTATGCCCAGCCCCTCTCAATGACTTTGAGGTATTATGTACTCTCCAGAGGAGGACTTTAGTATCAGCAGTTCCTGTGCTAATCTCTCCTAAGAGCTTTAGGTGCTCAGCACTTTTGGAAATCAAGTTAATAACTATTAATGACATAGAAGGATGAGAACTGAATCTTCACGGTACTCCTTATTCAAGCATTTTTCACATCAAATTCAAGAGGAAATTTAGCTGCGTTAGTGAGAGGACTGCTGAAAAGGATCCAACATCTTCAAAAAAACCCGAGAAACACAATTAAATTAAATTTGGATGTAAAAGTGATGATATGTTCTGATTCTCCTGAGGATTCAGAAACATTCTCCTCACAAATAAGAGGGTTGTATAAATGCACTAGGGCAAGAGGAGCAGCTTATAAAAGGTAAAATGATACTTGAGAAAACTGAGAAGCTATTCACATCTTAGGTCCATATGTAAGGAAGAAGCATCCAATGTCCTTTCTTTGGTTATTTCAACACTCACAGATTGCATTGTCTAGTATGGGGATGTTGGCACTTTTTAAAATTAGCTAGCTCAGATAAGAGTTATCATATCGCAGAACTCACCTCAAGTTGACCACCTCCATATTTCCCCAGCTTCCAGACCACTGCGGCTGCTCTGCTACTAAGGCCCGGGCTGTCTAGTTTAAAATGTAGAGTGAGTATGCCTATGTAATTACAAGGTTGAGCCCATCAGCATGTAAATCACTGTGTAAGAAGTGGATAATCAGTATGTGACACTCAGTGTCTGCTGTACAGACAGGGGACTTCCCCACTTTGGAATGCTGTTTTCCATCTCGAGCTGTTCTCCTTCCCTGTTCAGTCCCACGTGCCAGCCAGGACGGATGTTGTAACACAGGCGGGGAGCTGGTGACATCTGGGAGTGGGGAAGGCAAGCAGGCATGTCAAAAGATATGCTCAGAACCAGTTTTTAGAAGTGGGTAAAAATAACATTGTTTGACTTTCTACAAAAAAGACCAGGCAGAAGAGAAGCCTCTTTGTAGCCAGATCTGGGTAAATTTGCATCTTGTCAGATGCACAAAACAATTAGTTGAAAAAGCGCAGAGAACACCTACAGATTGTAGGCAACGTTATTTCTACAGCCGCCAAACAAAGATCAAAGCACTCAATAAAAACTTCAGAAGACCTGAGAATCTACTTTGCAACAATTCAACTTCTTCTATCAAACCATCCCCCCAAACCGTCAATAAATATTAGGAGTCACCTGCTTATATCAGAGGAGCAGGACAAGTACTGAAGCCATTTTGCCACTATTACAAATATATCAGCTGTCAGAGTAAGTGAATCTGTACTACAAACATAGCAACACCTACCTATAAAGCTTTGTATTTTAATTTTAATGAACTTGAAAAGAAAATCACTGCCAGAAATGTTAATATTCAGAAACTTGAGATACTGTTTTGTTTTTTCATGAGTGAATTCTGAGCAAAAAGGTTATTTATTCTGTTAGTACCAGAAACCTTTCTATCAAATAAGTAAATGACATTATTAGAGACACTGTTTCCTCCCTGGGGACATTTCTTTTTTATTTATTTTTACGGGAACAGAGCAGACAAATTATTTTTTAAAGCTCTGGTTTCTGTTCTGTTTTGCTGCCAGCTTTTAATTTCTTGGTTTTAACTAAGCTTTTGCATTAAGAGCACTGAGCTTTCCACATACAGCTAAAGTAAGTCTTACTGATTGCTAGCTTTTTCACGGTAAAAACGTGTATCTGAAAATGATAAACAGCAGAAAGTAGAGGGACAGAACTGCCATGGTGGGTTTCCTGTCTGCAATAAGAAAACAAAGCAAACAAACTTTGATGACATCACTGGCTGGAGCACACCAACGTGAACGGACAGACTACTTACCCTGGTCACCTTGGGGACAGATGGCTTCATTCTGGACCCAGTAGAATGTCCATAAATTAACACTTACTACATGTTGCTTGGTAAACAAATGTAGTTTTGATGAAGAAAAACTGCAAGAAATCCTACAAAATAGTCTTTCAAAGCCTCTTTGCATTTTTTAGCTTCCAACCCACCTGTCTAAAGCAGCCAGGTAATTTAATAAATGTATTTTAATGCAATCTTAAGTGACTTGGTTACATTAAAATCTAGTTATTGCACAACAGAATTGTTGTATTCCAAGGGAATACAGTACAGATTTTAACTGATGTGAAAACACACAGATTTTGTTTAATAGCCTCTTAATCCCACCAATTTTGCTAATAAGATTACTGTCTAAAAGGCAGCTAAATAAACTATGCTGTTGATACTTTAAACAAAGCAAAAACCACCACTACCCTCCCTAAAATGCAATTTCTCCTCAAACATTCTCCTTTACTATGGCCCCAATCCAGCAATGGGACCACTTATGTGCTTAAAGTTAATCGAGTGCTTAAGTGCTTTGCTGGAGTGAAGCCTTCAATAACACAAATCTGAGTGGACAAATTATCTTACATAGAAGAAACTTGCAACAAAATGAAAATAATTAAACAACTGAAGCTGTTCGTAGTGATACTTAAGTGCTACATGATGATGTAAAGCATGTCTGTGTTTTGTACATCCCACTTTTGCCATTATATTTCTGAAGAACACGTACCTCTCACTGTTTTCGACGGCCCACATCTGAACTTCCAGCCACAAACTTATAAAGCGAAGTGAACCTTTCTGTCAGCTCTGTATTCAGATACGTATCGAAATCTAAATGGATAGGGACTGAATAGTGCTGGGCTAAAGGATGGGTCTTTGGGAAAATGATTTGCAACAGTAGGTTTTCACTAGAGAGTGAGTATCATTGGAATGGTAGAAGGAAATTATCAAAGAAAGTCAAATGGGAAATTAAAATATCAAAGTAAGGGGGAAATGGGATTTAATGGAGCATTTTTTACATTTCATCTTTTGGGTATTATCTGAAAATATTTGGACTTCCTTTCCCCCCTATCAGCCAGGCCTCCTCTTGAGCCTTAATTTTCATTTAGTTTTTATCTCTGTCACACAGTCTGCCTTTATATAGTCTCCTTGCTCCTGCTCTAAGAACATTCAGACTAATTTCCTTTTCCCTTAGCCATTTATCTTTCCTACACCCATTCAAGTCCATGGATGCATGCATCTTGAAGGAGGGAAAAAAAGCTAAGACTGTATATGTCATAAATGTGACCAGGAATCAAAAATAGCTTGGGGATTAAAATCCATCCAAACTGCGCAGTCCAAAGCAAAGTACACTGGCTGTCTAGACAAGCAAATGAAAAAAGCAGAGCTAAATTCTGCAAGAGTGTTTTTCCCAAACTCTTTGTCCTTCTATAAAATATCGTCTCTTTCACAAAAGCTCCAGCTTCATCAGAACATTTCCCAATACCTTTAGGCAGTATATTAGCAGGGAGAGTTGCCAGCACTAAGGGACACTTCAGATTTGCCAGTGCTGGTCAAGGTTTGTCACAGTCCATGTGAGCACTTGACCTGCATGAACGTGGCAAATCCAACGTTACCCAACTTCACACGATATGGTGTCTGTGCACACACAATAGCCATCTCTCTGGTCTTCCAGTTGGGCTGCTAGATGTTTAGAAAAGTCAGCAGAATTTACTGCCAAAAAGTGGCACCTTTGAAAAGCAATGTGGAAGCAAAAATCCATATGGGTTATCCCAGCATGGAAGAATGCTAGCACCTGCCACACGAAGCTTTGTGAGACTATCAAGCTCTCAATGAATCCTCCCAATACAGGGATGACTTCTCTGCTGCCCCTTCCCATTAGGGCACGTCTCCAGTTAAATAAGACATATGAGCTTTTCCCCTCGGAATCAAAAGCAGTGTACCACCTCAGGCTAGGGGTGCACGTGAGCTAGTAGGGTCTGCGGAGAGCAACACAGGCTAAAAGTTGTGCGAGCTCCTCTGCGCTGCACTCCACGGTGGGTTAGAGGGAAGCCCTGCCGAGGGAAGTAACTGCGCTGCGCCTTGGAAGGGCACTATCTCAGCATCACTTAGGGAAGCACAGTCATGACTTACAGATAATTCTGTTCCTGTTGGTGAGAAGAATGTGTATGCAGCATTAGTTATCTCTTCAGAAGTTTAAGCTAACAGACACACATTTTAATTTCTGCTACTAGCATCACCCCCACAGTAAAACACAGACATGGGGAAGAACTGAGGCAATGGAAGACAGATCCACCCTTCAGCCTTTCTTCGTGCTGGCATGCTTTTGACGTCTTCCCTCACTCCCCAGTGAGGGGATAAGACAAATGGCATATGAGGCAGCTATACCAGCTTCACCAGCTTCTGACCATCAGAGAGTCTCCCTGACATGGGGAATGCTCCCATGCAGACCTCTGATGGGTTTGCAAAATAAGCGTGGTGGACTGGAAAATCTGGTCATGTGTATTGATTTCTGGATCATATTAGAAATGCACTAGCTATGCATTGTTCTGGGGCGCTGGCTTTTCTCCAACATAGAACTGTCAAGATTAGCTATGGAGTATTTTCATTCAACTTTCTAAACATGTAACATTGTGAAATCATCTTTTTTGTGTGTGCAAGAAATGGATTTTCAAGGAGATCTGTGAAAAATGATGGTACCCTCTATGTTTAATGCAACTGAAATTTTCAAGAACTTGAGAACCATGTGGTTAGAATAAACAAAAATGTCTTTTTTTTTTTTCACCCCCACAACTCTACACTGCCATCATAAATCAAGCCAAGTAGCTTTGCCTTTAAAAACAGAAGAGACTATAAACATAAGAATTAAATACCAAGGTAAATTCCTTATAATTACCTGTACCCCAAATGAAACTCCCTTATGGTACACACAGTCACATTTCTTCAAACTAGATAAACATACCTAGGTACATTTAAAGGAATATATAATGAGACGGATAAATAATAGAACTGTGAAGTAAACTGTGAGGTGTTTATTTTAATGAGTATTTCAAAAGGGATCTGGTTTCATACAACAAAGAATATGAGCTTCCATGAGCTATTACCCACCATTAACAGCTAAGAGACATCTCCAGAACATCAGTTTCTTGCCTTGTTCCATTGGAAAATAAAGAATTGAAGTGTCTATTGCTTCTTGATGAAACAAGCAAGATATTAGTTGTTTGGGTTTTTTATAAAATAAAACGTGGTTTTGTAGATTTTGTGGGTTCAAAGTCTTTTAGCAAGTAAGATGGTTTTTAACATCCATATCATTATCAAGGAATTGATGCCTGATAAGAATGGTAGAGAGAGACCAGATTTAAAGGAAGAAAGAGCATCCTTTATGAAAACAAATTATACTGTTTAAAAGGGGGGCACATTTTCAAGAAAAGAACCCTTTGTTAGGGCCAAGAAATACAAAAAACATGGATCTTAGGGTAGATTAAGGACTGCTTATCTAATATCTACATTGTTGCTGTCAACTCAAAAAATTTGAGGAGACAAAAGTAATTACAACTTGTGGAGCAGAAAAAGAGGGTAAAGGGGACAAGGTGTCAGCCTATCCATGCTGAACAGAACTGAGGACAGGCAGCACCTATGCAAGGGTGTGTTAATAGAAGTTGAGGTGGGGGAAGTTGCAATGGCTGGAAAAAACAATTTCTATTCAGTCCATGATTACTTCTCCCTGCAAACCCTTTTCCTTAGGGTATCATTTCATTCTACATCTTCTTTGGCAACAAAGCTGTTTTAGGTTCTTCTCTTCATCTGCCTGCTGTCTTTCACATACTCACTGCACTGCAGCACTGTCTTATCAGTTGTACAGTTAGTCTAAGTGTGCTGTGCAAGACCACTGATATTATCTGGAGTTAAACAAAAAAACCCTTCACCCCTTCCAGAAGAGATACTCAGGGAGAAAGCAACAGGTGAGAAGAAACTAAAATGTCAAACTGCATCCTTTCAAAATTGTAAAATACCCCCAAAAGGTTTGATTTGTTAGCAAGTACTTCAGACTAGCAGACAGGATTCATTTATGTTTGGCAGTGTTAACTAATTAACTAACAGTCTGCAGACTGGAAGCACAGATGCACTGTGTCCTATACCAGCAGTACAAAGCATGTTAAGCAAGCAACAGCGTGATAGAAAGCACAGCTCCATGGAAAACATACACTGACAAACTTTCAGTGCTTTTAATTGTTCACTTTTTAATTGGTATTATTCCTAACAAGAAAAAAAAGTTATCCTCAGGAGACTGCAGAATTATATTTGCCTGAAAGCTTATTCTTTAAATAAAAATGTCCGTTCATAGAAAGTCTATTAGTTTCTTCCTTCATCCCACTGAAATATATTTTATCCCTTGGGAAATAAATTTTAATTTACTGTAATTTTTCTTGAGGTTTTTCACTTAGTATGTCAATGTACACTTCTCCCTCCTCCCTTCTTTTTTCTTTGTGTAAAGACCAAGCTTTTTAAAAATAGAATTAAATCTGAACAAATTAAAAACAAATGAGTCAAAAATCTTAAAAATAACTAAAATTTTTGCGGAGCATTCTTTCCAACACTCTTAATTCAGTGCTCATGTCTCCATTTTCTAAATAGCAACAAGGAAAAGATAAGCCTTCTAATAAGTAACATAAATTAAACAAGAGCTGTTAATACTGCCTCCTGACCCCAGACGGGCTAAAGTGAGAATAGAGTCCATGTTTCTTCTACTGCCAAGCTTACTCATTCATTCTTTTGGGCAAAAATTAGTCATTTCAAGTGGACCAAGGTTCTACAAAGACTGTATCCAGCATGGCTAGTGCTTGGTACCTTAAGTTACACTTCTAGATCTGTAAGAACAAATGATTGTATGAATGAATGAATGAAGGAAGATGGCCTTGGTGTTTAGAAGTGCTGAGCATGCACAAAGCAGTAATGCAGAGAGAGCAGGCAGCAAACCATGATACGCGAATGTAAATTTTCTTTCTTGTGATCAATATGGCAGCCAACCAACACTTGTGCTACAAGCTGCCAGAAGGCTATTAAAATGAGAGTGACGATAATTCGGACAAGAAGCGATAAAGTTATGGCTCAGGATAAGCCATACATAACCAGAGGTCACTAAATATATAGTACCTCTTTTTTGTATTTAACACCCATAAAAGAGAAAAATTGTGGTTCACTGCTCTAACTGAATGGGACTGGACACCATGCTAAAGAAAAGGGCAAATGTAGTCAATACTGAAAATCTGAGAGAAAATGCAAAGGTGAATTGGACGGAATTTACAAAATTCTGTGGAAAGAACCGCTTCCTTGGGACAGACCCCTCCCAACTTTGAGCAGATTGAAGCCTCCCAAGGTAGAGCAAATTTCTCTGGAAACGGGAAGCCCAAACCAGAAACACCCACCCCAGGCCAGCACAGGGCTAATGGGCCCTGCATGCTGTTACTCTTCCCACTCCAGTCATCATATGGCTGGAGAGATCTGTTCCTGGAGTGGAGCAGTGTTCTCCATCTCCCTCATCAACCTATTCTTTGCCCACCTTACAGAGCCCATACCATTTCTCATTCTCACCAGCTTAACTCCATGCTTCTCAAGGGACAACAAACCATGCTTTACTGAATTATAGACAGATGAGATCTACTACATTTTCTTTGTGTACAAAAGTAAAAAGAAAAAACAGTTACCTTACCAAAAAAAAAAAAAAAATATTAGGTTCAGGTCTACCATGAATAAACTCACACTAGCCTAATTTGCATTTATTTCAATACCTTCAATTAAGTTTTCTTTCCAAATTCTTTTTAGAAACTGGTTTACTTCCGAGATCTGACTCAAAAGCCTGTGATTTCTCAAATCCCTTCCACTCCTCTCCTGTATTTTTAAATACTGATACTGTATTTTTTATTCTGTATTTACACTAGTCCTCTCTCCATATGATATAACTAAGAAACCTGTGTTACCAGATCTGCAATATGATGTACCAGTTCATTTTATGTTTTGGCATGGGGCTTCTCTGGATGTTTAATTTGATGATATTCAGCCTTCAAGTTTTCCTCTCACTTTAGATACTGTCATTTCTTTTTCTGTAACTGTATTCACGTTAGCCAATCTTCTTTTATCCCATTTTTAACATGCTTATTCCCAAAACCAAAAACAGTCATCTGGTCAGGTAACATCATTAGGAACTTAATGATGCTCCTAATACAGTCTGGAGAACAACATATACTCTCCCCATCTGTATCTTTAACATCATGGTGATGCATGTTTTTCTTTACAAATACATATGTATATACCAATATATATTTGGTAATGTCAACATTGACCTCCCCCCTAAAAGTAGCCACAAACTATGGAACAGCAATTTGCTAGCAAAAAAAATTAATCCCTGTTCCTAAGTTCTGCTTAGTTTCCTCCTATCCTGTGCCTGTACGAGGTAGAAAACAGTAGTTGAAAACATGTCTAGCAGCTAGCATCAGTTACATTAGTGCATGTCATGTAGTTCCTGCTGTGTTTTATTAGACAAATATAAAATTCACAACAGAGCTATAATGATTTCCTAAACTGGTTCCAACACAAATTTCCAATTTGAGGTCAGATGTATTGCCTAATAAAGTTTTACAACAGCAGTCAAATAGTGGTAGTTAGTTCCCGAGAAATACAACTCTTAATTCACCAGAATTAGTTTTAAGACTGTTGTTCATCACATAAAACAAAAATAAATATTATTATAGTTCTACTCAAAATTTTCAGAAAATAATATCCAGAGAAGATGGTGTTGGGTTACTTTAATTGCAAACAATGCAATTAAAGATACTTGATATATTTACATTTGTAGCAAATATACACTATAACATTTTGATTACTTGACCTGATGCTTGTAAACTGTCATTTTGAACCTCTTTGGCAAGTACACACTTGTATTCTATCGCTTACAGAGCATGAAACTTAAGATAACAGATTCCTATGGTCTTGCACTGGTAAACCTTTTGTCTTCATGATGGGGGAAACTGAGGCAAAGAAATGCACTTTTAGCATATCAGTAAATTAAAGTTGAAGAGATATCATTCTAGTTTAACAAAATGCAGATGACAGCAGAATGTGTTCCATAAAAACAAAAAAGTTCATCTTCAACAACAGTTGTTTGACACATTTTGGAATTTGGTGTTAGTCTTTATTTTAAGTCTTTATCAGAAACCGCTGACAAAGTCAGTCAGAAATTGTACTAAGAACAATAGAAATGTGACTAAAATTTCCAGGGACCTGTATTTCATTTATAAGAAAGATATTTTAACATCTAATCATGTCTGTAAAGCATTATTTTGAACATGTCTATTTAAAGTATATAATTTTAAGTAAGACTAGTGAGCTGTCCATACTAGATAATCAAAAACCTATCCCAAAGGATGAGCCTGGTTAACTAGAAGCTTTGTACAGCAAAATAAGGAAAATCCATCATTTTTTCTTTTTCAAAATCTATTTAACAAATTAAAATTTTACTAAAATTTTTGTTAAATAGTACATATAAAGGGGGTGCTAAGGGAAGTAAGCGTTAGTGCTGTAACGTACAGGGTCAAAAATATACTATTCTTAGTCACACACAATGAATACCTTTCACGATATTAAAAGTGAGATTGTTTAAAAGTGTATGTATAGAAAAGTGTGTGGAAGGGGACAGCAGAAATATTCAAGCTAGCTTTAAAGCCTCAATGATGCCAATAACAGCGCAGTGCAGCACAGAGCTGAAGACAGGCTGCAGTGTCTGTCTGCAACTTGGATAATGAGTCTGCACTGAGCTCTGGGCTGCTGTGGCTGCTCGACTGCCAACACCTGAGCTAAGCAGCTAAAAGTTCATCGGGATGAATGTAGATGAGCTACATTCAGAGCTTTAACAATAGCAAATGAAAACAAAAGGCGCTGGCCTTGGAGTAAAATTTATATGCATGTATTCATAATTTACATACACATATACATTTATATATATGTATAATTACGTGTATTTCTCTCTTTAAAAAAACTTCAAATCTAACAACCTTAGAGACTGTTTTTCAGAAAATCAGTTTAAACCATTCTATGATTCTGGATCATTCTATGAATTCTGAAACCATTCTATGAATACCAAGCGCTATACCTATACTGCTCAACTAACTCTGTTTCGAACTCTCTCAAATTTCAAGTATAACTACCAACTTAAATATGCATGTTCACTGAGAAATGATGGCTGCACACCTTAAGATGCACCAGACAGAATAACTGAGCTAGACAGTTCCAAATGAATACTTTGACGTGCAAGCAAAACTGCAGGAGCACACCCAGTAACATGTACTGTCATATGACATCACACAGAGAGACAGTGACTCCCTTCAGAGAGTGTCAAATGTCAGTTGTCTTCTAATAGAAAACCAGTCCCTCTGCTTAAGCATGCTTCTTCTAGTCAAAGACACCAGTTATGGCTGCCCCAAAGAATCAATCCATCAGTTCTTGTAATTGTGGGTCAGGTAGTTGTCCAAATGCAGTTCCTGTAACAGCAAAGACCTGCAAGAGAACCAAGAAAGGGACAAAAGCAAACAGCTAATCATCACCTACTTCACAGTGCAGCTGGTGGGGAAGAAAGATCACTGGTTCAAGCAGGAGACACTGTACCACACCTTCCCTTCAGCTGGCATCAGCCAGTGCTAGACCTGATGCAGAACAGACCGGCTGATCAAGACTTATATTTAACCTTACTGATACTTTATGTTTGTGAAGCCAGAAATCCCAGAGAGCTTACAGAAAGTTACCAGGAAGCTTCCTCCTGAGGTATGGAGCAGCCAGAAAATAATAGTAATCATTTTCTTGGGAAAGGGAACTTTCATAAAAACAACAATTGGATAAGAAGCATCCTGTGTTCCTGAAGGTCTGTGTGGAGCACACAGGAGCTAGATCTTTAGGTTTATACACACCGCCAGTAAACTATCTGGTGCTGATTTTCCTTCATCTACCCCAAAAGACCATAGGATGCGCTGACACACTGCAGTCAGTAGTTGCAATTCCTGCTGGGCTCTTTTTCAAAAGCCCTCTTCCGCAACATGACAGCAAATGTTGCTGAATCAGCACCACTGGTTTGCAGGGCAATCAAACAGGGTTAATATTTCTGACACAGGGCTAACTCTATTGCCATAAATGGTTATTACTCCCCTCCATAACCACAGCAATCATTTTAGTGAGGAAAAAAGTGTCCTGTCTGGTGGTTAACATCAGAATGCTCAAATAACAATAGGATGCATAAAGGCGTCCAGTATGTGCTTGCTCATGGGATATATTGGGAAAACTCTTCTTTTATTTTCAATAGCAACAATAACTTGGGGATACCATCAAGTATTTCAAATTACCAGTACTGAACAAGAGCTACCAACACCCAGGGTGATGAAGGCACTGATGGGGTACAACTTGCAACCCCACTGACTAGCACTGCTCTAGGGTGTGGGGAATTTATGTTTACATACAAATTGCAACCACTGACTGAAGTAAAAAGATTCCATTACACTGAAAGGATACATTTAAAAAGCACATTTAAAATCATTTCTGCATCATCTCCTCTGTGTCCAAACTCACAACTGTGCAATGGAGTATCTCACAGCAAACATATATTAATGGATTTTATGCTCTCTAGACTTATAAGTGCGAATCTGAAATAGAGTACCAAATTTTCCAAGTCATATCAAATGACCATAATTACATATGTGTATATATATACATCATGGGGATAGACACATACTAGAGGTGCAAGCATTATGCAGGGCCTCGGTTTTGCATAACGTAGTCTCTCCAGATCTTCAGAATCTATAAGAATGTCATTACGAATAATTAACAAAGCAAGATCAAACATTGCAGTTGCTTTCAGAATGCTGAAGATGTCCAGCAGCAAAGAATCGCATGCTTGGTTTCAAGCAGCAACAGTATTCATATAATGGTTTCATATCTCTATGGCTTTATACTCTGTTTTTCTAGCTACCAAGTCCTATACAATCAGAAGATGGGATGAGGTTGTACTGTTATAGAGCAGCTTTCCCTTCACTCCCCCTTCCTCCTTGCTCCTTCTCTCCAGTTAGAGACTCTTTGGGGTTTCATTATTTAACTTTCCCCTCAGGCATGGGGATAACACCATTGGAGCCATTTTGCAGGCAGCAGGATTCTATAAATGAGGCACTTATTTAAACAGCCTCACACAGAGCCGATGTCAAAGTTCTCTGCTATTTACAGGTGACATCACAAGAGATGCCTTCTGAAGCACAGCCAAAACAAGTACCATGCACAGATTAATTTTTCTTGTCCAACATACATCAGAAAACAGTCATTCCACCCTTGTTCCGCTTCACAAAACTGTTTCTTCAGGCAAATATATGATAGAGCTGCACAGCAACTTTTTTCTGCCTGTTGAACAGACTAGAGTTTGGTTCTCCCTGAGCAAGAACTGAGCAGACGTCTGTGGGGACAATTCTCTGTCCCATCAGATTTGCCCATCCCTAGTCAAAGCCTGCAGCAAATAAAAACCCCACAAACCCCTCCCCCCTCCAAAAAAAAAAAAAAAAAAAAAAAAGGGAAAAAGTGAGGTCTGATAGCAGTTCTAGACCAACAGGGCTAAATAATCACTGTTTAATTAATCAGGATCTGACAGTGCCACCCATAATAATAAACCAGGATGTGAATAAATTAGTTATAGTTTTACATTCTTGGAATCCATCTGAAATGTACCAAAGATTCAGGAATAAGACCACAGGTCTTTTGGGGCGGAATTATATATAATATTTGATTTAGTATTATATACAATATTTAAGTGAGAAATACAAAATAAAATTGTATTTTGCAAGGTCACGTAATTTAATAAGAGCTCAGCTGTCCAAACTCATGGTAGCAAGGTACTTGCATAGGTAGCTCCTAAGTTTTGAAACATAATGTGCTGACTTACACAATATATACATGCTTTGAAACATCTCTCCATTCCTCTGTTAGAATTCTACGCAGAAAATTTTGCCATTTATTAGCATACATTTGGAGTTTATTTTCTCAATGTTTAATCACGCATAGTAGTCATTAGCATATATGAACACTCCTTTTCTAGAGCAGTGTAGAATTCTCATTTGAGTTAATTACTATGTAAGATAGCTAAATTCTAATTAAAATTCAATGGCACATGTAATGATAAAAATTTATCAATACTGTGTCTTTCTCAGCAGTTACTTTTATTAAATTACTTAGCTTCATTGTTTATTTCTTGAAATTGGGATTTTAAATTAGGCTGGTTTTAACCACTGTAACAATAGTTTCACCAGGCTTTACTGCAATGTTTTTACTTCATATTTTAAGGGAATAAATGCTTTTCAAGTTTTGTATTTACTCATTGTTGCTTTGCTACGGCTCTGAAGATCTTTATTAACCTCGTATCTCCCAGCACTGAAAACAACAAAAGGTGCACACATTTGGTACTCTTCAAGTTAATGGCAAAACATCCCTTACCTTCCCTGGAGCTAGGAGCCATACAGCCCACAAATATATTTTGCAAAATAGAATATGACTAAAATAGATCAAATCTTGCCATCAAATAAAAAAACTCTTAAATGAGAACACCACTATTTTTCTGCGTCCTAGTTAATACTGTAAATTGCTGCAAGTACCAAGTATAATTAACGCTAGTTGGTGCAAAACCTTCCTGGTGCAGAGTTCAAACCAGCAGCCTGTGCTCTTTCTCAGGCTAGCTCCAATGTTGCACTTTTAAAAGTCACCGCTGTGGATGCTTATGCGTGTTTGCATAAAGATCTAGATAGAAGCTGAGGAAAATACTTCGCTCATGCAAACCCTTTTCCTTTTTTAGAAAATTTATATTAGGCAAGTCTTATGACTTAAAAATATGAAAAATCTCTTTGGATCGGTTTCATTTGGGCGAGGTGAAATAGGCATAAAAACATACGTGTGTCGGATTCTAATCTGAGCTCTAGTTTTGCTTGCTGCATGCAGGATGCACTGCTACAAACTAAATATGCTCTAAACAAAAGGAAGAATCCCCTGAGCAGCAAAAACTCCTTTCTGCTGCACCAAATGCAGAAGGCTGTTATTCTCAAACATAAAAATGACTAATCACCCTTTAATCAAGTTATGGTTAATAAAGTCATCCAATTTTTGCTTAATCATGTTAATATTCAGACATGTTAAACAGTAAATCCCTTCAGGCATGCAATCCTGTTTGCCAAGTTTCAGCCTACAACAAGGTGTAAATCTCTGAAAAACAGCCCTTTGGAAATGCTGACAAACCTTTGGCTATTGTAATAGAAGTTGGAGTCTCTGCAAAAACAAGAAGAAAGGCAGAGCTGTTTCTCTACAAAGTTCTGCCCTGAGTAAGATTTGCAGAAGGTAATTCCAGCACCCTAGATTTAGCCCTTGCAGAGAGCCCCTTTTGCTATACAAGCCACAGAATGTTACTGAAATAGGCAGGAAGAAGAAAATTAAACCGTAATTAATTATTATTGAAGGATTATATTTATGACAAAATATAGCTGATACTTCCACTAATAGTTTAATTATATCAGATTCTCAGAGACATTTGTAATCAGGTTTATTCAGTTGTTTGTTTTTAAAGGTGCTTTACGACTTCTGAAGCAGAATAAATGATAAATAATGCATTTCCTCAGTGTTGGTGGGAAAACTCAGGCTACAATTAGCATACAAAATTACATATTCTGGTACTTGATTTTCACCGATGCCATTTTTGTCATGTCATACAGCATAAATAAAAAGCTGGCAATCCAAATACCACCAATAATGTTATTTTTATAAACAGCCACTGTTGCTTCAATACAGCTTTTCTTCAAATAACTCCCTAAAGTAAGAGCCCCCATATCTTCCACCAGCTTCATTCTAACTGAAACCCCCACTTCGTGCTGTGACGTTATGTTAAAACACCAGATTTCAGTTGGTTCCTAAAGAGCGGCACAGGGAAAACTGCCACCGTGGCCAGGAAGGCCCCTTTAGAGGCAAAGCCTGGGGAGATGCGGAGCAGGGTCTCCAACAGAGGATCTTTGTACTGCCATGCAAATGAATCCCCGCACAACAGCCTGCAGACAATGCCCAGGGAGAAGTCAGGGAGAGCCAATCCATCTGCAGCTATTTGGTTAACTCAATGTTTTGTACATTCTTTCTCTTACACAAAACACTCGATGTTGACAGCTGTGAATTTTAAACAACTATTCTGTGTATGTTTTTCTAATTTTGTGTATTCAGATAGTTTCCCCAGCATCAAGGGCTGAAAGCAGAGCACTCGGATTCCGTAATTTAGAGATTTCATGCTTTTCAAAGAGTCACAGCAACTCTGATTGAAAAACAAAGTGGAAATTAAGTGTCTAATGGAGAGAGCTTCAAATGGCAAGAAAAGTGGTTACTTTAGAGGTACTACACAGAATAAAATTAATATTTATATGAATTACGATTACAGAGAGTCTCTGTAAACTATACTCTGCATGTGATAAATATGTTAATAAAAAGTATGGAAACTTTGTTTGGCCAAACCACATTCTGATTACTGAAAATCCACTTGCACTTTGTAGTATTCCTTTTAAAGGAAAACTGCAGTATTTTGAAGAAAAAGTTTGCCTTCAGTCAATTAATCAAATAAAATATTTGGATATCAGCAATTTGTCCATGTAATGAAAGAAGTTTTTTTTTACTAGGTCAAAAACTAACTTAGAACAGATGCTGGTTTCGAGCAACATTTCTCTGTGCATTGGAAAAAAAAAAAAAAATCCCAACCACCAGTTAAAAGCTTCCCTGTAAAACAGAAAAAACCCCCAAGTTTTCCTTTTCCAGTTTAAAAAAAAAAAAGGAAAAGACTTGAAAGTAGCATCCCATGGGTAGCTCATGGTGATTCTGCCATGACCATGGATAGATTTGCAAAATGCAAATATTACAGATAGGCTGTCATTAAACAATTCTGGCCAACCATGAGTTTTGGATTTACTCCTGAGAATTCTGTCTACCCAGCACCGATGGAGCTGTCTTCAGCTGTGCCCTGGGAAAGGAGCAAGCAGGGAGAAACCAGGGAACTAGGAGTCAGGATGATGGGCTGCCATTCCTGGCTCTGCCATTGAGAGACCTGCAGAGCCTTCTTCCGCACTTTCCTCTCCCTGAATCTTGAATTTTAAAGTGGAGAAGGGCCAAGAGCCATCCCTTTTATACAATAATTCAAAGAATGAAACCAACTTCAGATGCACTCCACTCTTTTTTGCAAAAGTGGGGTAATTCTCCTACAAGAGCTCCTGCAGCCCCAGCAGTAAAGCAACCCTGCAGACCTGAGGACCTACCCTCCCCAGGAGGGGACATGGGAAGTCCATGAAGCACAAAGCACCACAGCAGTGAGGGAGCTGGGAAGGACCCTGCCCTTCCCAGGAGCCAGGCCACTCTGACACGCCATCCTGGTGCCAGGCTCTGTGCCTTGCCACAGTCATATCCTGTGCCTTCCCCCACTGAGTGTTGAAATGGGCTTCTGGTACGGTCTGTCTTCTACTCTCAAGACCACCAACAAGACTTAAATCTGCTTGGTCCATTCACTGCTCTTCTCTGCTTGAGGCATTGACCCCTCATCTTTACAAGGTGTCTTCAGATCACTCACAAAAATCACTGTAAAAGACCAATGCATCGTTTCCCTCACTCCAGCATCAGTCTCCACACTTTGACGTGACCTGCTCCATGTTGACATTTTCTCTCCCTGCAGGAACCAAACAACAACGGCGATGTGGTTTTGCTTGAGGGAAGACGGGAGGTGGGTTTTGTCTAGTCTGGAAATGTATTTTCCCTTCTTCCCAGTCATTTATTGTTCTTCTTTTGGCACCAGAAGAACATATTTTGGACGTGAATTTCTCTGTGGGTGTTACATTGGAAACTAATCTCTCTCCAAGGCATATACAGTCTGGGACAGTTTTGAAATACGTGCTAGAAGATGGAGAGGGGAGGGAACGTGCGGAAATGAGGCCATTTGGTGGGGCAGGCAGAGTTAGCCAGCGTGTTCCCACAGCCCAGCATCACCTCGCCCAGCCCAGCCCTGCTGCAGCACACCCTGCCCTGCTCTCCCCGCTGCCCAGGGGAAGCTTGGTGCCGACGGGAGAGGATGAAGGACGGGCTGCTTGCGTGAGACTCAGGTGTACGAGCGCGGATCTACACGGCACACTGCAACACGCTCATTTCATCATTTCCCCCCCTTCCCGTCCCCTGTGGCTTCAAAACCCTCCAAGGGAGCACAGGGGCTCACGGCGAGGAGCCACCGCCCTGCCGGTGCTGGTGGGAGGAATGAGACCTCTCACCAACGCATGGTTCAAGGTCTGCCACTGTTTCAGGTGTGATTTCCCAGCAAAACATCCCATATGAGCACTGCCTGCTCTGCTCCTCCCTCCTTGCAGGGTCATTTCATTTCCATTATTACTTTTGATGGTGTGGTGTATTCAGTTTGCATGGCAATACAATCAATGAGATATTACAGCCAGGTTCAAGCCACCCTGTGCTAGGCACTATAAAAAAAAAAATTAAAAATTAAAAGTTGTAGAACTTTGATCTAAAAGCCTGAAAGGTTCAAAAGAACCATGAAAAGCTTTAAAAATGTGCATGGGTTTTTTACTTAATCAGAAAAGAAGAAAAAACAGAAATGTATAATTTTTTTAAGAAACATAAATTCTAATGAGTCATTAAGGGGCATTAGAAACCATCATATACATACATATTTAGGCACTCCTCTGGCTCAGAATTATGCTTTACACAAACAAAAGGCCTCTCTCTACAGATTTACACAATAGGTTTACACTGAGCCATTACGATCTATCATGTAACTGAGCGCTTAATGACTCTTTAATTTAAGGATTATTGACACAAAAGATGTAACAGCTGCTTAAGAGTTACTACACAGCAGCAGCTTTCCGAAAAGCTATCACTTCATCATTTTTATATTTTCTAAACTATCCAAAGACGCTTACATTTGTGGCAGTGACTTGAAAGACAGAAAAATTCAAGGGGAAATAAATTAGAATATACTTGACCTTGGTGAACTGGGAAAAAAAAATAAATTTTAACATTCTCAGTTGAGAACAGATTTGTTCTTAGTTGTTTCTGACAACGCAAAAGCTTAAAAAAAAAAAAAGAAAGCTTATTTTATCCGAAAAGAAGCCTTCCAGACTAAGACCTTGTATTTTCTGTTGAAGTCCAAGGATTGTTTTTTTAGGAAAGTTATAAGCCCCTTGGAAAGAGCCTTACACAAAGGTAGCACTGACAGAAGTTTAAGCACAAGTGGTAACGGGTGTCATTGTAACAGCTAACGCTTGAAAATGGAAGAGTTTGTTAGGGTTGTGTGCATGTATACATATATATATTTATAACCCTCTTAACAATGAATATTCCTGCTGCCAAGCATTCAGAGACAGAGTTGATTTCCTTTCAAGTAATTGATGTAGGCTTTCTTCAGGACCCCGTCCAGACAAGTTCTCCACCGTGGAGCAGGAAATCACACCGTCAAAGGAAAGCTGAGCGCTCCTTCCACACAGCCTGGGTCAGCCCCTCCAAAACACTAGATTTATACGACTGCTGCCAAAAAAACTTGCATTTCCATGCCCTCCTGTTGCTAAGATAAAGGATGTTTCCTACTGCCTCAGAATGCCGTCCTCATTTAAAACTCCAGCTATGTTCTGACAAAACACGCTGCTGTCACCCCAAATTGAGCAAATGAGCCTACGTCCTACAGTATAAAGACCAAAAGAGTTATTGAATATCACCCGGGGAGCACAAAATGAAAAGGCTCCCATTTCTTCCTGACCTTTTTGGGGCATTTTTTTCCTGAAATCGGCCAAGCCCTTCAGCCTTCATTTCTCATGCTGTCTGCGGTAGCACAGGAAGGACAGCTTGGACTTTGCAGTTTCAAACAGATCAAGTTTTGTTAAATAACTTTTTTTTTTTTTCTTCTCCTTCTTCAAACCCAAAGCGGAAGGGAACACTGTGAAGAAAATGGAAACTGGCAAAGAGCTTTAACTTCAAATAGCCTTATAAGTCAGCGTTGATGTGCAAAACTAATTCTGTTTTTTTGGCATTTAAATATAACCCGACAGTTGCAGAAGGGAGGGGTGAGGGTGGGAGAAGTGCAAGGCAGATTACCAGCCAAGTGCAAAATATGGAGACAAGTAGCACTGCGACTTCTGTTTATCAAATGAAATAAGGATGAGATTTATTGGCACCGAGCTTTATAGGGGAGACTACAAACTCGCACTGGAAAATTTCAGGAAAGGGACCCTGTGACAAAAAACATTTCTGTACTGCTGGTGTCTTGGTAACAGGCATTTTACTCATGTCAGAAGGGTATGTTTCCATGGAAGAGAATCCCAAGCTTCAGTAAAATAGATATGCAAATAGCTCCATTCATTTAAAAAAAGAAGTACCACTGAATATAATGTATCTAAATATTTGTTCAGGGTTAAGTGGTGTTGTCTAAACAAGCAGAAAAGCCCTTTTTTTATGTAGATTTGCTCTCCCCATTAGGAGTGCCAGCCACATACTTACTACTTGTTTATTCCTATGCTTTTCATTTCCTAGAAATCTCCTAAGTCATTTTACAGATGCGTGAGGTAAGCAGTATTCTGACATCAGGTATTCATATGATCCATACCATCATCTGTTCAAGCTTTAGCTGGCTGTTTCTACTGCTCACCATAAATAGACCGAAGGGAAAGTACACACTTCTCATCCTTTAAGAACAAGACATGAAACTGGATGCGGTGTTGTTTATCAGCCTGAAATCATGCCCCATGTGCAAGAGGTCACATTTGCCTGTAGTAAAACGCCCGCCTGTACAGCACAACCTGCTTCCCATGCCCTCAGTGTTTAAGCCTGTGGGCAATGCTGCTGCCTCCAGCAGCCAAAATTTTACCTCTCCTTGTCCCTGCTGCTTTTAGAGTTGCCATTGCTCAATGATGTTGGCCCAACACACCATCCAGAAGCACTTCATAAATAAGAGGAAGAAACAATCTTCTACCACGTGAAACAACCATCAGTGCAAGAGGTCAACAAGCACTACAGCAGCCAGCGGGTCTGGGGTGCTGAGGGGTGCAGAGAAGGCTGAAGTGTAGAATGGGATCCCAACTGCCGTGAACGCTGCATGCGGGAGATATATGGAATCACTCAAGCAGAAGGGGAGATCTCTGACAGCTCACTCAAAGGAAGATGAGGGAATGCTACCACCTTGAAGAGGCATCTGGAGGGGAGGCACCTCACACTTGTCCTTATCCTGCTAGAGAGAAAGGAGTTGTACGAAACATACAGGGGCTAAAGAATGCCAGAGAGTTTCGGGCCCTGGGGGTGGGGGGGATGGGGACACAGATAGACATTTAAGCTTAGCATGTACAATTTCATTGATCCTTTTAAATCATATTTAAAGGATGTCACTCAAAAACCTACCAGCTTTACCTTAAGCAGTCATCTCAGCAGCTTAACAGGGAAAATGCATGCAAAAATTGATACGTAGTCCTGTGTTACTGTAAACAGAATGAGAAGCATTTACAGGCAGTCCTGCATCTACCAAAATCTCAGTTTATTATTGACCAGAGTAAATAATCTCAAGTCAAAAATTAACAAACTTATATTTCTATTTAATGTCTGCCCCTGTGCAGTGCTGTTATTCAACTGCTCCATTTTAAGGAAAAACTACTCATGAGTCCATTCTGAAGACAGCATCTACTTCATGAATTTTTCCAAATCTATTGTTTGCATAAACTTTTTCTGGCTGGTTAGTCACATCAAATCAAGACAGCCAGTAATCACACAACTCTACCTGGCGAAGGATGGCCCCCTCTTGGTGGGGCCCCTCTCTCAACAGCTATTTGTTGTTGCTGAAATTAAATTTTCTACTGAAATAATCGTGGAGCCTCAAGGTAGCAAAACCCCCAAAGGGAAAAATTACTATTCAGCCTGTAGGAGACCTTGCTGCTAACATCAATAGCCACAACAAAGAAACAGACAAAACAAAATATTTGAAAATGAAAATACAACTTCGCAAGCAGAAGTGACCCCTTAAAACCCCAAAATAGAAGCCCCAGGTCATCAGAGAAACTTCTAGAGTTTCACATACAGAACTCATTTTCTTTTACCAGTCCTCTTCACCTTTACTTTCATAAATAGCTCTTCTCCTTTCTTCTGGGGAGGAAAGCAATCTACCATGCCCAGGTGGATTTAATAAGGGAGGTCTAATACTGGAGGTCAAAGAATATGAATGGATTAAAAGATTAGGGAGAAGAGCATGAAGGCTTTCACCTTTAAGGTTCCTGTTCTGAATTCGTCTGATGTCAGCAGTGAGTGAGCAGTGTAACCATCAAGGAGCTGTGCCTGCATGGAAATCTATCCTTCAGCTTCTAGGAGTTACACTAAGGAATCATTAAAACGAGTCTGAATTTTTTAAATATATTTACTGAGAGTGCCTCTCGTTATCAAGCCCCATATCTACTTTTCTGTTTCTTCATATTCCACTGCTATAAACACTAAGATGGCTTTTCAGTTAAAAAAAAAATCCCCATACTTTTCACTATTAAATTCAAATTTACCAGCTACATACTGTTTTAGTGTGACTTCAAATCTCTTATAACACAGATAGACACCCCCATCTACCCCTTTTAGTAAAATTGACTGTTACTCAGTCAGAAGGTGTTCTTATTAGAACCCCTACAAGCAATAAGATGCAGCAAAAAAAAGAACAATCTGACTTTACTAAGAGTTATTCCTGTAGTATCTGTGATCAGACCAGCCTGTAGTATCCCTGAACTTCAACTTAACCTCCCCCATGATTTTGGTGAAATCGTGTTAGAGACAATCATTATGGCATTACCAACGTCTTGAAGCGCAGGCTTGTGCACATAAACTTTCATCCATCATTTAAGACACAGCTCATTGCTTCAGCTCCAGAAATTATGGAGAAATTATCTTATTTTTCACTGGCGAGGTCTGTACTTTCACATATCCAGGGGGAAATGCAACTAGCAAAGTGCTCAAGAAGTAAATCAGCCATATATACAGGGTCATCTCTTGTAGTAAAAGGAGTGAGCTCAACAAGTAGGATGCTCTTTCTAGATATGAGAAATTTTTCAAAAGAGCTAAGTGTCATATTCAGTTCAGGATTTAAAACCAGCCATGATTACCACCAAAATGCCTTCAGTTAAAAAAAGCAAGTTGCACAACAGAACCATCAGCCGTGACTGAGGCTGGTTTAATAATAAACTCAAAACTACTTAAGATGAACCTCATGTTTCCATGGTGATGAATACATCTCTCCCTCCAGAGTGTCTTGTGATGTAGAAAACATTCACCAGTAATATTTTAGTAGTAATCTTGCTAATGGAAAATTCATCAGTATTGTTCAAGATGGTGATAACACCGACTTGGATTAATTTTAGACTGACCTTGGCAAATTGGCAGGTGAAGATGCAGTACGGCGCCCAACGGAAAAGTAAAATAAGTGAAGATACCCACTTGTGACATATATTTTTAAAAAAAAGATGATGACCGGTGTCTGCTAAGATGAATGTGCAGACCTGTTCGTTTACCTCTCTGATACCCGCTAGTAAATCCATTTTTCCCTCAGTAAGCTTCCTCACCAGTGAGGAGATTTAAATCTTCTCAAACAGATATAAAACGTATCATCTCCTTCAGTTAGCCTTGCTTAATGGCAGCAAGGCATGGTCAATTGCCAACACTCTTAACATATTTGACAGGTATAAGATCAGGCATATACAGTAGGAGAGGTCCCAAAGCTTGCCTTTATTCACAAGGCTGCTCTAGGGGTATGAACTGCTAAACTCTATCATCATCGCTTAACTTACAGTGCTCCTTAATACGATATGGTGTTCTATTCAGGGGAAAAAAAACCTTCTTAAAAGTACATATTTGACTTTGATCTGGTGACATGTTTCTGAAGGAAAGCATCTGACAGGACAAAGATGTACAGTACTTCATTTAGTCTGTGTGCCATATGTGGCAGTTTAAGAATCACTGTCACAGCCCCTTCAGCTGGCATCCAGGATTCCACGGTGCAGCAAAGCAGAGGGATTTCTGCTGGGCTTCAGGAGGAAAAGACTTGGGAAGAATTTCCCCAGGCCATTTCCAACAAGTATATTTACCTATTTCATTCAGAAACTAAAAAATGGGGCATTTTAACTTGCAGTCAAAAAAAAGAGAATTTTAACTAACTCTTCACACCATAGAAACAACATTAATATTTTGATTCAAAAAACTTGTAAACATGGGTGTCATTTTAAGCATGTAAACAGATGCTTATCAGCCTTAAAGCTACATATATCCATAAACACTTTGCTAGAAAAAAACTTGCAGATATATACTACTAGTTTACAGATATGGCTCATAACTTCTCTCAGTCAACAGACTTGGAAAGTCTAGTTACTTTGGGGCCTGCAGTTTTTTAAGTGGAATCTTTTCCCAAACGTGAACCTCTGGGATGATTTAATCAGAAACATTACACAGTTTCTGAAAATACAACCAGAAGTAAAATGCAGTGCTTTTGGTATAAAATTGTCCTTGCAAACATCTACACAACTCAAAATGCTAACTAGCTATGAGTAGGTAGCCAATATTGGTTGTGGATATAATTCACGTTCAGAAATTTTCTGGTGATTTTCTTGAAAACCTGATTTAGATTTTGACTTCTCCCTGTGTCATCAGAAAGTACTCTGTGGATTTCATATTCCTCTTTTTTGTTTTAGGCACTAAATCTGAAAAACATTCAGCAGAATAGTACTGTTATGATATGTTTCTAATTTAACAAGCAGCAAAGCCATACAGGAGGGAAATAAAATATTACCTTCAGGAAAGACGTGAGAGGGGAAGCAGATTATACAAAGATGTGTCAAAGTGGACAAAGTTTATGAAAACGATCAGCGTTACATCTGAGTCAATCCCATCGTTATACATTCTAGTTTCTTACTCTTGTTACTTCGGAAAGCTGTTTGCTCTTTACAATATTAATGTCTCAGTTTAGCCAATGCTCCAAAAGTGTGCCTTTTTCTATTTCAGATTAGGGAGAAACGTACAACAGCAAGAAGTAATTACAAGTGATCTGTTACGTAAATATGTAACAAAAGTGAGATTTCTTTTTCTCTTGTGATTTTTGATAGTCAACACAAGTTCTTTTTTCCTGTAATCATGAATCTAAAGGCACTGATTATGTCAAACAAACGCTCTGTATGTTTTTAGAAAGGAGTTTCCTTGAGTCTCACAGCTTGGTGGCAATATTCAGACATTTATTCAATTACTGTCAGTATTCCTGTGGTAAAATCAGTGTCTTGAAAAAAAACCTACTGAACTGAAAAAAAATTTAGGTAAAAATTCTCAATTTACAAACTGACCCCAGGTCTCAGTAGAAATGAGTATGATCTATTCCTCATATTTCCCTTCATGCAGAAAGTCTCTTGCATCCTAAATGTATTGCAATTAAACCACAGTCTAATTAAAACATGAAAGACTTTTTGGTAGTGAATCTTTCCAGCAAAGAGCATCTTCAACACTTACTTCACAAACAATAGCATTTGTTGAGAGATGCTAAACAAATTTCAGAACGGGGGCTTTTCATGGCAATTTGGAATATTTGATATTTTGGTCTTTGGTGCTCAGCGTCAGCCAGTTGCTTATGTTCCCAAAATGTGCTAATGATCCCTAGGCAAATATACACCATTTAAAAAATTCACCAGCATGCCTGTGATTACATATGGTTTTCCGAGGGAAATGGCTTGGCCTATCGCTTTCTGACCTATTTTCCCCCTATTCCACTTCTGCATGTCCTCTCAGCTGAGTGCTGGAAACTGCATTCAGTTAAGTGGGATAAAAATAACAATAAAAACTCAGTGCCTATAGCAACCCTCAAGCTACAGAAGGTGAAAAGAATTACATTCTTAATTCGCAAGGCTCTTTTTACATATAATCATTCCTTTTAGGTAAAGGTCAAGTTACAAGACTTTTTTTGCATTATGCATAGTGATTTCCATTTTGGCTTATTATTCCATGGTATAAAATTTATGATGTCAGTTTTCATGACAGTTAAACCCGAGTTTGTTCTGTTTCAGAATGACATCTGGGTATAGAGAATAACAAAGCTTCTATATTAAAATGGCTCTATATTTTTAGGCTGTCTCCTATAAAAGACATCAGACCAAGAGATACTTGAACAGATGTTCAGAAAAATATTTCAGTTTTCAAGTGCTGACGAACTAGAATGGGAGTAGAGTTGCATAATGGCAAATGAATCATCACAGTCAATCACGAAAAATATTCAATGTTTGGAGTCAAACTGTTTGGAAAATAATCTTTTCTTTCTCTACTATTGCAAGTCATTTGATATTTGAAAGCAAGTAACCTAATAAACATATTCAACGCTGCAGCTTAATCCATTTATAAAAAAACCCCAGGTTCTTCAAGGTAATAAATGTATAAAAGTGCATTTTATTTGTTAATGTGTGCAACAGATAATGATTTTTAGCTGACAATATGATTATTTATTATGACAATGCAACATCTTTAGTGAAAATTGAGTAGTCTTAAGGTGTTCTGTGCTGCTCATTCATGCAAAGAATTCTTGTCAAATATTTTAATGAGAAGAAAAGTATGGCAGTCAAGATTAAAAGTCAAGGTGACCTTTAACTGTGGAAAACAGTATCTACATATCACCTTACATTTTTTTTTAAGGTCATCACTTCTCTTTTGAAGAGTCATTCCATAAATGGAAGTAGGCAGTGCATCAAGAGAGCTAACCATAAAAACCATCCTTAGTTCAAAATGAAGCTCCAGATTAGAGCTATTTTAAATCACATATGCCCTTTGGTATAAAATTCAAATACTTGCTGTGGTCTGTTCAGCAAAATAAGGAAATCACATGTTATAGAAACAAGGGATGTACAACTGTCACACAGCCTTCACTAAAACAACAGCGCAACATCTTAGGGATTGTCACTCTTCTTTATAAAGAACAAACTTGTCTGTGACCTGGCCTCGGCCAGGGTGTGCTGAGTCAGCTGGAAAATGCTCCGATAGGCGCCTGGCTGCCTGTTGTTCTGAAGAGTCTTTTGGGGAAACCGAGGATGATCCCACAGCACAGCAGTGACCTGTTTTCTACTGTCATGCTTCAAGCTGCCCAGGTTAGCTGAGCTGATACCCTGTTCATGCCCTATTATGCAGAGGTTCTGCTGCACGAGCAAAATCCACCACGGCCGATGTGACCTTAAACAAGTACCAGGAGAGTCTGGAAGTATTGTTCCAGTTACTGGAGGTGAAATACAAACAAATCATCAAATACTGGGGGTTCACAGTATAGTTTCTAGTCTACTCAAAGTAGTTAGGGCCAAAGGGTGATTTCACAGCCCTCTGCTAGAAATCCCCCAAAACACGTCTGACCTGCCCAGCTCCCAGGCAGAACCCAAGACCTGAATTACACCTGCAAAGTCCTGCATTTGTTCTTCCAGCCATCTTACAGCTTCCTTTTTCCTCTCTACAACTGGAAGGAAAGGCAAATCTAGAAACAGAGAAAAGCCACCTGCAGTTCAGTTCCTAGAAGGCCTTAGCTGTGTTACACTCATTTTTTTTTTCACCTAACATAGGTAGAAAAAGAGGCATCATACCACAAGTGCAGCTTGAGAGGACCTCAAGGCTGGTTCTAAATATCGGTGTGAACCTACTCTCTGTTTTATGTACTTTGTCTCAAAATTTATTCACTTATCTCTAATCTTTACTCACTTTCCCGCACTGAAAGCAGTTCAGATATAACATGACATGAGAGCAGTGATAAGGCTTACAGATTAGCATTGGTTTGGGTCCAGCCAGCTGGGCATGAGCTACCCATGAGCACAGGCAGAAAAATTAATGTTTACTTGCATCTGTCCACAAAGATACATTCTTAGTTATATATACTAAGAGGATTACTCACAGAGTATCATTAATCATTTTTATCGCTACCAAACATAGTATCAAACACATACAAAAATGTGGCTCCTAATTGCTACTATGGAGACAAAGGAGCAGAGGAACAGGAGAGGAAAATAAAGTACTAGGTGTCATTTCTTCTGTAAAATTATATGTGAAATAATTTAATTAATGGGTGATAAAATTTATACAAGCTTCTAAGTGAATCTTAAATAATTATAACACCCAAACACAGTAAATCAGATTTAAAAATTTCCTAAGAAGAATGTTGTGGATAAACTTGCTAAAACATGCAATAATTGAATGAATTTATTAAAATATGACAATGCTGGCACTGCTTCAAATCAGAGCCTGAACTTGCTGCAGCTATAGATTTAATAAGATTGGTGTTCTTCCCCACTAAGAGTATCCATTTCTGCTGAAGTCCTGTTTATCACATGTAATGAAATTACTTAGACAATCCATGTATTTTTTGCAAAATATTAGAATCTGATTAAGTTATTAATGATGCATCATACTTTAATTATTTCATGTATGTGACACATATCGTTCAAAGCAATCTCTCACACTTTGGGCAAGTGAACTTGCTGTATCTTTCAGGAACCTCCACAGAGTTTTATGAAAGTTAAATGTGAAAACATTATAGTACTTTAATTTTAAAAATATTTTTGCACTCTCATTGGTTGGCTGCTAATGCCCGAAAAGTGGATTACATTCCTACAACTGCTGATGCAATGCACTTTCTCTGTTTAACACACAACTATATTTAACACGCTAGTCCACTATTTTGGCTTTATTGAAATGTGCACAAAATTCCTTTTTTAGCCACTGAGGAGACTTGGCACCACTTATAAAAGATTTATTGATCCAGTACTAACTAGAGTACATTACAAATAGCCAAGTGCCAAACAGTTTCTTTGCACCAGATTGTGATTTACAAGTAAGAAAAGGAAGCTGGATTACTAATTACGTACAAAACTCTAAGCTTTAAAAAGTTGTGTATTTAGAAATTTATATTTATTGCAAAATAAATAGTCTTTCTCTTTTTGACACAGGCTTTTATACCAAAATCTTTTCTCTAATATAGATATGCACATACCATTGCTGAGCTCAGCTTTAAAGAAAATTCTTGTATTGGAATGTGTTGCCACTCACAAAAAAAAAAAAAGGCAAAAATGCAACTTTTAAATTGAAGTACTTAGAAAAAAATTAATTCATTAACATCCGATGCTGTATAGTTTTCATTTTAAAAATATGTAAAAACTTTACAAAACTAGTCTGTTCTGATTTTCTTTTAGATTTTTTCATATTTCTTTGCATTTATCAATGACAAGTGCTTATAAGACATATAACAGTACTATGTCACTGCAGTATAATTCTAAGGGATGATCTTAACCCTATTATCTTTTGAATAGATTGCTTGGGATAGGTCACAGGTAACACAAAGCAAGACATTTGAACTACGAAAGTGAAGCAGAACCGGTCCAGGAATCTGTGGGACACATGATGCAACCCTTAAATCTAATAAAGGCCACTTGCATCAAATGAAATTAGCCTGGATAATCCAGCAGTACTAGAGCTCAGAGGATGACATCTATTAGCCAAGGCTAGCATGCTAACAGTCAGCAGGCTCAATCTGACCATGAACAATCGCAGTTCCACCACTGAAACAACCAAAATTCCCAGTTTATTCTGTTAATTTGTAAGGGATTTACCACAACATTGGGTGGTAAGAAGGACGTGAATGAGAGCAGCAAGCTTTTCCAGAAACACCCACTGACACTTCAGCCACTTTGGATCCAGTTTCAAAGTCACCATCCAGAGACCAATGTCCATCACCAGCTCACAAGATGTGCAAAGCTAAATCAGACACTGAGTCACAAGAAAAGGGTTACAAATAGCACAAAGGAAGAGGAAAATAATATTCAAAATAGCAGGGGAAAATCATAGCCTTTTGTTTATAAACTTAATTTTTAATATTTTTTTGTTTATGCAATAGTAAAAAGTTCTCCTAGTGGTAGATACATCCTGCATCTATTCAAAAGCTGGTGTAAAATTTCTACAAGCAATAAGTCACTCCAAAAGGCTCACTAACAACGTAGGGGTGTGTCTTTTGGAGGTCCAGCTCCACAAGATATGTGTCAACAGCCAAGTAATGCATGGCTTTATTTCAGCCTCTGGGTAGACAAAGTGTGTAGAAAATGTAAAACAAAAAGAAGATGTGTAATTTAATATGTATGGTTACTTAAAATACACCAATTATGTTAAATACATTTATAACTAGGCATACTTCTGCATTTGTGTTCTATTTAAAACCTTATTAAGAGCAAAGGACACAGAAGAAACAGTCTGTTTGATCTGTTTTGAAGCTATGGTAATAGGAAACAAGTTTTCCTGTGACGTCTCTCAGGACCATCAAACAGTCCTTTTTTTACAAGAATAAATACACAGCCGTATTTGAAACCCTTAACCTAATGCTCGCAAAGAAATCTCCCTTGTAGACACAGTTGTTTATTAAGACTAACCCTAGTTCATTTCCAGTCATATTTCAGAGATAAGCAAAAATTATAGAAATAAAAATGTCTAGCAGGCAGTTTCATTTGCCTCTTTTATTACAAATCCATATTCAGATATGTTAATATAAAGATGTACAATATTACATAAAGGGCACAAAACCTGACATCATGACACTGGTGGCTGAACGGTTCGCTTATTGTAGCGGCTCTTATTCAGCTATTTTCTAGTGCTCTCATCAGTCTTTTGTGTGAAAGTCTTTGGTGAGAGTCAAGTCTGAACTGATAAGGCCTTGGAGACATAATCACTGGCCCTCATTTTCCATTGACAGCCCCACACAGCCAATTCACAAACATTTTCATATTAATATTGAGCAATTTCCCTACATTCTAATCCATCAAAGTAGGCTATTAATCCTTCCCCTGCGCTCTTCTCTATTCAAATGCTAACAATTTTCTTCTCACAAGCTAAAACATTTGTCCTACAGCCCCTCACACAAAGACACTGTATTGTCAGCAGTGATTGATCAGAGTATTAATATGAGGGATGCAATGTACATTGTATCAATGATACTGCACGTATGTGGAGGAAAAGGCCCTTTCAAAAGGATAAGCCAAATACAAAATATAATAATTTCTCTAGGAACACTTGAAAGTGTTTTGCCTGGTGTATTTTATGGAAATTTATGAAGATTTTCAGAGGTGTAAAACGCTTTTGAGTTTGGAATACAAAATAAACGGTAGGGATGCCCTGCGTGCTGGACCCGGCAGGGAGCACCCTGCAGCTGGGACTGGCTTGGGGGCAATTAGGACAAACAGCAGAAGAGCTACCAAAGGCCACTTGCTCTCTAGTGCCACATTGTATGTAATGGGGAAAAAAACACCACAAAACAAAACAAAAAACCCAAAGAAAAAATCAGGTGAAAATAACACTTCAAAGAGGAACAATGCCTCATCTCCTGGGCTGGAAAAATTAAAGAAGGCCAGAAAGCAGTTCCACCCCTTGGCCAGTGGGTGCCTTGCTACAGGGCCACCTGGCAATTCCCAATATCCTTGTGGATGGCCAGCAGCTATCCCCAGAGCCTGGGGCAGGCAGGGCCACCCAACCCCTACCCAGCTCTGCCCTCAAATACCACAGCACCCCAAAGGTGGTGGTAAAGGGCAAAGGCATCTGATAGATCATTTCTTGCACCTTAGTTTCAAATGATTTAGGGTTATTTATTAAAAGAAGGGTGTGCAGCCTTAACATGCTTTATGTGCAGCCTTAACACGCTTTAGGCCTTCCTTGTAAAAACACAACTTAACCAGCAGCTTCTGCTGTAACTGCAGAAGATTAGAAGAGAAAGTCGCAGCAGAAGGGGGATGATCTGGAAAAGACGCAGTCGTACGAAGACAGAGATATCCTGTCTGCAATCAGAGCAGAGCCCAGGGTGCCAGGAGGTGTGAGGGAGGGAGGCTGTGGGTGCACAGAGCTTTTAGATAGCTGATACGCCCTGGCACAAATTAGAGTCATTTCAGGGACGCTGTAATTTACAGCAAGTTATGGTGGTTCTTGGCACAGAACTCAGCTCTTTGCAGTCAGAGCCCCCCCACACCTCAGCACATGTCCTCCTCCATACAGGGTGCAGGATAGAGGGAGAGACGGTGCCAGGTGCTGTCAGCAAGTAAAAGCCATCAAGTTCAGCCTCAAGTCCACCCTAGGATCACTTTGCTGGAGCTGCACAAAGCTATTTAAAAGAACATGCAGCTGGATGACTGAGAGAAATCCAGACGTCCTCAAATATCCAGCATCCATTCTTCCATAAAAAAAGGAGCAATTTGTTCACTTCATGCTATGGGGGGGGTGTGTCTGTGTGCATGCACGCATATGGTTAAATAACACCGAAATAAGGTAAACAACACACCTGGTTAATAAGCTGAAACATTCAACTCAACATTTCAGTGCAAGTATGAGAACGTTTGATGTTGGAGGTTTAAGAGACACAGTATATTTAAACACGTGAAGATGACATAAGCTTCTAGTGATATCACAAATTGTAAACTGTATTTTTTTACATTATTCTATTAAAATTAATTATCATTTCCTCTTCTTACATACTCTTTCCTTTTCTGAAGAAGCAAAGCAAAACTAAAATTAGCAGAGGCGTAAACTCAGCCCAGTGGTACAATCTGATACCCTAGAATGGCAGAGCCTATCGGCCATGTGAAATTTTATCACTGGGTTTAACCATCATCTCAAAGAAAACCATTCCAACTCTGAGCACCCTCTGCCATCACACTGGCACCCATGACTGAGCACCTGCGTGCCTCCCATGGATGAAGGAGATGGTGGAAGGAGTCCCTGCTAGTTGTTTTTTTTTTTAAAAAAAAAAGATTGATTGATTGATCTAAAAACTGATTTGCTCAGGAACCTGTGTAGAAAAGAGAAAAATAACCAAAAAACACCAATTTGGAGAACAACTTTTTTTTTTTCTCAGTATCTAAACTGTGATGGATCCAGAGAGGCGTGAAAGTTACTGCTGCTTCCCAGGATGAGCTTGCTTTGGGCACAGAGGACCCCACAACAACATTCATTTTCAAACCCTCCATATTTTTAAAGAGCCTGAGTTTCTATGCCACAACATCCTGTTTCTATGCCACTTACACACGTTATATCTTTACAATAAGTAATTAAAAATATTTGTACTTTAAAGCCACTTAGGAGCTCTTCCAATTACTTACATTAGTATTCTGGCAAACAGTCAAGCCTTTTTAATGTTGAGTCAGACTTCTGAACTTGCATCAAAAAAATGTCCGAACAGCAATTTTGCTATTCTCTACTTCCAGACAACTGGAAGTGGTACCATGAGCTCTCCTGCTATAGGAGGGAACAGGAGACACTCTTGCTGCCTCATAGGAATCTTTGCTGAGGAAGACTACATTCAGGGCTAATACTGCAAAGCACTGAGTCCCACCTCTCAGCACCTAAAAAAGGTCTTCAAACCCAGGAGATAAGGCAAGAGGCTGAGGAAGGAAGTTGTTCTCATTTATGCCCGAGGCCATCAATAGGATCAGATCAACAGGGTGAGATGCACAGAGCTCTCTGTTTGGAGTGAGGGCCGACAAAGAACAACCAAACTGAGTCTATGAGCAGAGCTGATGACTCAGTGCATCGGTGCTGTGGCAGCCATGAGTCAGTGTCCCAAGGAGTGATGAGGGTGCGTGCCAGATAGGCAGTCTTTGGGATGAGTTTTAAAACAATGGCTCTGGCGGCTTCGTGTTGTTGAACGTCTCACAGCAATTTTATATAAATAAGGGTGTTAACTCTAGTTGAAATATGGCCAAGGCATCAAGGTTAAGCTTCCATTGATATAAATTAAATTGGATAAACTATTAGTCATTTCCTGTCCCAAGCTGTTATGCATTATGATGTACGTTATGAAATAGTAATTTTAAACCCAGAAATAGATTGACTTCAGTTTTAATTGAAATAATCTTCATTTTGTAATTAAGCTATTATGCGCTGGAAGAATGATTTGCTTGGTGTTCACGCATGAGTGTTATAGTGTTTATAAAATCCCAAGCTGGATACTGTTTGCTAAAGTTGCTCTTGTGCAAAAAATAAAACCCAGAACTACATGATTAGAGAAATCAAGTCTGTAATATATTAAACAGAAACATCAGAAAAAAAAAAAAGATACCATCTACTGAAGAGTTTATTTTCAAAGCTAAGGCACATGCACAAAAGTCCCCACAGATCTGTCAGCTCAGAGACCTTAAAATTTTAATAAATTTCACTTAGAAGACCACATAAAGACTGTGGAAACATAGAGATTCATGTCTGAAAACTTTCACTCTGTGCCTTGCACCATCACCTCAAACAGCAGATTTTTTCCTAACTGCTCTCCCGTGTCCATCAGCAGGTCCCCACACCACACCACCATCTCCACTGATGCTCTCCTCCCTGGCAAGCTATTGCCCCAAGTTTAGCAAGTTTCAGATTGCACCACAGAGATTTCCTTTAACTAAATTTCTGTCAAGCACAGTTTCTCTTGTTCTTTGATGAGGCAAGGTTTTTTTTCCAAGACAACTGGTTCTATTTTAAACAGTTTAATGTTTTAAAAATTGTTTTCAGGTATGTTGCAAGCGTTCTAAGCCAAAGTAAGTGGAATTTACAATCATCTCTGGAGAAAGACTGCCATTAGGAATAAAGCATCAGTTTATCCATTTTTCATATGTAAGTCAGATTCACTTTGTCAGTCTTGAGATTTGACAAAGTATAATTCAGAATGATTCAAGCTCACCTTCCACTGGACTGAGTAATCAGATTAGACGAGGAAACGTGCCAGTGGCTCCTCAGAACTTACTCCAATACTCCTTAGGAACCTCACAGTATCTATGTCACTTCATTTTCTCAGTAATACATGGCCATCATATATAACTGTGTGTACAAGACTTGCAGTAATGTCTCACAAAATTCCAGGAGTAAAAACTTGCAGTTTAGAAACAGAGTATCTTGAGTTTTAATCTTGCTAATGTTTGTGAAGGCCATGCAGTCGTTGCACGGGCTATGGAACAGAAATCAGCAGTGTGCAGGGCTGTGAGAGTGTACCAGCATGTAGACAGCAGCTGGTGTCATGTTCCTTGACCCTTCTGTTGGCAGCATTGTTCCTAAAAGACACTGCCTCTAAGGTGATGTCTCAGCATTGCATTCTTAATTAGTTGATTTTTTTGACAGTGGTGCTACTTCTTAGATATAATAGAGTAGATGAAAGACCTTTAAAGATACCAAGTATGACACAGTTTAATTTGGCTAAAAGATATGTTTTTTTTAAAAAAAATGACAACTGTATAAATTCATTCAGTAGTATGAGAGATAGAATGGCAATTAAAAACAAGTCAGAAAGCAAGCAAAGGTTTATTTTAAAGTTAAATTTCTTAGAAAAATAATAATGTATTCTTTTCTACAAGGGTTTCACCATAGATTTTAGCTGAAGAATTAGCATACAGTGAAGAAAGAACACAAATGCAATTTATTGGAAAGAAATACTCATAACGCTGATATTTTTTGTCTGGATTTTTTTGGTTTGGTTTGAATTTTTCCCTATACCTATGTTCCAATGTATTTTTGCATCACACATAAAAATATGATAACCTTTCTGATAAAAAAAAAGTATCCTGTTATGTGAGCTAATATAATTCTGAGAAGAATGACTTTGACCAATTGGTGTAGTGGCTCACTGCACTAGTGAACAAGGTTTTCTGCATCCAGTGGTCCAAAGTCTGAATGCTATGCAGGCTGAATAAGGAGATGAATTTAAAATGTGTAAATGACAAGTTTGAAACTTGACTGGATCAGACAAAAGATGCTATATTTAACACTTCATCCTCTAGTTTTAGAAGACCTTATTTTTAATCAGTTGAACAGAATATTCAGAAGTGACTCACAATTGTCTTTGAGCTGTTCATTTTTTCCTAGGTCTACAACTGAAAACATTAAAAAGTAAGGTAAAAAAAGTAAGGTAAAAATATAGCTAAATATACTGTAGGAAGATTCTTAATTACAAGATGGAAAGAGTAAAAATGAATGGAAAGAAGTTTTGAAGAACAGCATGTGAAAAGACTTGTAAATTACACAACCTAAGTATTTTATAGAAGGCTAATCAAATATTACTCAATTTATCTTTGATCCTTCTGAAATACTCCTTAGAGCCTGGCTCAGTATAGTATTTCAGCTTCTTGCTTGACTAAGGGGAAGTGTGGCCTTTTTATTTTATTTATATTTTAAAATATGGAAAATATCACACCACAATAAAGCAATCAACCAGTAGTCTGTGTGCTCCAGTAACTGGAAAGGATAGAAAGTCAGTGAGTAGATAATTATTCAAGGTCAAACCTTTCTAGCGTGGTGCCAAAAAAAAAAAAAGCAACCAGTGAGGGTCAGTGAGTACTTCACAAACACTTGTTTAAGGATTTCCTAATTACTATAAGTGGTTCCTCTGGCCCTGGCACTTAAAAAGGCAGCTGTATATGCATGATGTCATCCCTTCTTCCCATTATCTCTGCAGTAAATTTAGAGGGTTAAGAAACAAGAAAGACTAAATAGTCAAAATAATGATGATTTTTCATGTTTCCTACCATTAAAAATTAATTACAGAAAAAAACCAAATTGAAACATGAATGCAATTAACTTAAAATATATTTGAACATTTTTGTCCAAAAATCAGAAAAATGCAAATATCCTTCACATACTTTTCTGTTTAAAGACCACATGTATGCAGCAAGGCCACATCACAGCACAGTTTCTGTTACCTTACAGCTTTAAAGATATGGATATAAATCACAAGCTGATCAGCAAAAAGAAAATCAAGAACCTTAAATCTCCTGGAGCAAATTGCACAGGTAATATTCACTACCCTGATAGGGCTGTGCCAGTGCATTTTGCTGTTCGTGGCTGGAATACAAAATTCACAGAGTGGGTAGTTAGGACACTGCAAGAGATGCAGCAACAAAAAAGATACTGTAATATTTCCTTATTGGGACACTGCAATTAATACACCAGCTGACAATCAGGGATTAGCTTCATTCTATCCACCTTGATCAGCAGTATTTTACCAGAACAGATGATGAGTTTTGAGGGCCTCCAGAGTAATCTGGCACTTCTCTTTAGTAATCTTGGTTCCCCCTCTCCTTTACTTGAAACTCTGCCCTGCCCTTCCCCTTGAGATCATCAGACTAGACCTCTTATTTCTGGCAACAGATTATCATTTCCATGAAGAGTTTTCAGATCTTCCCCCTACCCACTAGAATTTCCTCCCATATTTCATAGGCTCTATGTTATCTAAGTGTATGAGAATGTCATCAGCTCTCAAGACTGGGCATAGGTCGTGCTCAAGGTGCTGCATGTGGCTCAGTCAGGTCACCCTTCAGCACACAAATTAATTTCTCCTTCATTTCTATCTATGTGCTGAGGAATCTAACATGGAAGCTACTCTGAGGAACGTGACCTGAGGTAGGTATAGCACGGTTTATAGAACTGTGTCTCCAAGCACATCGCTGTTTGTAAACAACTTCATACTTAAAAAACAGCTCCTCAGATGCTTCCTTTCCTTGCTTTCTAGAAATACGCTTGTTAACCTCTGGATTTTTTTTACAATTAAAAAAAAAAAATTAGTTTATCAAGGGCCACAGCCACTTTACAAGTCCTGCTCGCTGCCTGTGTGGGGAGCTCTGAAAACCCAACTTTGCTGGTACAGTCCCTACTTCACCCTTGAAACAGGAGCCAACGAAACAGTGGTTCTGATGTGATATTGGCAACTTCAGTTGGTCTTACACACCCTCAGCCTTTAGCATGATTATTGTATGGTCACCCTTTCTTCTTTTTTAATTTTTACCTCCCCCTTAATTCACAACTATATTCTGGGTTTCCAATTCAGCCAGTTTGCCCAGTAGAATCTCTCTCCCGCTTGCCCATTTCTATCAGAAGTAGTGGAATGCTGACAGGAGTAGCCTGTTTTAATAACGCATAAGATATCAACATTATAAGTCAATTTATTATGCAGTGATACCCAACTCAAGCTCGATTTGTCCTGTTGTCTGTAGCTTCTGCTATAACTGCTAGTCACCAATTTAATTTCTGTACTACATGTTTCCTACCTAGTGAAAAAGCACACAATATTTTTCTCGGATCACATTTATTTCATATCCTGAAACTAAAAATATAATTTCCCAGCTGTTGCTGTCTCCAAACATGAGGAGAGATCTGAGTAGCTTCTACCATAGTCTCTTTTAAGTAACTGCTGGTAGTTGTGAAGGTGGTTCTTGTCTCCAGGTACATACAGCGTCCAGTGGTGGTCACCTTGGTAATCTCTTGCCTAGCAAACATCATTTGCTCCGGGTCCTGCATGAGAAACACTCATTTTTTAACCCAAGAAGTGCTGTCAGTTTGTATTTGAGTACCTTCTAACAATTAAAAATAATTTTGTGCTATTCCTATACAAAGGTGAAAATTTCCTGAAATCAAAAGCTTCTATTTTAAGTGAAATCTAGTTTCTGCATCCATACTGATGCAGTTCACTGGGAGCAGCATGGGACACTCGCTGCTACACCACTCACCATTCTTCACTTTTCCCAGATGACACCAGGTAGTGCCTGCACGCAGATACGCTACCACCTATCCATGGAGATACTGCGAGCACCCTTCACCACAGCTCGAAGAAGGGAGGAAGCAACAAAGAGTTGTTGTGACATGTTCACCAGATTCACTGAAGCCACTGGAAGCTTTTCTATTGCCTTCCAGGAGTTATGGGTCAAACTAGAAATTAATTTCTAGAGATGAATGACATGAGACTCATGACTCAGGAGTGGGCTTTCAGAAACAACCCAAAGTAGCCCATCTTTATTCCTTCTTACAGTAAAAGCCATCTTGCCTCCTCAGATAGCAGCACATGCAACTTCTACAAAGCCCAGCCATCATCCCAGATGTACTGTTGTACATATAGTAACTTGGCAAAAAAGAAAACAAAGGAAAATGAATGCTGCCATGTTTTAGTATGAAAACTAAATGTCTTACACAGATGCACATGCCATAAGTGATTGGTAGACCTAGTATGACCTTCTGCGCCACAGATACTATAAAATATCACCCAGTTTCCTTGTGCCCTGTTTTGATGAGATGCAAGCACTAATCCCAGTTGGAAAACACATATAAGCTTTAGGACATGTTATGCACAGAATGATTCCTGCTTTTTATGCTCTTTCAACATATAAAACTGTCTCTGTGAGAGAAAGTCATACTTTCCAAGCTGCCAGAAAACATAGTTCTAATAAATAAAATACTCTGCATATGGAAAAGCTGTAGGATGTATACATTTCATAGTTTCATGGCTCTAGTGCCTACCCAGTCTCCAACCTTTGATGTCCTTACTGCTATTTCTCGCTCTCTCCAGGCAGACATATCTGACCATCGCCAGCATCCTTCCTGCCCTGGGGCCATGATCCCACTATGATTTGGCATGCTGGTCAGCCAGCTCTGGAGGTAGCCACTGCTCTGGAGAAGGGTCACGTGCAATCGCTGCAAACTAAAGGTGAATCAACAGACCCTTTCCCATTATGAGAGAGGGGTGACAAATAGGAAACCGAAGGTGTAAGTGACAAGGAGGCAGCAAACCCAACTGCACGCTGCAGTACAGGGTCCCTTATGTACACAATGGCTGAATAGTAAATATTAACAGAGAAACCAGAAAATATGGGGAAAATGGAAGCAAGGGACAGGCAGGCATGCAAGAAGGAACAGAAGATGAGACAGAAAGCACTGTGGATAAGAGAGGAGATGAAGAGGGGTCAGAGAGATGAAACTTGACTGGAAAACTAAGCATAGGACATTGAAACTACATTAAAAAGCAAAAAAAAAAAAAAGGTGTGACATCAATTGACATCATCTGCCACTAAATAGACACATTTAGGGGATCCTGTTTCAGGTTAAGCAACATAGGAACATTCAAGCCCAGAAGAATATAGAGTAGGTTGTTTCTGAGCTAAGGAAAATACAAATTACTTGGTCTAGCACAGTTTTGTTCAGACATGTCAGAGGCAGAGGAAGGACCAACCCACGTACTACCCCTTCACACATCTCTTCTCTCAGTTCCTCCTTATACAACCATGATTGTCCTGCTGATGGAGTGAAACCTCACCAAAAGCATTTAGCAGGTGAAGAATAAGGGCAAAAGCAGGGAAATTAACACAGTGAGGTGGTATTAGGAAAAAGCAGATCTTTCCCTGTGATTTGGTGTAGGGTATGCCTCAGAAAAAATAAGTTTGCTGGTAAATTCACACCAGTAGTTTAGGGTGTATGGAACTGCTTTAGCCATCACCCAAAGGTCAAGAATGGTGTAATCAAGGGCATAAGCCAGCAAAGCAGGGATGACTTTTATGGTGCATAAACAGAACTAGGAAGATTCTATGCCTCCTCATGGGGAATAAGAAAGGGAAAGTTTTATGCTATGATCCACCTTTGCAACCTATCATCCAAAACATTTAGCTTTTCCCTTTGCCTTCTCTGGCTTTGAATCTTTGTGTGGTATCATCACTATCTGATATCGTAATGGATGCTATTTTGGCAGAAACTAATCTACTCTGAAAAAAATTCCGCACCACACACTTTGGAAATAGGATGGCCAGCATTAGCTTAGCTGAAAAATAACCCCTAAGAAAAGCCAAACCCACATCGTGTGAAATAAGCAGATTTTCAAATTATACAGTCTCTGCCATAACAGTAATAAAATAACAAAATTAAGGGGTTTTTTTATTTATAAGTAACTGCTTTCTTCTACCTTTTATAATGTCCACCTCTTAGCATAACAAAGCTTTTCATAGCTTACTAATGGCTCCCTGTCACTAGTGCTGAGAACTATTATCACTGCTCTGCCCCTTCACATGGGCCTTTCAAACATCACTGTTTCACTTAATTCTTTCACCTCCTTCAGTTCAAATGCAATAAAAACCTTTCACTGGCTGACAACGAGAAAGGCAGAACAGCCTCCAACTGCTGTATAATTCAGGAGGGCTCTTTCTCATTTTAATTGGCTGCCTAATTGGAATGTTTATGGGTTCTGCGATAGCTTGGGATGAAAAGGCAGGGTGAGCAATTATGTGCTCAGCATTCCTATCTGGCAGAGTTAATAGTTTTTTTTTAAAAAAGCTAAAGTTCACTGGAATGCCATGTTTTTGTTCTCGAAGAAATACCTTGATTTGAAACAATGTAATCCCCAAGTCAGAAATTATGTCAAGCTGTGCTTATCCAGTAGCAAGTTTGAGCTTTTGGAAGCCTCTTTGCTCCTTTTTGATGTTAGCATAACATGAAGAACAGGAGGCTATCTGGTGGCTGTCAAGTTTTTAACTGCTTGCTCTCTCACTGGCTGGAGATAAGATGTAAGCAGAGCACTTGATGGACTTGATTAATTCTCTGGAACGAAGGTTTGTCTTTCTTGGCTCGATGAATGACTTCATTCTAGTAGATGAGGTCACTCAAGTCAAGGCAATAAAGTTTCTGATATTCACATGAAAGCTAGTTTACAAAGCTGCCAGCCCCTAAAAAGAGAAGCACAAGTGTTTTCTCATTTACCTACCTTCTAGTGGCAACATCCAGCCCGCTGCCCTATCTATCCTCTCCAGCACAGGACTGCATTTCAGCTGAAGAGCAGTTCTAACACAAGACGAGATTTAAAGGAAAGAAAAAACAGACACGCTTTGTTTGAAGAAACAAAGATTTTTGTGAAGTGATTTGTCAAAATGCCAACAGGAAGAGAAAAATTACTTTCCAGCTTTTTAGCCTAACCAATACAGTTACATTTTCCTTGCCACCCCATGCTGCCTCTGTGCCATTTCAGATGTAAACCTCTGGGGGCAAAGAGCAGCTTTATGGTCCCTTGTACAGTGCACGGTGCAATTGCCGTTGTGTTTCAGAGCGAAAGAACCCAAGTGCTACAAACACAAGTAATAAACATGGAAGGATGCTGTGCTCTTTGCAGTACTTGTACTCTTGCATGCTTTGACTTTATAGACTACCCTTCATAAAGCAGATTAGTCTTCTCTGTCTTTCCTCTCTGCCTTTTAATAAATACCATTTAGTTTAAAACCAGTGAAAATAGTAAAAAGAGCTGACTTGCTCTGTAAATTTCCAAATTCTCACAACAGTTCATAAGAACATCTCTATGAATCTTGTACTTTTTGCTTCTCAAAACCATGCAAATGATAGTCTCCCTGGTACTCATTACAGCCTAGCAATTACAGTAAGCAACCCATGCAACAGAATCCAGACTAATCTGATGTACGGATTTGCTATTTTCAGATAACCTGAAACTCCTTGATCTAGTATTAGGGATTCTAACTCATGCTACGTTCCTCCTTTCCAGTTAAATTGCGTAACAGAAGTAACAGAAAACTCATAGTCCTGTGGATTATCAGTGGTGTTATTCTAGCGTTTGAAGCTTCTTTCTGGATCAGCCTCCCAACCCATGCGTCTGTTCCTGTGCTGTAGTTCTCCAGCATGTGCAGTTACAGTTGGAGCATGGGGATGCTGAAAGGAGGATCCATCCTGGGCATGAAAGCAACCAAAACACCGACCACAGCAGATAGCTGGATCTCTGCCGGCTGGTGATACCACACAAGAAAAAGGGCCGCAAGGCACAGAGATTTTGGGGCACTGTGGTCTTTTTCTAAATGCTTTCATAGGTACCATAGAGAAATTAGAAGGCAGTTTGAATGTTCCTGTTAAACTATGGAGGTAGAATTTTACCTCAGGTTTTATTGCCATCTGGAGTCTGGAAACCTGTGGAAGCAGTGCCTTGTTTGAAAGGTCAGAAGCCTGTACCACATCAGAGAGCCCAGCTCTGCCTAGAACATACTTAGGAAATGTAGACCTGGCGCATGCCAGGAGGGATTTCTGGCTGCAACAGCTCCCAAGAAGTTCTCTCCAAAGGACTCATTTTCAGATTCACAGGCATCCAAATGATACAAAAATAAAATATGACAAGTCACATCCTTGCCAGTATAGACGTAGTTAACCTGTAAGAGACCAATCTAATAATTAAATAAAAACCTCTTTCAAATAAGCTGTCAGGTAAACAACACCCACTCTTAAAATGATCTTTTCATTTACCTAAAGATTATAACTTGCTGATATTAAGAATATCAGAGGAAAAATCTGATTGCTCAAGATGTCCATCTCATTTTATGAGCAGAGGCGATTCAGAGAAACCCATATGTTTGGTAAGTGTCCAAACATGTGGACGCTTATGCAAACCAACAATTCTTTGAAGTACGCTGCTTTCTAAAGTCCAGGCTGAAACCTAAAATTTAATAATCAACAAAACAGGCAGAGCTGAGGCAGAAACTCTCTGCTAAACTCTGCAGGACTGGGATATGAGAGGAGGCGTCTCTCTGAAGTGACATTATAGGCCCAGATGTGTTGTAAGAGAATAAGGGTCTGTCTTAAGATGGCCTGTAGACCCTGTGAACTTCCTTGTTTCGTGACTTTAAAGCAAGAAGAAAAATAAATAATGAAACATATTAAAGTCATTATTGTAGCTGTGTGCGCCTTCTGAGGGTTTGGTTTTTTAAAAGCTGCAACCTTTGAAAAAAGTGCCCAGTGAAATTAAAGGCAGCAAATCTATACTGAAATGTATTTTTTATATACTACCAAATTTACATGTGGAACTCATTGTCACAAGATATTATTAAAGCCAAGAGCTTAGCAGGATTCAAAAAGGCTTAGACATTTATGTGAATAATAAGAACATCCACAGTTATACCAGAAAGAAAAAAGACATTTATAAGTGATACTAAAAGTCAGACTTGAGGGCATAAGCCAGTTGCTAGATGCACTGGTTTAGGGAGAAAATCCCCCAATTGACACTTTTCCATAGCTGTCCAGTGTAGGTTTCTTTGCACCTTTCTGTAAGCATCTGGTACAGACCAATGTCAGAGAGACCATCCAAATCTGCTCCAGTCCAGCAGGTGTTATGTTCTTAACCTGAAACTCCTTTCAATGTAAAACTGTCATGAAATATTTTGAAAAGACTGCTTATTCCTCGCCTAATCCTATAGCATTTGGCACCTCTTAAAACGGGTAATGGATATTCCACAGTACTTTGTATATCCACCAAGAAGAGGGTGGTTATTCACGATATTTTCTTATGTCTTGTGCCAGGACCTTTTCTCCTTTAAGTGGCATCAGACTATGCGGGTCCATACATACGTTCCACCCCAAACAAAACACTGTTCTACAAAGCCTCCGAGTTTTGCAACACCACTGAGAAGTCTCATGATGTGGAGTGTGAGATGCCACTCCCAAATCCCAACAGAGTTTAAAGAGTGGGAGTGCTGAAGGAATCTGCAATTGTAAGCAAAGAAAAGCCTTATGAGTGCTAAGGATCAGCGCTACAGAAAAGGTCAAATGAATGAGTGCTGTGAGGCCTCACTTTCCTCTCTTAAACACCTGAGAGGCATTTATATCGCTAATGATCTGGAAATACATATTGACAGCACACACAGCATTTGCTACTAATAAGTGCCTGTGTGTATATAAGAGGAAAATTGTGGTCTCCTCCTTTCTCCATAAACTTTTTCTGTCTTATTCTAGCCATCATAGCTTGATCTTTGCTGATGTTTGTTAAGTTTAAATATCATATAAAATGATTTTTCTGCTTGGAATAAAATATCAGGAATGTGATAACATATTCAGAAGAAAAGTCAAAATGACCCTTAAAAAAGGAATGCATAAACTCCTAGCATTGAATTTATGCTACTTAGCATCACATTAAAAATATTCAAAATATAAATCAAAATTCAAGGGTATAACTTATATTCAATTTCAAATTTATGGCATTTTAAAATAGGATGATTTCCTCAAATGTGCAATAAATTTGGTTTTGTGGAATTGCACATGCCACCTTATCATGACAGTTGCTTTATCTACACAGTCCACTGAAGCCTAGTCACTTTATATAATCTGAATTCACAAATCAACTGTCGTCTTCACTTCACTGATTCATTGCTGATGGGCCTTTCACAAGGTAAAAAATCCTTTCCAAGTTGACAAGAGTAATAAATGGAGAGGTGAGAGCTGCCTCTCCATCCTGCTGTTCTATTGTGCTGCCGATAGTGACACATGGCAGAATAAGCTCATAAACCAACCTCATCTTTTGACCTCTGCAGAGTAAATGGAAACAGAGAGGCGTTTATGATGATCACTGTATTTAAAGACCAGTAATGACTAGATAAACCTCTGAAACCTAACTAGCCCAACCAAAGCTTGGGAAAATGGGGTGGTTTTCTGTATTTAATATGATGCATAATGTTAAAAATGCAGCTGTGAAACTTTCAGAATAGGCCAGAGTAAAACGCTAAAGTGTGCACCAGTTTATAAGATGCTTAACACAATCATATGCACACAAGGGCAACCCTGAAAAAGGTAATGAAAATGTAATTGAACTTTTTAAAATGTTGTTCCAGATTAAGCAGAAACAACACACAAACCAACAGCTGAACCAGAACAGGATGGCATTCTAGGAATAACCAAAGCATTTTAAATTAGGAGACTTTGACCAGTCTGCTTGAGAGAGAAAGGACAGGTGAATTAGAAATAAATATGGGCTCGTAGTATCTGTAGCAAGTATTATAGTACTGAATTTTGATGTATTAGGGAAGTGTCTTTTTAGGAAAAAACATTAGCATTAAACTTCTACTACCTCATCATTTGCCTTCTCTGCTGGGGGTAGAAGTTTTGTGCAGCAAAACTTTGCAGCTATGAACTCAGCCTGGGCTATTGCCTCATCTGCAGCATCAGCTGGGTCCCCAGTTTAGAGAGTATCAGTGCTCTAGAAAGCAGCATGATAATCAATCAGTGATGCCAATTTGAAGTCCTAAAATACAAGTAGTTCATCTTGTCTGTACACTTAATAGTAGAAAGGTTTTTACTTGTATGTAAAAGTAAATTAATACTCATTCCAGCCATAACAATGAACGCTTCTTACTTTTCCTGTAGTAAGATTAAATATATAACTATGCCAAATATATTCCAATTTTCAGTGATATGCTGTCTTGTTTTATTCATGAACATATCATTCCTTCTGCGTAGTACAGAATGGCTCATCAGAATCTGTAGTCACTTTAAAAAACATCCACTGGAAACGTTTTAAGCTGCAAGCAGTAATAGTAATCACTTAATCACTTAAGTTTCATGAAATCAAATTATGGAAACAAATCCATTAAAAAATTGGTAGAAAAGCTAAAGATTCGGTGGAAACTGGAAGGAGACCCCAGCCTTGCAACAATATCTACTACTCTTGTGCACACCCCACTGCCATCCATGAATCGGTATACCAAGCACGTGAAAAGATTTTTAGCCATCATTCTGCATTTCTAACATTCACTCAAATGGAAAAAAAGTTATTTTTTACCTCTTTCTTCCAAATGCAGGCTTTAACAAATCAAGGATAATACATTTTTCAAGTAACACCACCACTGCAAAATGTACACAGCTAAAATAGAGAATAATAATAGCACTGAAGTCTCCAGATGCTAAGACCAAAGACTGACACTCATACTAGACAATGCTTCTCCAATCTGTTTTTCATTCTAAAAGTGAACAAGTTCACCAGCAGACCTTCAGCAAACAGGAATTTACAGCAGCTTTTGGGAGGAGAACTTTGACACTCACATGAAACTGTCCCCCTATATCACCACAGGTTTTCTGAGATCGATACGCTGGCCACTTAGCTTTCCTCAAAAGGGTGAATATTTTGCTATAAAAAAGTAGCAATCTTCTCCTAGAGCTCTAAACTAATAAAACCAGGAAAACCAAATCACGAAATTGATGCGTGACAAAATGAGACTGTACCAAGAAATGAGGTGTCTCATTAAACCAAGGACAGGGAAAGGCGTGTTTCAATTTCTGCCTTGAACTCAAACATCCTTGACCATTCTGGAAACATCCCATTGCACAGGGGACACCTCCACTCTAACTGCAGGCATGTAGCTGTGGCGATTCAGCAGGGCAGCTCTTCTGGACATCAAGGGAAGCAAGAGGGATGGACCAAGAGGGTGATTCAGTCACCCCAAGGTTAGACCCTGTCCCCTTCCTGAAATCACGCCTGGTTCTCCATTGATTAGTGAAAGTACCAAGGAGGTTTAGCTTCTTAAATATGTACTTCAGTGAAGCACCTGAAGTTATGTAGAAAGGATCCAGGACAACTCTCTTCAGTTTGCTATTCCTAACATGGGTATGAGAGGAAAGCATACCATACCTGGGGATCCTGGTCCCCTCACGCATGTTCCCACATCACAGCCACCAGGCTGTTTTGTTCCCATTGGGATTGCACTGCATGGGAAGAGTCATTCCCTTCCTTAGAGAACTTTCATGAAGATAATGGCAAATGCTACCTGACTAGCTTGGATACCATCACCTGCAGAGCTGTCCCTGTATTTAAGATAAATATAAATCCTATAAATGCGATGTGAGAGCCATTCAATGAAGCAACGTATAGGCAATAAATAGAGGAACTGTGGAACTGCATTTTTGTACAGTTCAACTAAGGCCACATGCAAATCCAAGATTTCTCTGAACAGTGGAGACCTTCCCTCTTACCAACATGCAGATTACTGGTAACAATCTTGTTTCTTGAAATGAAAAATATAATACATTGTACTGTTTTGCTCATGTATTACTTTTCATTCCAAGAAACATTACAATATTTAAACTAGGCATACACCCCACCACTAGTAATGCATTTCTGCATAAGATAAGAAAGCATCCTGGAAGGTGGAATGACACAGTTGGTCAAAGTCTACAGGATACATATGCAGGACATGAGAAAATAATAAGGACGCTCCCATAACTGTGATGTTACAGGGTCAAGAATAAGCAGCCCCACAAAGAAAGGTGGTTCCTCTGCCCCCCTCCCCTCCCCCCCCCCCCCCGCCCAGTACTGTCTCCTAACCTTCTCAGATTCTGGTCAAATGCTATTGTATGAACCTGTGCAGACTTAGGGTAATATTTATAGCAAAAATGAAATGCAGAATAGAACCTTCCTTCATTAAATCTTTCATTTTTATATCCATCAAGTTACAAGGTGTTAAATCGACCAGTGCTCTTGGTATTCATTGGACACAGCAGTATTGGAAATCCAAAGAAAGATTCCTTGCTCCCAGAAGCTGTAGTATCATCTGTTCCACCCTGATTGTGCCCCACGATTTGGGCATATATTTGGTTATATTAAAGCATTACAAACCCCAGTACTAGCTGAGCATGCCTGGGAATACAGACACACCTGGTTGAAAGTATTCTCTAGCCAAAAAAAAAAAAGCCACAACAAAACAGAACAAAATCTAATACACCTTACTTGCTCAGCAACACTGACTTCTGTTAGCATATTATTATGGGGTGATGTGCTCCAGCTCCTCACTGAGTCTGTCTCAAAAGCCTCATAAACACCACCACTTCTATTCTTACTTTGATAAAGGTCTGTAGAAGCTGCGTTTGGAGCTGGATCAGGTTTCAGGTAGAGCTCAGGGTTTGGGTTACAAGCAATATACAGGCTAGAGTTCAGCCTCAAATTAGGTAGCACTGAAACCTCATGAACTCAGAATAGTGAATTAACAAAAATAACCTGAATTCAAGGAATCTTCACCATCAACTACAATTCTCCTATTGCAGTTTCTTCTGGCAACAGTTTAACTTCACTACCCAGCTCTGAGTTGTCTCAGGCTTGCTTCCCATGTGTCAGATGTCACAATTTACCATGCCAGTCCACTCCAGAAAGTTTGTAAGGTGAAGTTCTTTGTAAGAAGAAGAAAAAAAAAAAAGAAAAAAGAAAAAAGGGAGGTTGCTTTGTTTGGATTACTTTTTTCTTCCCCAAAAGCACTTGTCTTTACAAAGTATGTAAAAGTCAGTTGTTCATGCTGCCTGATTATCTCATGCAGTATCATTTGGCTTAGTTTAAAAATCAGGTGTACTGTTTCATAATTAAATTATTCAACAAAACCTTGACTATAATGCATTCTGCTAAAACCTAATTAAGAGTATGATTTGATAAAAGCACATTCTGCAGTTTTACTTTACATTCCCATATGAGTGGGGACATCATTTTTTCATGCTTTACACATTTTGGACTTCACAGGAGTTTTTGGTTTTTTTTTTTTTTTTCTGCCTTTCCTTTCCCAAAGCTGATTTTGAATTATCTGAAGAAGTACTCCAGGCTTAGATCATATCAATTCATTAACTGTTGGCTACATTCAGTTCTGATTTTTTAAAAAAAAAAGACAAGACACAAAACACACAACCTCCCCCCAAAAAACCCTCAACAAAATTTCCAACCTTCAACAAACCTAACAGAAAGGCATAATAAAAAGAACACTATTTCAAAAGCTGGCCCTTGTTCAAGCTGCATATGGTCACATAATCTTTTAAAACGCGTGATTCAAGTCTCAATTTAATTATGTAATAGCACAAATGGAATTACACTGCAGATGAAGTGCAGTATTTCAGCTCAAACACATACTGGAGTTGTGTGACTGACCCAAGCTTATTTCATTTGGTCATTGTATTAAAGGGCTTAATTTGAATGCAAGCACACGTAGCAAACAACAATTTCAATACAATACCTCCTCCTCTTGATCTAAATTTTAATACTTGCTGGACTGCGTTATGAAGATAATTTGTCAGGCAGCTTGCAAAGATGATGACAATCCAATATTAAGAAGTATTTTTCTTGAATTGTTTTATTTACCATATATCCTCATGTATCTGCTTAAAAATACAAATACACCTTTTTTCCCATATATGTATTTGTGTGTGTGTGACCCTTAATTGGCATATAGGTTATAGTAATGTCTTGGGGAGCTATGGGAAAAACAAGACTCTTCTCTTTCAACAAACTGGAAATGCGAAATCCTAATTAGCCCATTCCTCAAGACCTGTATACTTTCTGTGCTGCACCAATGCATATTTTTCCCATCTCACCATACTTTGTCCACATTTCACCTACATTTCTCCCCTCCTTTGACCTGCATACCAAAATGGTACCTTCTCATTTTAAGAAATAAGGGAGCACACATTTGGGACCATATTTTGTTCAATAACAAAAATAGAAGAATAGAAAACGAGCACGTAAACTTGAAGACAATTGCAAAATATTATAGATGAGAAATATATACACAAGTAAAACCATTAATTACTCATTAAGGAGCATCACTAGAAAAAAACAAGTTAAAATTGAGAATCCTTTAACTGAAGCATTGCATGAAGAGGCACAGAAAGTGCTTCCAGCACTTTGCCCATTATGGCTTTCAGATGAAATAGTGCAAGACCCCACCCAGAAGAAATGAAAAAACAAAGTCCCAGTATAACCGTAGATGACTGGCTACCTAACCACAGTCCAGGGCAACATAAACACATGAAACCGTATTCAAAATTACATCTCACTTCAGTAGAGAGACTGAGAGCCCAACTAGAGGTTTTCCTCATTGGAAATCAATTTTATACTCACTATATCTTCAGAATATAGCTTATGCCTCTTTAGCCATTGCCCAAAATTATTTTGCAAGCTATGAATTTTGGGAAAATTACAGTGATATTATAGAGAAAAAGATTGCACCAATAACACTTTATGTTTGTTTGATAACTCTAGAAAGCATTTATAGCCACCATATCTAACTATGACTATAAAAAAATTAAGAACAGAGTTTTATAAAGCTTTTATGATGTGTGTGCACATCACAGCTTGCATAAACATTCCTGCTAACCACATCAAGGTGAAAGATGAAGCAGCGCAAGAGTTCCTTAGATTAGAAACATGATTCTACGCTGTATAAAGAAAGGTACCTCTGATAGAGATATCAAAGTATAGATCTTGATATACAGGGCACGGCAAAATCTCATCAGCAACACTGAATGCTGATCTGGTCACTCATGATCTTTAGAGATGGACTCCAACTAGAACAGCTGAAGAAGATCAAGAAAAGAGCCCAAAGTCAGAGGAGAAGAACAAGGTGTGCCTTTTTTAGCCTACCAAAACAAAGCAGGGTGGATAATGTCTGTAAATACCAGTGGGGAGGGAAGGGTAAGCAGAAATAAGGTTCTGGGGATGAAAAAAAATCACTTAATTGAATGCACCAAGTACAAATCAGCAATTAGAAATGCCAGGAAATTGGAAATTAGAAAAAAGTCGTTAACCAGTAAAGCTGTGAGATCCTGAAATAGCTGCCAGTGAAGGGGGGTGGGGCCCAAGAAACCAACATGAGGTTCAAGTGGAACTCTGTCACAAATAGAGGCGGGGATTACATCATGTTATGGCTTCCAAGCTTTCTTTCAGTCTTCTCATCCTGAAATTTGAGATATGGATTTTATTCTTGGCTCTGTCCTTGACTCTGGGAAGAGCTCTTCTCGCTTCTTTGGAAGCCTCTACTTCCTTTTAATATAATTATTCTACTTTTATAGATAAAGCTCTTTTATATCTATTGTATTTCAGAAGTGGATCCAAGATCAAAAAGTATTATTTTTAAAAATTTGCACATTTTTTCTTTTCATAATAGAATGCATATATAACCAATGATTACTTCTGTTCTCAACAACCACATCAACATATCTTCTCTTTATGTCCCTCCGGCCAGGAGTTTCATGTGTAGACTCACACAGCCTGTGCTCCACTTCTCTTCCTTTTCTCATTTCACACCAGCTCTGTCATTCTCCTCCCTCCTTCCTAGCACTATGAGGATATACTTTCTATATAGCCTCATTTCCCTACACCTCTGTCCCTCATTCTCCATCCCACATTTCCCTCTGACCCTGTTTTGCCCCCCGTGTCATGGCTTTATTGTGCCATTTGATCTGTGTTCTTTCCCAACCAGCATTTCCTATTTCTCTTTCTACAGTCCAGAGAGGACACTGGATGGTTTTACATTTTTGTTGTTGTTGGGCTTAGTTTTAGTGGCGGGTTGTTTTTTTTTTTTTCAAAAAAATAAATCCATGTAAATATTTTCAGACCATTTTATCACAGGCTAATCTAGAGATGAGAGAATGCAGATGCATGAAACCCATTTAGACAACTGCAAAAAATGACACATATCAAAGCACAGCCCATGCATTCAGCAGGATTCTGAAATGCAAATTATCAAAATGAAAAACATCCTCTAACAGACTGAGCAGAACAGGCTGCCTGCCTCTCTCCTCAGATGTTTCCCACATCTACATCCCACGAAGAGAAAGCACTGCTTCCACTGCCATAGAGCTGATTTGCTCCCCTCTAGGGCCTTTTATCAGACATCAGGAAATCAGACACTACAACGATCATAGAAACATTTAGGTTGGAAAAGACCCTTAAGATCATTGAGTCCAACCATAAACCTAATGCTGCCAAGTCCACCATTAACCATATCCCTAAGTGCCAGGCCTACACATCTTTTAAATACCTTCACCACTTCCCTGGGCAGCCTGTTCCAGTGCTTGACAACCCTTGATGAAATCTGGATGGGTGACACAATATGAAGGATTATTATTACACAGGTGACGGAGCGGCCAAAATATTTCCATTGGAGTCTTCTCAACAAGTGGTTTATAAGGCAAGACTCCACAGTATCCAAACACAGGAAGATGGAGACTGCCTACTGTCATCTTCTAGTGTTTCTTGGTGCCTTAGATGATCTAATCAAATTTTTCTTATACCTCTCATGCACATTCTTTTAGTCAAATATTTTTCAAGTGGGTAAGATGAGGCACACTGAGGACAAAGTGATCTGACTAACAGCAAACAGATGGTCATTAAGAAACAAAGGAGGAAATCTCCCAGGATTGTGAACCTCTCTCCCCCTTATGTTAACCAACATGACATTTCCCTCATCTTTGGTTTCAAAGCCACCTTTACATGTGTCATCAGCAAATGTGTTCTCATCATACTGCCCAGATATTTCATTTCCAAATCTACAGACTTAACATGAAATATCTGAGAAATTCCATATAATTAACCATTTATGTAAATCAGTCACAGAGAAGTTAAACCTGGGCACAGTGTCCTAACTGATGCTATCTACAGCTTGATAAAATAACTGCTGCTGCAGTAAAGCAATCTAAAAATAATGTTCTAAAAAATTGCAAATGCAGACAACTTACTCTTCTTTAGGAACATCAATATAATCAAGTTCTCTGATTATATGGGATCCTGTAATCATAGCCCTCTGAGAATTTTTTTGGCTACTTTCAAAAATGTCTGAAATTTACTCTGTAAAATTAATGCACAGATCTGAAAATTCTACCTTAGCAAATACAAAAGGCCATTTGATTAGCTACAAATAAAAGCCCCTTGAGCTAAAATGAATAAGGTTTAAGCTACTTCAAATTATTTTCCCGCCTGATAAAGCCATTATCACATTTGGAGCGTTTACAATGCAGAACTACATTCCTTTGATCATCTTATAAAATTAATTGATCTTGCTTATCTATTGTACTATTTTAAATCATTTTAATTGAGGACATTAGGAGAAGTAATGGTAACAACCAATGCATTTATTAGCTACTGACGTTCAAGGCAGCAATGTCATTTTCATAATCTGAATTTCTCTATAACAAAATTCCATTCTTAATAGAATTTACATATAGATCACCCCCAGCCACAAATAATTTACTATTACTTTAAGTCCTAAAGGACAGACAGAAAAACTGTGAAAAATCACTCCAGCCATACTTAATTTTAATTATTCTTTTAAATCAGATAGAGACCCCGAAGTTAAATTCTCATAATTAAATAGAAATTAAAAGTTTCTAAAAGCCTTATTTTCAACTCCAATTTTAAATGCAAATGAACACATAAGAAAATTGCCCCATGAAGAACTGAGTAATGTTAATCTACAATGTTTTGTTCCACAGCCACAAAACTCCTCCATCACCTCGAGTCCCACGGAAGTCCTCATTTAGTTAAAGGCTGGGTGCAACATTCCAATATTAACCGAAAGTCCTGACTATTTATCAGGGCTGCCCTTGCCAGTGTCTGCAGAACTGCCTGGCTTACCTTGAAAGGGTTCTACTGTTTCCATGATAGACTACGAGTTTGTATGGCCCACTGTGCCACAGATCAACTGTACCCATTTGAAAGAGGAAGGTGACTTTCCTTCCTAATAAAGGAATGTTCCATTGCCCATTCAGTTGAAATCTCTATTGATACAAAGTGAATTGTGCCTGGGCTAAAGATCCCCTTGAAAACATGCTTCATCTCCAGGCTTAAGTCATCTGCCTGATGCACTGGGTTCTAAAATTAAAGAATACACACTCATTTAATCAAGTTAAATATAATGTTCAGCAACACAAAAGTTAAGTATAGATGTGCTGCACAAATACACACACAAATGTGTACCAGCATGACACTGCATGCTTGGAAAACAGGTTCAATTCTCTTTGCCATGAAACTGCTGCAGTACTCCAGGTGAGTCACTTAAGTCATGGCTATGCTGACAATTGCCATCAACCCCCTTCCAGAATCACCAGCTTTCTCTGCCATCACCTCTTTATGTGAACCACTGGAAGCTCTCTACTTCAACCCCAAAATGTCTGTTGATCTTCACGAAGATGATATACTGCCGCCTTTCTCCTTGCCTCCTGCCTTGTCAGGTCAGTAATTCCTTGTTCCCAGCCCCTTGTCCTTCTGCAGCTCCACCTCCTTTCTCCACTGACTGAAGGAAAGAATTCTAGAATGGAAGACAAGCCGAAAGACAACTGCTTGGACAACTGACACAAACTAACAGCGTAATGAGGGTGTCTTTGACATAGGCTACAAAATATTGTAATGCATGAAGATGACTAATCCTGCAACTGTGGTGATGGAGGAGACTTAAGATCAGTATAGATTCATCACTTTTCCCTCTGCACTTCCATTTCCAAATTATAAAATGAAGGCAATTACATTTGCTGGACTGTACACACATTACATACTGAGCTTTAAGTGCTCCGTTCCATTCTGGTTTTGACCATCTTTACAAAAGTAAAGAAGTGTTTATATATCTAGGTGTTTTATTGTAATGGCCTGTCAAACTAAGTTCTGCAGTACTGATGCTCCTGTGTGATAGGAGCAACATATCAGTCTGCCACTGTGTAACAGTGCTGAGGTTGCTATAATGAGACAGAGTAACACGTTGAAGGTTTGCCTCTACGATTTCTACCAACAAGGAGACGAGGCTATATGAAACAACTACTTATGACGCTGATGGTATCAAAAAAAGAGAAGAAAAGAAGAAGAATGAAAAGGTGGGTCAGCTAGCACCAAGATGTCAATCTGCAACTAGGTTGGAACAAGCAGCCCTTATTCATGCTAAAAAGTAGTCTACACCAGAGGAAACAACTCAATAATGGTTCAAAAGTGGGCTCAGAAGAGATAACTTACGAGTTCAGTTACAAGCTGAAGAGATGGGCACACAAGCAACAGCACTATAATATTCACCCCTTTTGTCCTTGGCCTAGACTACAGACAGTAAATGCTGTGCTCTCCCCATTGGGATTCTTATCAAAGAGCAAGGGAAAGGAAGAAAAAGAAAAAAGAAAGCTGCAATAAACACTGTAAAGAGAAACTGCCTTTACTTGTTCTGATGACTACACTTTTTTGTTTCTCTTTACATGGTTTGTAGTGAGTACAAAGCATTGGCATTCCCCTTTATATAATGGGAAAATGACAGTTAAAAGTAAACACTTGCATTTAAATGTACACAAGGACACCACATTATTTTTGCTACAACAGCAAGTCTCTCCTAACATTATTATTAGACTATTGACTCTAAAAACTAAACTTCTTACTCTTTCACTAAAGTTTGCACATTTTTCAGATGAATGTTTTGTGTTTGTTTTGTTTTGTGTTTTTAAAAATCTTATTTTGTGTTTTCGCTTCATCCCCAGAGGAACTCCTGAATCAACGGAAGCCCACATTTAAATTCAGACCCATCACGCAAGTACCAGCTTCACCTCTCCCAAGTGCGTCGCAGGAAAGGGCCTGTATGATTTCAGTCCTGTTTCAAGGCCATTTTTAATTCCCACAGTCTAAAGTTCTTGGCAGGAGAGGTAAACATGGGGTAAGCAAAGTTAGATGGCAAAAGGATAAATAAGAATAGAAACTCTTTAGACAGATGTGTCTTGAGGAACTGAACTGAGTGATAAGAAGGTAGAGGCAGTTTTTAACACAAAAGAGACCAAAAACAAACCTAAAATTAAACTGCCCAGGCTTGAGTATTTGAGCTCTTAAGCTGTGTTTTTCCTTTTGATAGTAACCTCCAGTGCACCCTTCTGTCACCTTTACAAGCCAAGACCTGTATCCTCTTCTATGGCTGTGGTGCATCTGCCACACTACGCTCTGCTTCTATTACCAAAGAGCCCATCAATAACAACAGCATGAGCTTCCAGTCTGTCAGAACTGTTTTCATTTCAGATTTTTCTTGTTGCAACAGAAAAGAGTCTAAAACAATGCAGCTATGTCTCCCTCTAGTTTATATTGTGTACAGTTTGAACACCATAGACATGGTTAGCATCTTATAACTACCACCCAAGGCAGGAGAGCTCTGTGTTCAAAATTTCCCAGACCGTATATTAGTAACAATATATTCCTGACACAGAGATTGATAAAAAAAAAAAGCATACTTGTTCCATTGGGGAAACCTAAGGCATTGTAGGTCACTGTAAAAACATAGTCAAGATAAACTACCTGTATTTTATTCAGAGCTAAATTAGGTGAGGTCAACCACAGGTGTGAAGGTGAGCGCTGATCATGACAAGCTCTTTTGCAGTAAGTAGTACAAGTATAAAGCCCATTCAGGGTTTCATGGCACAATAACCATCATTCCTGTGTCACCTCACTGACAAAGTTTTTGGGATGGTCAGGATCTCCCTGCCCTTAGCACCTGGCTGCTCCCAAGCACTCAGCAGGTGAATTCTCCTCTTTGTCTCTGGCTGCCTTGCAAGGTGAAAGCAAATGCCTTCCACTTTGATAGCCCTCTCAAATATAAAAAAAGTGTTCAAAGGTTTGTTCTTAAAGACCTCTGAAATCTGAAGGCACCTGTTACTCAGTGCAAGTAACCTACTAGCTTAATTAGGTATATCAGCAACAGTTCTTAACCTCTTTGGTTGTTTTGATTCTTAGTCTGGATTTTCAATAAAGCCAATTTGCCAGCAAGTTTCTTAACATTAAGTATAAAAGATTTTTTTACCTGAGAAAAAATACCACAATGACAAGACAGTTAGGGCAACTCTGGTCCCAGACACAGTCCTCCAACACACCAAACTGGATTTATGGCATGATACTGACTCATAAGCACACACAGCAAAATCTGTATCACGGTCCTGGCAAACTCCTGCAGAGGAATCGACCCCAAGCTAGTAACAGTCACGACACCCCTCCAGTGGAATGTGTCTTAACACAACCTCGATGTTTCAGGCTTGCAAAGAAATAATCATAACACGAAAAGCAGTTAGACAGCTATTAACACACAGTTCTCTCTGACATGATTTGACCAAGGAGCGTGGTATCAACTGAAAGTAATGAATGTAAAAGAGGACAAAACTGAAGCATCCTCTTAGAAAACAATTTTGCAGTGAGAAGGTTTGCTAGGATGGATGCTAAGATGGAGCTCAGGAACAGTAATGGCAGCACTAACAGATGCTTTAGTCCTTATCTATAGACTTAAATCTGCAATATGCAACTTTGTTATGTATACCAAACAGTTACCATTTGCAAAGTATTTAATAGATAATTTCATCAAATCTATGGTCCATATCTCCATTTTAATTTTTATTTCTTTGCTTATAAAAATATCTACAGGGACATCAGTTCGAGGCCAATCACTTGGATTTGATCTGTTTATCTATCAAACTTAGATCAGACCAGGCATGCATATTTGAGCATCTAACTTGCCTTGCTCTGCCATCCTCTGTAAGGGTCTAAATCACTAATGCTAAATGTCAGCCAGCATGGATGACAATGTAGGATACTCACTGGCATGACCACATAGTATGTGTACCACCACAGTCATGTGGCAAATCAAAAAAATGCAGCTTTCTCCTTGTTACAGCTGCATGGACCTTTCTAACCCATGAAGAAAAGGATTTGAGATGCTGAAGTGCTATCAAGGACACCAGGAAAAACTACTCACACCTGCAGACCCCTCCATGGACCATAGAAACTTCCAACACCTTGCAACATAGTAATGCTCCCCAGGTGTCTGGACAATTCAGAGACCTTCAATGCTTCATTTGTGTCTCAGGAACAGTATGCAGCCTAGAGTCACAGCCCTCAGAAGAAACTACATTTGCCACAGCTTCCTCCGTGATCAAGGTCTGACATCCCTGACATGTCAGCAGAGGCCAGCCACAGGGCTCATCCTAGGAGCCGATAGCTTGAGGTGACATCAGGGAGCAGATCTTGTGTCCAGGTGATGGTGACACTCCCTGAAGCAAACCAGGTGCCAGCCACATCAGTCAGTAACATATATCTTCCAGGCATACTCAGGGCACCCCACTGAACTTGTTGCTCTACTCATACATGCTAGTGAGAAAGAGGAATACAAATAGCCTATAGCAGAAAATGCAAGTGAAGAGGACAGTGACCCAAACAGCAACCTGTCTACAGGAATAAAAAAGGCGGAGAGAAAGATAAAAATAAGTCTGCCAAACAAATACAAACTGTCTCAATGCCTCTAACTGCCTGCGTCAGCCTCTACAAATATTTCCATCCCTTTCTCAGCTACAATAAAGGTTAAAAATATTTCAGTACTAAGGGGAGAACCATCAAAATCTGAAAGCAGGGATAACTGGAGCTGAGCAGCAAAACCTGAAGACCCCCAAACCTGGCACAAGGACAGACAGTGCAGCAGGCAGCCACTCCGCATGCCTCCCCTCCGTGCTGCCACCCACCTGCTCCTGGCCCTAGAACATGGAACTGTGCATGCTCACCTCTACCATGCAAACCTCCTCCAAAAAATACCTGTATTAGAGTACAGCTCCTATCTTTTCCCTTCCATGATCATTTGGGATGGTGGGGCGGGGGCAGAGTGCAGTATGGATAACACATAGAATCACAGAATGGTTTGGATTGGAAGGGATGTTAAAGATCATCTGGTTCCAACCTCCCCTGCCATGGGCAGGGACACCTTCCACTAGACCAGGTTGCCCAAAGCCCTGTCCAACCTGGCCTTGAACACTGCCAGGGAGGGGGCAGCTACAGCTTCTCTGGGCAACCTGTGCCAGTGTCTCACCCCTGACTGATTCTAAGAGGAACGTCCCAGCAAGGGGCCCCCTCCCTCCCATCCCCCAATCCCCCTTTTTTAAATGGGGGGGAAAGCATACTGTGAAGTTATGGAAATAAAATGATTCCAAAGAGAGGGCTCCCATGAGCTCATAGAGGAAGAACACTGGTGGGGCAAAGACGTTTGTCTTCAACTAGGATGAGGAGGGGGAAGAAACTGCATGGCAGCATAGTTCAAATGGAGACATATACATATATCCCTCTCCCACCAACACAACTGCAGTGTTTCTACAATGACAACTGCAATTTTTGTAATAACATGAGACTAAGAATCATAAATTATATGTAAATTGCTTGTGTATAATTTACGAATACCTAGGGCTAGATATTATTATTCTCTGCATTAATAGTTTTCTGCCAAATGTTCAAATTGTTGCATTGTAGCTTAGCATCCTCTCTTTACCTCCGTGACCCCACAAGTGAAGACACGTATTGTAAAAGAACAATATTTACTTATGACCAAAGGGGAAAAAAAATCCTTGTTTTATTGAAAAGCTTATATTTACCATAGGAAATAAAGAAAGAATCTAAATCATTTTCCTCATAAAAATATTAAAGCAATACAATCTCTGCCTGCCTATGATTTAGGATGCTTTGTAAACAGATTGTTGTTCATTTTGTGAGTCAGACACCATAATATTGCAGGATCAGGGTCTGTTAGTCTGAAAATATTTAGCAATCCTACAAGTTAAACGTGATATATATAAATAGAACTTTCTAATTAACATTTCTCTTTTGTCTGTCACTTATTTTGCCTTTTGTTTTTAATGGATAGCAAGCACAATGACAGCATGGTATTACTCTTGAAATAAACCTGCCAAGGCAAAAGCAAGTGTCTTGGATTTATTTTGAACAAAAAGAACAGAAATAGTGTCTTTTGCTGGGGTTTTCTTTTGTTCTGTCTGTAGGTTGTTCTGATAGTAAGTTGATTGTTTCAGTAAAAAGCAATAAGTAGAAAATATTTTTTCTGAAGAGATATTCAGTACTTTAACCTGCTCTCTAGACCTGAGATACCTGGAAGATACTTAAGGGTCATCTGTGTTACTTGACAAGTGTTACATCTAGTATGACAGGCAAAGATACAACCTTAACATTCACTCAATGGTGCCATTTTGAACCTAACTGGTGGCAAAATGTTACTTTTTTTTAATACAAAACGTGATAGCTTAGTGTTGAAACATGGATTTCCAGACACAATATAATATCAAAGTGACCATTTATGATGCCTGAAATCATAACCTCCACATAAGGCTCAAAGACTCATTCGATGCAAGAGATACATACATAAAACACTGTAGTCATTTATGGATGCCCTTTAGCTCAGATGTCTAAAACTATTCCAGTGAAATACAGCAACCTAAAACCAGGTTTTTGGCACTTTACTGAATGATTATATATGAAACTTAAATTAGATAGCTATGTGGATGCTCCAGCCACAAGTGTGGATTTCCTCAGCTGCTGCAGAGGGACTTCAGCTCTATACCACCTTTGAGAGGAAAGAAATGTGGCCTCTTCAGCTTTCCTTGCCTAAGTAGATGATACCCATTTTTCTTCTGATCCCTCTCCAAGGTACTTTCTGGACACAGAATATAACCCAATAACTCCTCACAAAAGCACGTGTCCCAGAACCCCTCCACCCTGTGCCCCCCAGCCCACACACATAAGAAAAATTCCTTTTGATGACTGGTCTGAAAAAATATATCTCAGCCCAAGGAACTGAGCTATCTCCCCCACTCCCACGCCTCTTAGTTATTTTAGGCAATAATTAATTTAAAAAGAAGTCTCATGTCTTCTTTCTAATATGTCTGAGCTGCAGAAGTTTTTGCACATGTTGCATAGCTGCATTGGAGTAAGCATGGGGACAACCAGGAGAGAGAAAAAGGTGCACTGCAGCCTGTGCCTGTCTACACAGCTGCATTAAGGTAAGCCACAATCTTGCCTTTAAGCTAATTAATTAACTGCTTTCAACCATAGCTGTTTCTTCACAGCTTGCTTAGTCTGGCAGTGATAAATACACAGCAATGATAATAATAGTTCAGAATTACACAGCTGGTGTAACATACAGAATGGCATTCATATTTACGAACTTGGCAAGGTCCTGAGTTGCCCTGTGCTAGTGTATCACCACTGAATTCATGGCAACTGTACAGATTTACACCAAAGAGATCCGATCACCTACTCAGCAGATCAGCTCATATTCAGGCATTAAGCCCAAAATCAGTATTTATATATTCATAAAAGTATATACTCACCAAACAGGCTAGAGGTACAACACTGGAAATCACCTCTCTTCAATTATCACATGTAATTTTTAATGCTGTTCAAGTTTAATTACAGTGAAGTACTTAACTGGGCTTCAACTGATTGATAATGCTCTTGACTACTTGTCTCCTTCTCACAACTGCCAGATGGAGACATCTAGATTAGTTTATACCACATAATGAGAGCTTACTGCTGAAAATATGAATTAATATTGCACAGTTCAGTCTGATCCACTTTGACAAAGTTTATGTATTAAAAAAACAACCCACCAACCCTCTTGCTAATAGGTATTTTTATTTGCCTTTCACATCTTGCCAAGAATTGCTATGCACTTAGGTGTTTTATTTAAAATGGAAATGAAATCATAATATATTAATTTAGAGACAATAACCAAATACATAAACTACGTCAGTGGCTTTTTTTTTTTTGCATTAATGTGACCGTATTTGCACACTCGTTAAGTCAATTGTTCATATACTGGTTTTTGATGCATTTAGAAGACTGCTCTTTTTTAATTTCTCGGGATTCATGTTACTAAAGAAAGATGTAAATATAATGTTGCTCATTTGATCCATCTGTTACAGAGTTCAAGGGAGAAGGAGAGGGGAGACCATTAAAGAGAATATGTTTCTGTCAAGTCCTAGTATTCATGCTATTTTTAATATATTTTTTCCCCAGTACCCCCTCCCTTCAAAAAGCAAACACATCCCTTCATTTACTCTCTTCTAAAAACTTAATCAGCAGTGCCCAAGACATGATGAAAAAGTCTTTTCAGCCTGAGCCACAACTGGTTGTTAGTCTTCAGAATAAACACCAACATGAGACCTTCTCCTCTAGCTCAGGAGGAACAGGACGGAGAGGGAATATAATAGGGACACTTGTGATGTATTTCTGCTATGATTCCAGGAGCAACTGAGAGTTTTACAGGGCATAAAGTGTTAACAGCTCCTACAGCTCAAGACAAGTATGTGTTAGTTTTAACACCTTTTAAATAAATTAAAAGTTAGCTTCTCATCTGCAGCAGCCTAAGTGCATTACAAACGCCTATGTACATGACTGGAAAGCCTTTAGCTTTCAGAACAGCTTCATAGATTCTGGATGAAGGAGCAAGGAAGAGGCAAGTTTGGAGTTTGCTGGGAATGAGCCACAATGAACAGTATTGAATTTAGTCTGTGGTGGCAGAGGCATGGCCACAATCCACAGCACAGGGTCGCCACGGAAGAGCGGAGAAGTTTGGATGGGGTACGTGTAAAGGACCAAGCAAGTGCCATTCTGCATAGCAAACCAAAGCCAAGAGTGCTAAGCATCATGCTGCTGGTTTGCCTTGTGATGTGCTGTCACACAAACACACAGTTGAACAAGACTCCCAGGCTGATCTTCCAAAATAGATCATCCCATCATTACGAGAAATATTTGGAGGTGGTGCTTTGAGTCTTACTGAACACTGCTGAAGTAATTTCATTCTCTTTACTAACATGTGTACAGATTAATTACCAATGTAAACTGTGGAATGCCTGAAGAAATGCAATGCATTTCATTTTCGCACCTGGTGAAAACTAGCTAGAACTGCAATAACTTGCACTACTGTGCAACCTGATGCACTGATCCCTCCCAGATTGTTGTGTTTTACTGTATGTAACAGAAGAGATGTAAGCAAAATTATCATTGCAAAACCTTTCAACTGCTTGGAGAAAAGAACAGGAAAGCATTCAGCATCAGTTTTCCCACACAATTCTGATGCATCAAAGCATTTCTTGGAAATAACTTTTATAAAACAAAATTTTCAGGAGTATAAAATATGATTTCAAAAAAATTCTGCATGCATGGTTGTTTTTTCTGCAAATGTTATTAAAAATAAACACCTGGCAAAAAAGTTTCTACATTTTGTCATTTAAAAAAATCAGTTACTGGACTCCAAAATACTATAAGGAAAGCATATTCAGCATCTGCCTGTAATCCATTAAGTAAATGAGTAATCAAAGCGGTTGCATAAAAAGTTTCTAAGTTGTATAAACTAATAGACTAAAGATAATACTAGAATGGGAGGATAAAACCTTTTAATTTTATAAGGTAAGCAAGTAATTGTTTGTATGAATGAATGTGCTAGCCTATCTATTAGCATAACAACGTCCTGCAGAACATATGAAATAAGCTAATAGCAATAATTATCTGGAATCAATGATAAACATTTCTTTGCACTCACTAAATAAAGAGCAACCGGAGCTTAGTATTCACCAATGGTACAACCAGAGCATGGCATTTACTGTGATGAAAGGGAGTAACCATGAGTAACCATACCAAGGAAAGCTATGGAGAAGCAGAGTCTCCCCATTAATAGCAAATAGACAATTTGGAGCTTTAATTTTCACTGCTGCTGAAGCCTGCATGAAAAAGCTGGACCACAGCCAAAATACAATAATCACAATGTCTGCAAATCAAAGAAATAAGCCATCAAGAAGCTAGAGTCTTTCTATACAATGTAATTGTCAAATAGTATCAACACCTCTTGCTACCTGAACTTTGAAAGAAAGATCTTGTCACAAGCTGCAGCAAGCAGAGCAGGATCCTAAAGGTGATGAACCCTCTCTTGCTCCCCACCATTTCCAGACACAGACTTGAGACTCTGTTTTAGTATGTTTATTTTTGCCACCACTGTACTAAGAAAGGTGTCTTTTACATGGAAAAAGATTAAATGCAATGGCATTTGTGCCTCTCCTGTATTTGCTTGAATTCTTTCTCTATATGGAAGTAGAGAACGTCCTGATTTGGTTTTTTCTTTGCTACAGCTGCTTGCAGTTTGCAGTTTGCATACTGCTTGCCTATCTGATGGGAGATGAGCAGGTGTGCGCTTCACTCTTTTCCAATTTACATTTTGTATTTTAAAACAGACCATAACTTGCCATAGGCGTTTGGTTCTAGGACAGAATGCCAAATACAGAACAGGAAGGTTTGCTTCTTAATTGCCTAAGTAAATAAAACTTCCTTGTGAAATATGTTACTATATAAAACATTGATGAAATACCACAGGGTATTTCTACATTTTCCAATCCCCACCCTCACAAAAATGATAACTACTGAATTTCCCACACTATCTTAATTGCCACAATAATTCTTCCTTTTGGTCAGTTAAAAGCATCATGGTGACCAGGAACAGTTCCTCTGGGAAGTCCATATAGCTTCTATTATTTTGTTTGGGGGGAGTAGGGGCAGACAGAAACATATTTTATTATGTTGTGACATGGGCTGCAACAAGAAAATTAAATGATTCAGTGTCTTGGGTATTTAAAAGGTTTGTTACTGCAACAAGGAAGCATACATCCACAATGTACATCACAAATGCACAATGGGCGATACCTTTCAGTTATGCATCATGAACCTGTGATGTTGCTCCTATGGTCCTGTACTGATTAGAAATAAAGGTCTGTTTTGGATCCTATCTCAAACCCATACGCTTGGAGATGTTAATGAAGACTACTGAGACTCTCAAGGCAATAACATTAACTAGCCCTGAAAAGAAAAGTTTAATCACTTAATACACTCTTGATTCCTGCAACTAGTATATTTTAGGAGTCTAGGCACTATTTGACTTCATATACTAACACTTCCTTGACTCTATCCACCTTGACCTTTCCTATTAAGAAAAGGTCCATGAAATCTAAATTATGCTGATCAATATTTATAGCACAGATTTCTTCAGACTCACCTGTTGACCTACATACAATCTTCCACAGGGCTTGGAAGGCAGCAGCAAACATTCCTCATCCTGCTCTGTGCCCAACACAGGTGTCTCAGAGCACAATATCCAGCTTCCAGCAGAAATCTGCAGATGTTCTGCGGGTAAAATTAGCACAGCCCAATGAACAGTGCCATTTTATATTATCCTAAGACATTGCCTTTGGATGATACAAGGAGATCCTGCGGCAATTTTCCTATAAATTTCCAAAGCATTAATCTCTCTCAATTGCAAATTTGGCAAATTTAAATTTGGACACAAACCTGAGCCACACAACAGTTTATCTCTGTGTTCAATCTTTTTTTTTTCCCCTTTCAAAAACTATTTTTATCTATATAATTACAAAGTTTTCATACCTGTGCTCTTATTTCTGCCATTTACTGCCTGTTTTTTCTACTCTATTAACAGTCTCTCTGCATTTTAATTTTCCACAGAGCGTTATAATAAACAAATAACAATTGATTAATTAATCTAACTGTTACTATTGCATCATGAATCACAAATAGGATTAACCTCACCTACGTTAGTCATCTAAAAGTTAAGAAGAGGTGCATAATATTAGGCAAGATAAATACTACTATTCACATCTAATTCCTATTTTATTAATGCTTTTCTTTGTAACTATACTAAAAAGTGGTTCTTTTCCTGCACCTAGAATAAATGTTATTACTTAGTTTCTTGAACTTCCTTGACCAAGGTCAAGTTGGAAAATGTTGAAGTTTCTGTTGGAAGAAGTGCCCCATATTCTTGTACATCCCTTTATTAACAAATATTGAAGTACCCATTATACAATGTCAAAACATTGCATTACCAGGAAGCAGGAATAAATTATGAAATACATCAGTAGTCAATTCAACTGTAATAAATATTACTTCTAATGTTGAAATTGGGATGAGTTTGTCTAAAGCAATTTTTTGTTGACAGAGATCTGTCAAAGGACTTTCCCACTAGAAATAAACCAGTTATATAAATAAACTTTTGATCTTTTTAGGCTTTCATGTTTTTTTCATAGTCTACCCAAATAATATAGAACAGCTTTTGCAAAACATTCTACCTTTTGCAGTTTGAAACAGCACTATTTTAAGGAAGAAGAGGTTCTCACTAAAAAGAACTAAAAATTCAAAATGTTTCCAAGTAAGACATTTGTATTTTAAAGAGGCCATTAGGAATCTCTAATACCACTGCTGCTGTGTACAGCTGTTATTTCTATGATAAATATGTCACAGGTTTTATTAACCAAGAGAAATGTGTGATAGTTTTACCAGCTGTATAGGATACTGAGAAACAGTTTCAATGAACTAATTAAATCCTAATTATCATTTCTTCTTTTCCCATTCTAAACTGCTTTTCATTAAAATGAGTTTTGCACATTTAAAAAAAAAATGACAAAAGCAGAGGCATATACACCATTCAACACACTGCAGGTAGCTTTGACTAGAGTTTCTATTTTCAAGATGCACTAAACACATTATAATGCTAGCTGTGTTAACAAGAAGGATCGTTCTGTACGCAGCAAGAATGTTCACTTTGTCTCCATACAGTAATTTGTAGAATGGAAGATCATGAATCATTACTATTCAAAGAGGGTCCATTTAAATTATTTTCATACTCCAAACCCTAACTTTGTTTCACTTTTTTCCTCCTGAATCTGAATTCCCCAAGTGGTAATCAACCAGGTCAAAAGAATTAAGCAATCAGTTCGCAACTGCATGGGAGTCTATGTTCTCTTGGTCTTTTCATTAAAAATATCTGAGTCTCTTTTAAGTCAACCAAACTTAAGCATGAGCTTAAGCACTTTGCATCATTTTGGTCTAAGTCAATCTAATATTAGTCAGGATTTAACTTCAACACTCTTAAGAAAGGTGAGTAGTTTTAAGACAACAGATGTTCTTGTCTCAGTGCAAGAAATAATAAAAAGAGTCTATAATACATTTTTTTTTAAGTATAAAAAATAATATATCATCTTTCTATGATAATGCCTGTGTAAGCCACGTGACTTTCAGATTATCAGAAAGACCTGTCTACAGACATAGGACTCACAGAATGACAAGCGTGTAGTGAGAAGCTCAAACAGTGAAGATACTGAAGGTAAAACATATTCTTGCTGGAAACAGAAGTGCAAAGATATTCTGAAGACAACATTTTAAACAATCATTTTACAAATATCTGTAACTTCAGTGCTTTTACGCTCTTAATTGAAGCTCTGAAACAGAATGATGGAATCCTGCAATTATTTCCTCTCTGTGATACCAGACCAAGATTTAGAATCTGCAAAGGTTTATTGCAGATACAATTTTACTTATTCAGCCTCAGAGGTGAAGCTCCTCATTCAGATCAGCTGGACTGATCGTGTGAGCCAAGTCACACCTACATTCCTGCAGGATCACCTCACTTTGCCCTAGTGGTGGGAGCTCCTTAGGCTAGCCAGAAAAAAGATGACCACAGATTTTATTAGTAAGCTTATCAAATTGAACTCAAAATACAAAGCCTAGTCTCACGGAGAAAGATGAGACTCTTTCTGCTTAGTCGACATTCTGTCCACAGCTTCATTTTAAGCCTGATTTCTATCACATGGAGTCATTAACCCTCAAAAAAACATTTGTCCCTGATTATGCTCTGTTAAACCTAGAACTATGTTTATAGGAAAACATGAAGACATCCCCTATCTCACTTTAATTTTAAAAGGGAAAAAGAGCAATGTCCCAATTCCTTTTCTGTATTTCTTTGATATTTGAGGGCTTGTTATTTTAACACACACTATTGGTATTATTCCAATATTGTAAAATTTTCCATTTTAGTTTAATATATAAAATTTATTAGAAAAAGCCTCCATTTGCCATGAAGTATTACTGAACGTTGATAAATTACTGTGGGACTATAGTAATTTTTCCCAACAGTCTCCATGTAAGTGTAAATTTAGTCATACAAATCAAAATATAAGTTATGTTCAACTGAAAATAATGATACCTATTGAGTGGTCAAAAAATGTTAGTAGCTATTAATAAATAATCCTCACCACTCACAGTGATGTCAATCAACACTATTATTTTACGCATATAAGAGGAATTTAGTAAGGTAGAGCTGCACACTGCACAGTGATACACAAAGTTAATCATCGTCACACAGCACATTATTGTCAGAACTCAAGAATGTCTTTGATCCCTACCTCAGTTTCAGACCATTCAGATCACCCTTTTGCACAGCATTGAAATGTGGTGCATGTATACTCCAACATATATACAGGATGAATGGTTGAGCTGCAGTAGGTCATAGTGTAATCATGACATTATCAATTACATAAACAAAAAAATCTTTAAGAAAACTAGCTACTTCACATGTACACATAGCCTTTTCTAATATTTTTCATCAAAGCTTTGAGCACATAATCGTATAGCAAGCATACACGTCAGTCAAATGGATTGGAAGCACTTAGGAGATGTTACGGTCTGTTGCATCCATGATGTAAAACAAAGAAGTTTAGATAGGCCTTTGACATAATGGACTTGACGAGAAGAAAACCTGAGCAGCAAGGGCACCTGGACAGCCCACAAAAGCCCCGACAGCCCTGTGACATTTCCATACCCATACCTGGTGAGACCTAGGCTCTGCCTATCACCACTGCAAAGGTCTCCAGGATCTCCACCAGCAGAATATCTCTGTCTTTTGTATGCCACTTGTTGAAACAATGCCAGCATGTGAAAAGATGTGTTGCCAACCAACAGCTAGCATTTGAAAATATGGGTGACAACCCATAGGCTTATGGGAAACAATTCTCTGGGAAGTATGGGAAATCTCACACAAAATGGCTGTAAAATTTTGGTTAAAAAAGCATTACCCTACTGATAAATATATGTTCGTCAGTCACATAAGCAATGTGTCCAAGGATGAGACTGGAAATTGATGTCTTTCAGAAACACGTGTCTCAATTTCTACGACAACATACAGATTGCATGCACATCAGCACTTTCCTGTTGCTGAACGAATAACAAAATCTGCTAAAAATGTGTTAATCCTGTATTAATACACATTAATAAAGTATATTTTTTGCACTAAAAATGTGGATATTTCTAGATGAAAACAGAGAATTATTTCATTTCAGAAATACAAAAGTTATTACACCATCTGGTTGTACTAGGAATTTTATATCTAGTAGTTACAAAAAAAAGAAAAAAGGAAAAAAGGGAAGAAAAGGAAAGGAAAAGGAAGGTCACTTAGAAAAAAGGGAAAAAATCTAAAATATTCCCTTTATTATAACCAGATTGGCCACAACTCTAAGCAGCTACTTATGTTGCTTTTTAAACATGAAGCCTACATTTGAATAGAACTACACTTGGTAAATTCTGTGATATTAAATGGTTCTAATCCTATTCTACTTTATGACTAGTTCAAGAAATGACCTCTAGCTAGATCTAGCCTTGTTCTATCATGCAACTAGATTTTTCTTACAGAAAATAAATTAAAAAGGTGTGACCTTGCTGAGGGCTTGCAGAGAAAATGAGGTACATCTTGTCACAAGCAGAAGAGCCTATTTGAAACACGGTTTGTTCAATTTGAAAGGCTGCTGCTTTCCTCAGATCAGAAGTTAAGATAAAGGCAGTTGGATGAAAGAGGAGAAACATTTCCAAGAGATGAAATTAAAGAGCTACACTGGAAACCCATTCAGCAACACAGTGCCTTTTTTGTGTGAGGGTTTATCTTGGACTCATCAGCCACACCTTGTCCCTGCGCAGGAGCAGGCTCTTCACTCCGGGCACAAAGCCTGTCGTGTCAGGAGAGGATGAGGACTGCTCGCCGATGGGAATCAGAGGACACTCGCTGCACCCCTTCCTCACACAGCAGGACACAGCAGAAATTAAATAACCCACCCAAATTTTACACATTGCGCTCAGAAGAAAAATCAAAGCTCCTGCTTCTCTTGATCTCAGCAGCTATCTTGTGAGCTTTGTGCTTTCCATCACCAATAAACGTGGCACCAGCGGGCAGTGCTCCCAACTGCCTAATGCTAGTCTGCACAGAAATTTTGCATTTAAGCAGGTTGCAGAATACCCCCACCTAAAAGCAGGGATTTGAAACCTGTCACACCTTTACCACCGGGACTCACACTCAATTAATCTTTAATTTGACCTACTAAAAGTATTCAGCAATTTGTACAACGCTACCTCACCAGAACAGCTTATATTTGTGTCCAAATCAAAATAGGTTTATTTCATAATTTCCCTTCTAGTATCTTAAATAATTTCCTTTCTCATAATCACAAAAAGTAACAGGTAGCAAGGCTTTGATTAAGCCTCATCCTTGAACCCTTATCTAAGCCTAGCAGGAATTCAGTCAGGTAAGTCCTCAGCTTAAAGCTCAACACCATGGTCCAGCAGCATGGGCAATCAGTACACAGGTTTTTTCCCTTCTCCAGCTGCAAACCTGCAGCATCTTGACCCCCATGACTGGTCCCTCCCTGCCTCTGACCTAAAGTAGTCCTAAAGCCTTTCAGGGCTCTGAAGCAGACTGTTTCACAACATCCAGGTTTGCTGCCCAGCACAGCGAGCCCCTCGCACCAGCCACCACCCTTACCGCTACCATAACACAGTGGATGGCCAAGCAGCCCAGAGCAACAGTTGCAGAAGGATGTCCCCAGCCCTGGAGCCAAAACTGGATGGCATGTCACCTGCCCTGTCCCCCTCCAGGCTCCAGGGGCTTCTCGCAGGTGAGATGGATCTCACCAATAGCCACAGCAGCATTAACGCAGGCTGTTTCTTGCAGTTCTTGTAGCGTTTTTAATCCCAACGTGAGTGTTTTCTAATTGCAAGCTTTAGGTGCCCTGCTTTGAGTATCATAAAAGCAGAACCATAGTCTGTAAAAGATTGACTTACAATTATCTCACAGCAGCTATTTAAATAACACTCAAGCATATGTTGTGCTAATTCTTATGACCAAATACAGTTTAATTTCACTTGTTCAGAACAAAACCTGACTGCGAACAAAGCTTTTGGTGAAGTGACAAGTGGAATTCCAAACAAGTAAGACAAATATTTCCTCCAGAGGCTAAACCTACTGCAAAATATTAATCTCTTCTTCTACACATCTTCACATGTCTTTGGTGAAACACCTGTCTGGAATTGTTAGTAACAAATATTTTTCAGGGTATACACTTCAAAGACAGTACTGCAATGTCAAGCAGTGTAAAACTTTTGAAGCAATTTTAGCTAAATACTTCTGTGACAACTGTCTGAATCAATTTGTCTTAGGCTGACTATATTCTGGTATTATAAAAACCTAAGACCTGGTTATCAGCCAAAAAGGTAAAAATCTGAGTGAAGTCATAACTAATAAATTGTATGAATTAAACACCAAAAAAAGTTAAAATGTTAATGTTGTAGTTGATTTAGGAAATGATTAATGCCTTCTGCTTTCTTAACTTCAGATGAACAATGCTCTTTTTCCTGAAAGGATCAAATGAAAAAATATTTCATGCACACTAAAGGGCAACTCAATAAACCAATGAAACCACAATAGCCCAGTCATCAAGGAACTGCAAAATGAGAATATTATGTTCTACTTGTTTAGCATAGTGAAACATTAGTCCTTAACAAGGCAAAAGATACACACTCAAAATAGGATGATGCTAAGATAGTATGGATATTTTTAATTGCTGAACAATCTCATATCCCAGGCAAGTAATAAGGACAAACATAAAAGGAAAAAAAACAAAGAAAAAACTGTGTGCATGTGTTTGGGGTGAGACAAAGCAAGCAAACTGGGGCTGGAGACTCAGAAAAAGTTCTGAGAGTTACTCACAATTGTGGTAGCAAAAAAAAATACCACCCAACAAAGAAGGTCAAGCTGACCTCAAGATTCTAAGTCAGGCTCTTGAAATCCTAAATCATACAGAGAGCCATGACTTCAAGGCATACAAACATAAGAGGATTAAGGTAAGTGTCCCACCTAAAAGCCTGAGAAAACAAAGATTACTTTTAAGCACTGAAAAGAAACACAAATCATATGGATGCTCCACGAGCAGGAAGGAATAATTGTTAGGATATATTAAGAGCACACTAAAATAAGCACTACGTAACATAAGGAAAAAATCCAGGTTTGCTTGCCACCTTCTAAGTGCAAATTTACTCATGTCAAAATGTAACAAATATTAACGACTTAAAGAACCAACCCAAAACCTATTGAAGTCAACAGTAAGACTCTCATTGACTTCAGTTAGCTAAGACCCTCTGTTTAGAAAGATTAAGTAAAGACAAATACAACTACTCTTTCTAAGGGAAAGCAGTAAAACAGCTGCTCTCAACCCTCAGTGCCTACCTGAGTGACTTCAGTAAAACACTTATCAACCCAGCTACACAGCAACAAAGGCTTTCCCTATAGGTAAACACTAAGAAACAGTTTACGCTACTTATGCTATCAGACACTTGGTCCTATTTACATTTATGCTACAGTTATGTTGGCAGAAAAAAGTGCAGTGCCTTTTAAAGCATGACATGAGTTCTGGATGTCATTCTACAAGCTTGAACTATGATGGTCATGTCTTGACTTTAAGAGACAGCAAGTGAAATTGAAGCATGCACTCCAAATTCAGTATTTGTTTTCACGTGAGAGAATTTTTTAAAAGAGTAATGATGCAATTGTTTATGCTCCTAACTAGATGGAAAGAGCAGTAATATGTATGGTTTATGGACTGATCAGCTTTCCACCAATGCACACTACTTCAACAAGTTCTTATTTAATTGAAGAAATTCAGGTTTAGAAAAATCCCATTTATCATCTAGTTATATATCTGCTGGAAGTAATCACTGTCTTGTGACATCACTGATCACTTGAAGAGTTACTCTGTCCCTCTATTCCAATGCAATTCAGTAAGACAGAAACTTGGACTAACCTACCAAATATGATTTTTTCAGATTGTTCTAATGGCTAAAATGAATGCTTGCATCTTTGTATTGGAATAGTCAAAAAGCCTCTACTGAATCCTCTCAAATCTCTACTTATTTAAATGTTAATATAAAGTTAGGGAACTGGGAAAATGCTATGCTTCTCCAAGTAGTCAACTAAAATACGCCGTGACATTAAACAAGTCACTTGCCAAGTGGTCTCTTTTGAACCCAGCTGAGAAGTGGATAAGGGGTTTACAGCTGAACCAGAGGCAAAGGGCTCGTCAGGTTCCACCACATCTGAACTGTGGCCCCACCGCTGCCTCCTCCATGGAAACTAATAAACCACACTGTTTCAGAGGGAAAAAAAAAAATATGACAAGCAATTAAGTGCTGTCAAGTCAATAACCTTTTGTCATAAAGCCAGTTAATGGGGGAAAAATTCCCTTTTAGTTTATACTTCATTCTTCCCACAGATTGTTTTATGAAAAGTCACTTATCACATTATCAGGGTTGTTTATAAGCAGAATTGGTTTTTTTAAAGAATTAGGTACAGTCTTAGGTCAGTTTTCCATGAGTAAATCAAGACAAATATGGTTCTACTGGCCAAGATGATCTTTTGTTGGAAATTAGAGTAATTTGTATTTAATAAAAATTCTTTTCACCTATAGGCCCAGTACACACCACACATTTAACTTCTCTCAGGAGGGTTTTCCTACTAGTTCTCTGAGAAAAGAGTGAATATTATTCTCCTTCAGAATGAGAAACAAGTAGCAAGCACATAACTTAAAGAGGTACTTTAAGAAAACAACCTCTCCCGTTTACTTTTAGCATCCTAAACACAGTCTGAAACTTGAAAAGACATTCAAAACAGACCATTTGTAATTATTTTCATAGCAACATTCTCCAGAATACTTTTAAGAAAAAGCTTTTAAGAAGTTAAACATTTCTGTTCACCAAAAACTAGTCTTCTGTTTAGAAAATACGAATAATTATTTTAGAATAATTTTGATGTTTTCATTCAAATAGATACAAAATTCCCACAAAAGACTAAATGAATGTTTTCTGCACTGAGTAAACAAAAATAACTTCTTCATTAAATCAACTTTTCTTCTGAGCCATTCCTACTTATGCCACCAGGGAGACACTGTTTGCTGCACTGTTTGAACCACTTTCGGCCATCCGTTTCACCAAAAAATATGAAATACATAAGGTAGCAGTACACAAGGTAGCAGTACGCAGCAAGCACATATTTGGTGGGTTTTTTTACTGCCGTTTCCTAAGAGTCTTCAGCATAGGCAGAATTTAATTCTCATTACTAGTCATTCACTGCGCTCTCTTCCTCTATCGAAGGACTTTTCATCACAAAACCGACAGCAATTCAACAGCTATATTGAGGACTTGTTGTGTTGAGAGGAGCAGTGTAAAAACACAAGGTTGGACAAATAAATGCTTTGTTTCTTATCAAAATTGTTTCAATGCCCAAGGGAAGCACAGGTGAAGCATGAGTAGGACTCCCTCCCTTTTCCCCAGGTGAGAGAAATGCAGTGGCCAAGGACTTGCACATCAAATTCCTGAGATGCTGCCAAAGGCAAAACAGCAGCATCCCACAGTCCTGTCTCCCACCAAGCATCACGGTGAACCTCAGCCATGACCAAGCCCAGCCTGAGAGCCGATTGCAGGATCGCTATGGGGGACACAGTTCTCCTCTCCTCCCATTACTGGGGACGCACAACTCCTGTGGTGACTTCTCATACGATCTGTAGCCTCTGCAGGGAAATCCCTGAAGGAAAAGCAGCAGCAGAGCTATTGCCTATGGCGATGCTATGGAAAGAAGCAGTAGTGACAAGATGACATTGAGAGTCTGACACTGTAGATTACCTCAGAACCATATCAAAATGACTCACAGTTATCAGATCTAGATGACAATGAGACTCCAGCATCACTGTCATCTATACTGAAAAAATAAATAACTGCTACATGCCACTAGCCACAGGAATGGATGGTGATTATAGATATACTGTAGCAATGCTGTCTAAGGTATGGCTCAGGAGCTTTGATGATTAACCTAAAAGACTTATATATTTTTGTTTTTTGATTAAAGAGAAAAAAAATATGTGAATGCTATATTTAATCTAGTGATAATTCAGTTTACAATCACAGAACAAAGTGCTGATAATTGAGCAACATCAATTAGATATCAATAAATATTGAATTAGTACTCATAATTCTGAATGTGCAGAATGGCAAGGGTGTATGCATCTGTCTTTAGGCTAGTAAATTGGGTACCAGATTGAAAACCTTCTGCATTCAAAATACCCTCCTGTGAGTAGCATCTAGCAATCCTATCTGTAGGCACTAGGCACAAACGACGTTAACAGTCAGCAAGCTCAGGCTACCTGAAACACCAGACAAGAGCCTCTGCTACAGACAGCGTAGTACCCCTAAACTGGTTCTCCGACAGAAATTGAGCAGTAAGGCAAGTGACGCTACTGATCACAAGTGTACAGCAAGGTAAGAGGGGCAGCTGCAATTATTTGGAACAGTGAACAGCAATATCCTACAGGCAAAGAAAGAATATGCCCATGTATGAACAAGAAAAAATAAACAACACTTTCTCCCTCCCTTTTTTTCAAAAAAGGTATCGAAGAGTAAGGTTCTTTTTTGATTCAAACTAATTTTACCAGAACACTGTTGTAACAGCTGTCCAAAAATCCCATTTTTTTGCCATGAAATTTCAGAAGAAAAAGGATTTAAATTTTATTTCAGAATAAAATGAGCTGCTTCACTGACCACCAAGTCATTTGTCTTTTACTGCCATACTTATTTTTCTCTTCCTTTTCCCTTTCATTAAAATCATACATAGAAACTACAAGCTAATAAAACAATGATGAACATCTACTTCAATAACACTGAGAAGTCTCAAATGTGCTTTGTTTGTTTGGGTTTTTTCTGCAAAATTAACACATTAGAGACTATTTACCACTGTACAAAATTCCTTTCTTTATTTATGAAAGCTACATCTTTACTATCATGATGTGAAATGAAAAGCCTCCTGTACTTGTTGCATACAATTAAGCTGCAACAAAAGCCAGCCCAAGCCATTTCACATTTCATAGGGCTGCAATTATTCTTTAACTGTTAGAATATGCTGTCCCCCAGGAGCTAATTACAGAAAAGCTCTCATCACACACAAGAAACACACAAACAAATCCTTCAAGCACAAAGCAAATGTTCAACATTAAAGAGATGCATTCAGGAAGTCACACCAATCAGTTTGGTTCAGCTAATTACTAATCTGATTTCTGGAGTAGTTGCATTAGATAATTATGATGCCCATTCACAAGTTGAAAGCCAGGACTTTGACTGATTATAATAAAGATCTAGGACTCAAAATAAAAGTAAGGGCAAAGTATGAAATATACATCAGAATGGAGCTGATGGGATGTATTTGTTTATTGCCAGCACTTCCTTCGGCACTTCACTTCGGGGGACCCCATCCAGAGTTTGCTGAACCCAGCAGGATGATTCCATTGATTTCACTGACATTTGGATCAGGCCCAGAATAACAAGTCACAGCTTTGCTTTACAGATTATATTCATGAAATGCCCAGGAACTAGCTTTCATTGTTTGTTTTCAGCTAGAACGTGAGCCCCACTCTTAGCTGGTTGGCGAAGCAAGCTGCTGAGCACACCCCGTAGGGCAGAGCTCTGCCACCGCGCTGACCTTGGCCGGGCTCTCGCAGCCCATCCTCCCGGGCCCGCCGAGAGGCAGCCAAGTCTGATAAGAACTAAACTCTTCAAAGACTCTATTGTAACTGTGCTTTAACTTATGTTTTGTTTGGTTTTAGCTTCTGCAGGATTTTTAGTTCCTCCGGTGATTGCTTTGCTGGAGTTCGAGCTTTTATAAAGGTACACAACATTACCTGAGAATATTCCTCTTGTTTCTGACATGGCCAAAGCTCTAAATGAACTCAAACATTGTAGTTTGGACTTGAGACTTGCAAAAATTTGCTTGCTGAAACACTAATAATTACTCTTTATAGGAAAATGCTATTGTAATTAAATGTCGGATGAAATAAATATACTGATTACAGTTATGAGTCCATCCCCTAGTATCTACTTTCTTTTAAAGGCTTTATAACAAGCACATAAAAAAATGTCATTGGAAGCCCATCACCCACACATTGACAGGGAGCAACGCGTTGCATGTGACAACACAAGTACAGCAGCAAAGAATTAAGAATTAAAACTTTTGACTTGCACACTTCACACCATCCAGGGTAGTTTCTACAAAACCATTTTACTCATTACAATAAAGTCAAAAACTGTAGATTTTGACCTATCTTTTCCAGTGTTATCATGTGAATGCGTGGTGGCATTAAATAAGCATGAAATTTAAACAAATGCTGAACTTTAAGCAAGTAAACTGGCTTCAGTGGTATGTACTTGGTGGTCCTTTGCCAAGTTGGGGCAACAGTAGTGATTAAACCCACATATTTTAAACTAATTAAACAATAAAACAATGAAGAACTTTCAGCTGCAACTTGAGGTTCACATAAACCCCAAGATTAAAGAAAATGAATGAGATAAGGGCTAGAAAAATAAATACCAGAAGCAAACTTTCCCATGAATCCTCGAGACCCAACTGTGATGGTTTCACATCGCTGGGTCAAAACCCCTCTGCACAACTTTGAGAGGGTACTCCTGCATAGCTCACCACACCGCTTTTTACACCCACACCTACAAAACTGCATAGGTTGCTAAAGAGTTTTTGTTGTATTTTATTTGAGTTTTAAACAATACATATTCAGAGTGGCGTTCCTCCACTTCAGTATTGAAAATAAGGCAGAGCTGCACTACAAAATTGTTTGCACACAGTCATGCTGGACACTTTTTTAAAGCATTAAGGTGAAAGGGATTCTTTGCTATTGTTAAACTAAGTGAATGAGAGTTGCAAATCTGTATTTCAAAGTCAATAGACTACAATATTTACAGGGCTGCCACATGTGATAGCTTAAAATTCAAAACTGAATGAAAATTGTGTGGGGTGGAAACTAATGTTATGGAATCTGAACCAAGGCTACATTTATATTTCACTTTAATGCTCTAGCTGTTTAATCAAAATATGAATAAAAGGTCTAAAAGACCAACACGCAAAAATATCATAGTTCTGGAATTTAGCTTTAGCTTCCTATTGTCAACCAATTACTGTGTAATTTTTTCCCTGTGACTGAATAACTAACTGTTAGCAAATAATGAAAAGGCAATTACAGCAGAGCTTTGTTCATATTACCCTCTTCATTTTATTCAGGCTATAATTATTGTCAATGCTGGAGGCTTACTGTACCATGTAAGTGGCACCAGGGAAGAAAATGGAATGGGCTGGTGCATGGAAAATTGCAAATGTCACAGCTACCTTCATCATCACCGTTGGACTTCAGAGATTAAAAAAATAAGCAGCAAAAAGCTCTCCATGTGTGTTTTGCAAATTCTTTATCTCAAGCTGTTACAATGGCTGATGAACTGGTAGAAGGGGAAAAATTCAAGTACCATGTTTGGGGTTTTTTTTTTTGTTCTTAACCTCCCCTGCCCACCCCCCCCCAACATTTTTATTACTATTTAATTCCCAGGGGACACCATCTTTTTGCCATAGTGTGCCTGGAAACAAACTCACGGAAATATTCTTTTAGCAGTGCTTCTCATTAAAGATGTCCATGCTGTTCTATAACGGAGAGTGGCATATAAATTATGTATTTTATGGGGTTTGATCTTTACTTCTTTGCCACATACAGACACATCCCTAGAAAAAAAAAATTAATATTATGACCTGTACCTGCAGATTTAGTGTGCCATATTTAGGGCCTGACATTGACCATTTATAATATATTGTTTCCCTGGGCTTTTAGTATTTATCAGAAATGTGTTATTCTATTTGTACCTTTTTTAGAAATAGATAGTATTCCTGTGTACCATTCACACTGTTTTTCCTTTGCATTGTTGTTTACGAGAGATAAACACAGTAAAACTGTATTTTATGGCTCCATGTGGAGTGTTGCAATTGGTTTTAAACTATGTAAATCACTATATAGCCAGTTAATTTTTTTAAGTATAAAGTAAGGCTGATATACATTAAAAGACATCATATATTGATTTAACTTGTGTTAAAACTTTCTTCCAAACTGACTGGTAAATTTTGGTTAAAATTGCTTAATATAATGCATGAAAATTCTTCTGATCTAGGTTAGTAAAAGAAGAAATGCATCTTTATATTTTCATAAAATTAAGCTGCTTTGTACTTTCATGGATCTTCCTGTCATATATATGTATATTCATCATCTTTCTTCTGTCTTTCAGTACTGGCTGCTTATCTTCTACCACTGTTGCTAAAGTATATACTTGCCATAAACACTATATTCATAACCTAACATTTATAATTGTTCCTTCTAGCCCTTGATTCAGTGTTTGGCCACTCAGTATCGCGCAGCACCTGAAGACATTCTCACAATTAAGAGTATTGAGGTTTTGGAGTCTGTTTCACCCAAAGAAAACAAAGCCAATTCCAGCAGGAGACTGTAATCCTTCCATACGTGGCAATAGATGGATTGGAAAACAGTAGCATATGGGAAACGGCATCAAGTGAAACTACAAAAATAGGAAAATAGAAGGTGTCTCTCCTGGGCTCCTTTGCAGCCCTAATCCACTTTCCTGATGCCCTGCTCATCCCAGGACGTCCTACTCACTTCATTCAATGCTTTTCTCCGGGCTGTGGGAAGGAAACCTGTTGCGTGGATGTCTCCTCCCCTCGTCAGCATCTGTTGCCGCAGGCAGGGCTATAAGGACAATTATCATGCTGTATTTCTGATGAGCACCATCCTCCTCCTTCAGCTGGTCTGATGCTTCATGATCAGGCATCAGGCTGGCTCCAGGGCTGCTGCTGGGGAAAGGCAGTGGGACTTTTGCCACTTCATGCATTTATGGACGAGGTTAGCCATTAAGCCCAGAATATAAATTGTCCCCTTTCTGCTCCTGATGGCTCAGAAACTGTACTAAGATAATATGCTTGCCACTTTTATAATTAATATCTGCATTTTTTTAATGATTTATTTGTTAAGTCTTTCTTAACTTCAATATCAAACATTGTCATGTACTTGTCAAAATGGTCAAAAGGCACCATATTAGGAAAAATTAACCACTTAGTTTTTGGAGGAGACAGGAAGGAGTCACAGAAAAATTAACCAGAATTAACTACTTAAAAAAATAATTCTAATTAATGTAATGTGGCTGTACTAGCATGAAAATCAAAAAAGCAGTTATTTTTTCCAAGGACTCCTCTTCCTCCTATGTGTTCAGTCCGTACCATCAATCATTTGCCACCATACCAAACAGACAAGCAGGGCTCTCTGCTGGGTGCATGGGCTAATCAGCACTAGTCATTAAAATATACTTCAAATATAAAAAATAATCAGGGAAGACAGCAGCAAAGGCTAAGGCTGGGAAGGGGCATAACTTAATTATAACAACATAGTTGGGAGTTATTACAGAGGACTGTACATTTAGCCTCAGCCTCTCTAGGACCATCTCCATAACCTTTCCAGGAACTACGAGTCCAGGCTTTCCCTCTTACTGAAAACATCCCAGTGTGTGAAGAGAGAGACTCTGCAGCTCCCTATGCAGGAATAGGTGCCTAAAAACTAGTGGAAGATAATGCTAATTGTGGTGGACAACAGCAAGAAACATGGAGATGAAATAAGAAGGTTAAATGGGTAAAGTAAGCCAGCAAAACTTTTGCTGATGTCCTGGATATTAAATGCACACACAGGATGATACACTGTAAAACATGTCCTCCCACAACTTTATATTATTTTTGCCCTTTTTCTTGTGCAGAAAGATGATGGTCCTCTGGTGGTACATCACTTTGGGATGTAAAAGACATACAACACTACTTTTTTTCCCGAGGTTTAGCCAGCAAAGTCTACAGAAACTACCTTAAACCCAAACTCCCTCTTCCATGTAGGACAATTACTATAAGAGATCCATGACCAAGAGGAGTTCACAGTGCAGATGAAGGGACCAGGAATCCCACTTCATTCCTTAAAATTTCTGAATTTCTATCACTGTTATTATCACTTTGTAAGTAAACAGAGGTGGTCATCCTAGGCAAAGAACACATTGGTACATGATACCCATCCTAGGGTTCATCACCAAGAGAAAGAAAATCAATGCATGCAATTTTGCTATCTCTTGAGACTCTTCATAAAACTTACAGTATTTTGTGTTTGCTTTAAACACCTGCTGCCAAAATCTAAGGATTACACCCTTCTACTGAGTTTGAACCTTTCAGTTTCATAGAAAGCTAGAAAATGTGAATGCCTTCACACACTCAGATTTCTTTTTGTCATACGAGTTTGAGGTTAATCTTACTATTATAAGGTGACTTGATTCAGGAAAAGTTGAGGTTAATATTATGGTATATCATGCTGTCTAACTTTATTACTTTAATGTAATTTCCTACAGTATTAGCTAAACTTCTGAGTATGTCTATCCTGTTGACTGCAAACAGACATCACCTCACACCAGCCACACATCCAACCATGGGGTCCACAAGTCCCCTCTGAAACCAGAGCCTTGTAACCCCGACAGTGTGCTGCTGAGCCCGAGGGAATAACCCCAGCCCTTCCACAGCAAAAGGTTGATATGCCAAAAAACCTTTCCTATAAAGTATTTTTTAGAGCATGGATCAACATTATTCATGGAATATGCTCATACTTGTCATAACTGGCCTTTTATTTAGAAACACTGAGAGCTTTCATGATCTGATTGTGGTGAGCAGCACTTACCAAGAAATATATCCCACATGCAAAACATTGCTCTATAGTGAATTTATTCAAACTGAAATACCACTGGTGTGGAGGCCCAAATTTTCAGCAAGCCCCCTCTGATGCATTCTCAACAGCAAAGCTGCATGTATTCGCATAGGCAAACTGAATCCAAGTGGGAATCAACTCTGGTGATTCTGAAATCTCAAAAGTTTATGCGGTACACATGAGAAAAGCTCTGCATTTGCAGTTACGTATCTGGGTAGTCAATTAATGCTCATAAAATGCCAGACGCCTTAATGGAATAATAATAATTTAGGTATCCTATGGATAAATGCAATTCTTAATTTAATTCATCATCCATAGACAAATCAACAGCTTAAATAGCTTGGTTTTGTTTTTTAAGTAAGAGTATAGCTGGGAAATGGGAATAAAATCAATTGCGCACAGACAGCACAGAAAGGGCAGCTCCCTTTTTATACATTTTCCCTGGCAATGCTTCGGGACCTTTGTGGTCTGTGGTCATTTTTCAGTTCTCTGTGTCAACAAAAACAGACTTTTCAGCTCCAAAAGGAATGCATCACACATTAAATCCTTACCAAATTTAAGTCTACTTTGTCATTTTTTAGATCCTGAATAATATCATAAACTTTTGGGATTACAGAAATAATAATGACCAGAGCCCAGGCAATTTAAGCCTGCTGTGCTAATCACAGAGTAAAAAGTCTTTTATAATAACATCTATATGCTAGAAAAATAAAGATCTTTCAAACCACCAAAAACCCTGCTCTTTCCATTCACTGCAACAATGCAGAGGCCGTCGCTGAGATAATGACGCACATCCTCCAAGCCATTCAGTTCACGTCCCAACACGTATGAAAAATAATTTGATCACTTTTTCTTTTCATTAAAAAAAAAAAATCACCATTTCTTAAACAAAAAAAAAAATCCCCTGATTTATTGAAAAACGTAGTATGATGTCAGTGTGAATTAATGTTTCCCATAGGCATACTAATAAGCTCCATGACATAATAACTTGTTATACTACACCAGTGGGACCTTAAAATTATTCCAAAGATAACATAACACAACACTTGAAGCAGCAGGAAACTTCCAGCATGCTTTTAGATGTTTTACAGTGTTACTAATCTTTGAATTGCTTGGAAAAACTGAAAGGAAACAGAATATTTAAAATTGGAAGCACTGCAGTTAGAAAATGACTCCATTCCAAATTCCAAATGTGCACAGGAGATTAATGTCAATGTAAAAAAAAAAAATAGCAGCAGAAGGGGGGAAGTTATTAAACGCACTTTCTAGGTTGGACATGTGCCTTTTGGTAGTCCGGTGAAAATCTGTTTTTATTTGGCTGAGTTATGAGGGTTTAAAAGAACAGACTTGCACACATACCTATTTCTTATTAATGAGAACTTGGCTTTATTTATTTATCTGCAAATGAAATTTAAGCTAATGATTGCTGAGCAACAACATCAGTACATGCTTGAGAAAAGAAGCAGAGATTGCTTTTTCTGTAGCACATAAGGATACCATCTAATGTCAAAAAGACCCTATGAAGTCAAACTAGAAATTAGTACACTGTAAGCTAATAATTCTGTATGGTGTAGCAATATGCTCTCCAGGGCTAAACACTCAAAGCAGACAAGAAAATAACAATTAACAGTGTGGTTCAGTTCACTAAACTGCCACAATTTGTATTTTAATCTCAACGTTCAAACCATTTATGCAACTAAGCTACTTGAGATGTAAGAAAACCTGCCAAGCGAGCGCTTGGGCAAAGATTTGTGTGCCCACCAAATGAGGCCAAAAAAGCCTTCCTGTTACAAGATAGAGAGCCCCCAAAGGGTACACGGGAACAACGCTAACGAGAGGCTTCAAGTTTGCCTTTTCCACAGATGCTGCCACACAACAAGGGGGTGGTGAGCACTGCTCCAGCTATGAGGTGAAGCTGGCCTGCCCTGTCCACCCAGGACTTGCTCATCTCAAGTGAGCTCAAGCAATGGGGATTTATGGAGGGGCAGATCCCAGCCCAGAAGAAACACCAGCACGGCCTCATTAAGTCTGTGTGAGCTATGCTCTGTTGGACTGGGTTGTGCAAAGTTCTGGCATTATGGCTTGTGTGTCTTGGATAGAGACACTGTTTCTTTCTTTCAATTATCAAAATTACATTTCTGTACGCCTCACATCACCTTTGCTGCATTATCTTTTTGAACCAGCTTCCTTTCTGTTTGATTTAGTTTCACCACCATTTCTTCTTGGCCTTGTTAAGTCATATGCTGTAATTCTCTGCTTGGCATTACTTTCTTTCATTTCTTGAAGGATAACGTATTCCTGACCATTGCTTCCAGCTAAACCATACAGTGTTCAACCAACGCTAGAAATGAATATTCCATGCAAAAAATGTTAACCTTTGATCCAGACACATCTCTGGAGTAAGTGATCCTGTTGTGCTGCAACCCTTTGATCACTCGAACAAAAATTGGAACCATTTGCAAAAGTAAAGCTTGTGATTTGCACATAAACCAGACCTGATGGGATAGTTTACAGAAGGCTGTACTATCTGAAGGTTAGACTGGGAATGCTTGCACAGTCCTAATACGGCAGTGCTACACCAAAACCATTCCCATCGTGGGTCAGAAACACAGACTAAACCCAAGTTTCTACTCAAAAGCCCTGAAGAAGGAAGCATGATGTTGTGTCTAAAACAATAAATCGCCCCAAACTGAATGTGGTAAGTAATCTCACATTACTAGGTATCACAAGACAGAGAAGCAATAGGAGCTATGAAAGCTACGTCAGCCATGAAAGATTCAGTTTCCTATTCATTCACTCAGCTGTTTCAAGATCATGGGAATCTACAACAACCGTGTGAAACCATTTTCCACAGTGAACCTAGAACACCTGGTGAGCTCTTTGTAGTCTTTGCCAAGCAGCTATCTTTAAAAGGAAGGATAAACTGTAATCTGAAAATGTCAGATACAGACCACTACTGTTACAATAGCAAGGCACAGTCAAGCAGAGAGAAGGGGTGCAGTGGGATGGATGCTTTGGGCTAGATAAAGAGTAAGAGGAAAATAAATGTAGAAAATTATATGGAAAAGGAAGTATTTTAAGAGTATGCAAAGGCCACCAAAGGATTGAACAAACACAGCAGCATAGATGAACAGAAAGTGATACAAGAGTAATTTTGAAATTACTAGTATTCCCATGACCCACAGCAGAGAATGGAAAAATAAAAGAGAGAACTGAAGTACAAGATGGAAAGGTGGTTTCTTTTTCCTCACATATAAAAGAATATAAAACTCATATAGCATTGAAAAAAATGTGAGCCCTGTACCTGACACAAATGGAAGACATTACCCTAACCTGAACCATTCATAATCCAAGAAAAACTAAAAATCTATACTGAAATCTGTTTCCATTTCCTTTATCACTTGCGGGGGGGGGGAAGGGGGGGGGGGGGGAGGGGGGAGAGAAAACTTATTTGAGGAATTCAGTATGCTTATTTCTGAAAAACAACACAAATTCTATTTCCTTCACTGAAAGCAAAATGTAGTCTGTTTGAAAGTTTCAGACAGAATAGACAACTCCCCTTAAGATTCTGATGAACTTCTAATATCTACCATGCCAAACAAATTTAAATATACAGGAGACACTCACTTTAATACCAACTTTCTGTCTATGTGAAACATCCCTAGATAAGAGTCACATCTTGGTAGAGATCCTGCATAGAAAAGCTCTATAACAATTTTTAAAAGATTTTTTGGTTTAGTAAAATGACAAAATCCAAGTTTCTGAGATGCTTTTTGCTAAACATTTCATATCAATCATCCTCAGAGATACTCAGATATGTTGCCTGTGCTACTCAGAGAAGTTTTTACCAAAATTAATATTAAAAATAATTTTCATGTGAAAGCACAGTGTTCAAAACCAGCCTGTATGTCAGTTAACCTCCCAGAATGCAATTCTACATCTATTTGCATGCATCCATCACTCACTAAATAAAATCTGATCACAAACAAACCTATCAACAGGCACAATTCAAAAATCCAGTAAGGAAAATGGGTGAAATTAAAACGGTGGAGATTTGGTTCATTTCAGTACAGCTTACAAACATTTATATATTTTTTTTAAAAAGTGATTTTTGAGTTAAAAACATAATCAAACTCACAATCGCGTTGACTTGAAGTCCAATTGAAAGGGTGGGGCTCGTTGGTCAGTCACTGGGTAGACCTGTTACTAAAAAATAATATGAGCTTGATCTAATTGCACTTTTGATATTGACTTCAGCAGACCGTACAGTGAGACCACCAGCAATGTTGTTATGCATTCCCATCATTGCAGTCTTTTATTCTCATCAAAGCTTACTTTTTGCATGGCAAAATGACGTGAGCTGGATATTAGGAGGACCAAATGAAATGCAAGTGAATTAAAATTTAAGTGTAAATTAATAACATGTCTGACTATTGTCAACTGCATTAAAATTGTGCTGATGAATGAGAAATCATGCCATCTAATCATGAGAAAATATGAAGTTATCATCTGTGTTAAATATCAAGCCTTTGTAATGCAGGTGGCTTATCTCAAAATACTGTTTCTGTGGGCCTGTTCCTCTCATGTCAGACAAGCATCAACATAGTTTGATACAGATGATGATAGGTAATCTCACAGGCTGCTTTAATTTCTCATCATTGATTTTCTGTAAGGTACTCGAGAAGTATCTTCAGGATTTAGATGAGTCCCATTTGCAAATATTTTTAGATAAAAGAGTCATAAGCAATTATGGATCTACCCTTTCAGAAACAAACCCATCTTGCAGTCCAGTGAAAAAACATTCATTTTCGTGATATAAAGTCATGGAAAAGAGAATAAAGCATACTAGACAGTCCCTTGGTACATCTTGTCACATTTTTAGAGACTGATGCTGTAAGAGTCTCATTCAAAGCTCATTGATGCTGGTGCAGTTTTTCCTGTGCACGTCAGCAGATTTCAGAATGAAGTAAGACCTTACGATGCAAAACTTCTGAGGGGATCCTCACATATGTGGCATTGGTAGCCTTTAAAAGGAAGTTCTTACCCGAGGTGAACTTCTGTAGTCTACAGATTGGGACTGGGACCAGAGGAACCCACTTCTTTGGGACTACTTGCACTTGTAAAACACCTTTTTTTCCTGAATGGTCCTATCATTATTAGTACAAATATACACTTTATGCTCTCTCAATCTTCCATCTCAAATTCCCTTTGCATTCCTCTTTCCTTCCTGTTGCAGGCAAGATGCCATGCAGTCCTTTTTTGCATGCCACAAGCAAAGTAACAATTGCCCTTGAAGCATCTTCCCTGTCTCTCATAACCACATGAAAGAGAAGGCAGAAAAAGAGGAAAGAGGGAAAAAGAGGAAAGAGGGAAGAGCAGAATACATCCAAAGGGCATACATCAAGGGCACAAGCATCTCCCTAGAAAAGCAGTAGCTAGAATAAGAAATGTGGCCACAAGATCTTTAAGGATTTCTTGCATTTCAGTAGTAGCAGCATCAAAATTTATATCCTTGTATACCAAGCTGTTGAAAGATGGGCAGGAATGTTACACACTGGTGTAAGGTAAGACAGATCCCAGATCCATGACAATGGATTAGCTTAAAGCCATTGCTGAGGCTGGACTCTCAGGTGTTTCAATTTATTCATGCTCAGAACAACCCTAAAACAGCAGAAAGGTTAGACAATGAAGAGGTAAGGCAAATGTAGTAACCCAAAGTCCTTCGAACCTCATCAGCAACCTCCTTGTCTCTAACTGCTTGAGTTGGTTTTGTCAGTGAGCATAAGCAGTTAATGGGGATGATAAATTTTTAAGACAGAAACTGTCACAGATTATGTTTCTGCACATTTTATTAGAACAAATCCAGCCCTAATCTGAATCTATTCCACCTCAAGACCCAAGCAAGTCCTTGGGAAACTATGTCAACCAGAAAGAGAAACAATTTAAGAAGTATTGACAGCTGCAAGGAAATTTTAATACTTAGAGATTCATCTAACAAAAAATCCCTGAAAATAACTGCAGAAAATTTAAGAATTAACAGCTACAGGTAATAGACTTCTCCATTACGTTAACACATTTCCACAACAGAAAAAGGAAGTGACTAGAGAAGATCAAGCGGAGGGAACATACTATGGATCTCTAAGCCAAACATCCATGTCACGGTTGCCTGCGATCTTGAGACTGAACTTGAAAAACAAAGATAAAGGTGTCTTCTTCTAATTTCATTGAACACCCCTAACTCTGAAGGGCAAAAAATGGGAATATATTTAAGTGTCTGCAAATGACTCACATGAAGGCTACTTAAATGCAATATGCATTTGGGTCGCAGTCCTTCTTTAGTTTTGATGTGCCATGGTACAGTACTCTGAGGTGGAGAGTCACTTTATACGGTTTCATTTAGTGACATGTCACAAAACATGCTTTAAAAATTGGCACAAGTGTAAAGAAGTCATTTGGGGTGGCTGGTGATGGAGATTATTTACCAAACTCGGACCGAGTCAAGATCATTTAATCCACTCCATTACTTAAGCATTATTTCAATGAATATAACATGTTAAAAAATGTGATGCTTCTGGTCATTAATGAGAATAAAGAGGAAGAGTGTGAAATCTGGAAAGAAACCCACAAATCCACAGTCTCACAATCTTCAGGTTTTCATGAAAAAATAATAAATTAAAAAATTAAATAAAAGTAATAATGAACACATATTTAACTAAGATGTCAGCAATTTGAAAACTAAAGTCTTGATTACATCACAGAGGTGAGATGAGAGATTTACAAAGGCTCAAATCTGCATTTTGACTGCAAGTGCCCATGTTGCAAATGCTTGACATCTAAACATTGTATTAATCCCTATATCAATACTCCATCTTGGAATAATTTAAGGTGTGAACTTTAAAGACCAGGTTCTCCTGTGCTGAACTGTAAGAAATATCTCCTTCATTGATAAATATGAAATCTGGCCCAGCTTTCTTCATCACCCTCAGAGGGAATTTCACCCCACATCCCTTGCTAACACAAAATCACCACACTGACAAACCAGAAAACCACTCAGCAGAGCTGGTTAGGAAAAACTTTTCAATTATTCAACCCTCACCACACACAGAGCTTGTTTTAGGACAGGCTCACCCAAATTCTGTACTCATTAATGGGATATGACTTTTCTAGCAAAACAGCAAGCAGCAGAAGTCTAACAGATAAACTTGATCACGTCCACATTCTCATTCTGGATTAAAAAAAAAAAAAACAACCACAAAACAACAGAAATACCTGTAGACTAAATTAAAGAACTCTGTAAGCAGAAGAGCTACCATGCCTTAGTCACCGCGTATAAGAAAAAGTTTCTGAAAGTCATTTTGGGCAAGTGTCTGATCTCATGCTAATAAAAAACAGAGTTTGAACGACAGCTCCTGTCTATCCATCTCCCAACCACAGAGGCTGTAAGGAGATATGAAACCCAGTTTCACACCTCAAGCTCAGTGCAAGTGTAGTCGGGGCAGCAGTGAGAACTGCCTGGATGGTCACTGCTGCACGCAGCAATAAGCATTGGTCATTGTGCAGAGACAGCTCACTCTACACAAGCATTTGAGTTAAAAGTCACTCTCATACATATGAAAATATATATAAACCCTGGTTATTAGTGCCAAATTATTCAACAATAGCTTGGATGTGTGTGCCAAGTCTCCAGCTCAAGTAAATCCTCATAGCTTTGCTATGCGTAATGGACAGACATTAGCAAAAATTAACTGAAGACCTGTCATAATATATCTGATTTATTATATTTAACAACCTTAGCTCCATGACTATTTTGATGTTTGTCCTCTGAAGGTATTAACCCCAAAAATCACCTGTTCTGACCATATGCTGGAAAATACTTGATAATGAAGGCTGAGGTGATGTAGAAGGTGAGCAGTGGAAGGGATGTCACTGAAAGAAGAGTGCAGTACTTAAGTGAATAGCAGGAAATTGTTCTTAAAGCAGTCCCCTCAGCAGGCTCCACCAATATCCTACCAATTACAATCGGACTCGCCAGGAGATGATGTCACAGGCTTTTTCACACACAAAAAGAAATGCCACATTTCTTTTTTCAAAAATGCAATCAACAACACACAATGGTTTTTGTACTCTCAGGAACTTGTATGTATGTTCTGTATGGACACGGACACATTAGTGCTTTAGCTCAAATCATTAGTGTGCTTTAGAAGCTACCCCACAATCTGTGTGCTGGATCATGTCACTGAGCTGTATTGGAGTGCAGGAGATAGGCCCCTTTTGGATGAAACTAAACTAGAAGACGCCTCACAGGACCACACCTCCAGGCCCTCCAGCCCAACAGGCATTCAGTTCATGGGACAAGAGCCCCCTAAAACATGTACTGTGTGGACTCAGCGGCCACAGTGCCAACTGTTTTGCTCTGTAGGTCCACAACCTGATTCACATTACTTGCAAACATATACATAACCCCAGAAAAAGATACTTCTAAGTAGATGCTAAGTTATAGTTCAACACATTCCAAGGCACCTTTTGCAAAATATCACATGAAAAGAACAAAGTGTCTAAATTGGCTTTTGTACATATAAGAATCATGCCTTTCCTACAATTAAATTGGTGTTAGTATTTGAAGCCTATGGTGTATAATTAAAAATGTCTAATTCGCCCAAGACATGATCATGTCAGTGAAAGCTTGTCACCTTCTATATGGGAAATACATGCATTATGTATTTTTTTGCACCGATTTATCTTTGCTATGCAATGAGGAATGTTTTGGCAATATATGGGAAACGCATTCAGTTTCTGTGATTTAGAGTTGCTACACTTAGCAGAAGTTAATTTTTGACAGCTATTTCCCAAAACGCAACAAGGAGAATTTGAAAATAAGCTTCCTTGATACAACAGAAACAAAGGGGGTCTCATATGCTCATCTGTCAAGAGTAAAATCTACCACCATTCCTTGCTAAATTGTGTAGGTGAGGAATTTGCATTTCTAGAATTCAACTTTGAAGGAGCAAGTAGCTTGTTAAAAATTACAGGAATAAAACATGAATTTATAAACAGATTCTAGTTCAAAATTGGTAGTGAAGACGACAGCTCATTGGATACATAAGCACTTTCATGTTATTATTCGCAACAACGAACAAAATGCGAAAAAGGGATCTGTATGGAAATGGACACAATATATACATGAAACGGCACTAGTTTGAGAAACTGGTTTCACAGTGCATCTTTAGCTGTCTTTCATTTAATGGAGCAGGCTTTAATCCAGTGCACTAAGTTGCAGAATATTATTCTAGTTAGATGGCTACGAAGGCCCAAAAGTAACGTGAGATAAGATAATCGTGTCTCTTTCCTTAAGGCACATAAAGGTCACAAAATAACATTTAATTACCCACTCTTCTAACATTTACAAGGGAGTAAATCAGAACTACTCCAGAGTGAATATCTAGGAATCAACAACAAATCAAAACATAAATGGCAATTATTTCATGTATCTGAGCAAAAACCAAAATATCTTTCTACCAGAGGAAATCAATTCCCCTTCCGCATACTCCAACTGGCCTTGGTATTTTGCAAAAATACTACTGCAACCAGTTTGCTGCATTTTTTAAACATGGTTTAAAAAAAAAAAAAAACAAAAAACAAAAAAACCAAAACAACTTTCACTAACTAAACAACTTTCTTCCACTTTTTACTGTTTCTCATGCAAGACAAATTAAATTGGGGCTGAACATTTATTTCAATTGTGTGTTTTGTGAAGTGAGAAAAAAAACCCCAAGATTAAACCAAGCCAACGGTGTCCACTTCTTTTTCTACCCAAAGAACAGTGCTTATTAATATCATACGATGTACCTTTCTACACTGGCAACTATTCTATAGAGTTGTGGCATGCAATAAAAACCATGTATCCCTGTCACAGATCCCTTTTGAGGTTGGGGTGAACCAAGTAACATATGGTCTGTTATACCACTGTTGTAAGTGAGGAGCAAAGTAGATCCCAACAGGCAACACCAATAATAGGAATGGATCCATAGACCTCAGCAGGTCATAAATCAGCAACTTACCTGGTCTCTCTCCTTATTCTGTAAGAAAGATTGAGCTGTGTTACCTAATCATCACAACCTCGACCCCACCTCTATATACCTTGAGATGTAAAAGAGAATCTTATAAAATTACTTAGTTATTTTTCTCTCTATTAGGGCTCCTCTTCTCTTCCTTCAACCTCCATCTGCATGTCCTCTGCCTCCCTGTGGACTAACCATATTATCCTAAAAGGTATGAGTAACATTTGGTACCAGTATGTTTCATTTCTACACCAAATAATGCTTCAAAGGCCTGCCAAGACATACAAAGTCCGAAAATTTAGAGTCAATACTTACTTGCAGAGTGTTTTGCAGTTCTATTGCTAGAAGAAATAATATTAAGTGAGAAGGTATCTGCAAGATGAACTTCAGGCAGAAGGAAATGATTGTGATGAAACACAGTTTCAAGTGTGGCCATCAGTTCTTGTACAGTTGATATCAAAGCACTGAGGTTGCCCAAATAACACTGAAACAAAAAGCGTTACCTGATTCCAGAAAGCTGTAAATTGGCAGCAATTATCTTCATTCTTCTTAAACTGTGAAGAATTTTATATGTTTGTTTAGTGGTGAGCATTCAGAACAGACACCAAAGATGTCTTTTCCCCACGTTATACAGCTAAGAAAGCATTTGAGGATGAAGGGAGTTATTGAATCAATATAGCCTAAGCAACAAAACATTTTGGAAAAAATAACAACACAGGCCCTTCTTTTGACATATCAAGAGAGTTTTAAAATTCTCTGTTCTCAAACCCCTGTTACCATTTCCTTACTAATTCTGACCACAGTTTCAAGCATGCAGCCCTCATCAAAATCAAGAAAAGCTGAGCATTCTTATCTATAGGCAGACCAGACTGCCTGGAAAACAGCCATAAGAGAACAGTGATCACTGAGCGATGACAGCTTAATTCACAGCTAAGGTGCTATTAAAACAGCTTCCAGTGTTTCCAAAGATGTTCCAAAAATCAACTCATAACTCCCAGCACAATACCTGGTCATGACAGTAAGAGAATGACCATATAATCCCTGTACTCTTCCTTTAAACATAGAGGATTAGCAGATCATGTATTTCTGTAAATCTTCATTGTATCGGACAGTCAGAAGTCATGATAAAAGAGAACTGTGCTTGTAGTCATGACTAATAAAGCAGAGCGTGTCACTTCTCTTGGGGTCACCAGAGCTGGATTAAGCCTTTCTAGCTTTCTTTACAAAGATATATAGGATACATTTTAAAATGTAAATGACCACTGCAGACTGTGTAAAATTAACTGAAGAGGTATCTGGGATGCATTTATTACCACCATAATATTACCACCATAATAAGTATATAAGTATTCAAGTATTGTTGCAATTAAAGCAAAACCCATCTCTTATAACAACATAGGGACAAGCTTGGATTACAGGGCCAAGCAGTAAAAACAGCTGACTAAATGGACTACAGATCTCCTGAAAGAAGGTACACTTAACTTTTGCATAATTTGTTATTTCACCATATAGTTCTGCCCGAGGGGTAAAAAGTTCAACCAGAGATGAATAACAAAGAAATCTCTAAACTAATCTCTGGGCATCCCTGATGTCCAGAACAATGAACACCCACATCTGTAAAAGTTCTGGGGTACCAAGCAGAAGTATGCCTCTGGAGAGAAGTACCACACAGCTACATTTAGTTCTCTTCAGTTTATAGGCTCCTCTAACAAGTGGTTTGAGAACAGCTAGAAGCTACATCAAGGGAACTTGTACCTGTAAAACAGGAACATTTTCTATAAATTAAGAAAATATATTCAGATGTCACTACAAGCCTCTGGGAGACAGGACCCCAAGCAAATTAACCCTGACTCCCCAGGGACTTTAGCTGAATCTTGCCAAGGCAGAGTGAAGCAGAGACCATGTCATCAAAAACATCTGCACAAACCCCAGTGAGTGGCATCTGCTGCTGGAAACGGATAGCGTTCAGAAGAGTACCGTTACTTTCTTCCTCCCCTCTCGTGCAAGCCCAGTCAACAAAAGGATTGTTTTGCAGACCCTGGGGTTAAACTGAGGAACTCTCCTCAGAACTGTTGAATGAGGAGCTGGACACCACTGTTAACTCCCTGGAGCACTGAGAGCTGCTGTTTAATCTTCTAACACGCTCCAGGCAAGGTCATTTTTAATCCTGAGAACAAGATATCACACAACTGATTGGCAAAACCTTTCTAGAACTGCATCAATTCAAAAAGAATTTTCCAACACTTAGCCATAGTTAAAAGAATAGTAGCTATAACTGATTCGGAGAGATTAAAAGGATAAATCACTGAGGATGTTGGGGAAGATAAAGCCAGTAAAGTGAATGAATGTTCTGGGTGTGGAAGGAGACAGCCTGGTTTATCAGCCAACAGCATGGAGTCTCAAACCTAAGGCTATTAGGATTAACGTTGCTCTGTCCTTTAAAAACCCTCTAATGTATTCAGTAAAATGAAAGAGGAAGAATGTGCCTGAAGTGAGGGAATGTGACAGCCCCAGTCTGAGAGTCCTGGAAATTTTGGGAATCAAATCCTTCAGTTTGGCAGCACAGAAGTCAAGAGATAACATGACTGTAGATGGTCTGGAGAAACACTCTTCACACTGTCGTGCTTTTTAAGATGACTCTAGCTTGAATAGTCAGCTGTTCAGGTACAGAATTCTTTATTTTGTCTCCAGAGATTAGTTTTAGCATGATCACCAAAATCAGTAGAAAATTTTGTGGACAAGACTGCTGAAAGGGCTATGTAAGAAAATATAGCTGTCTGATATTTTTTTAATTTTTTTTTTTAGGACATGCAAGTATAAAATGTTAAAATTCTGAATTTATGTTGTTTCAAATCTATTGATAAAAAAATCACTTGCTTTCTCTCTCAAATACAGGGAAGAAATTCCAGCACATACCCCTTTGTGGAAAATAGCTACATTTGTAGGAGATGGAGAGTCAAGACTGGCACATCCCTTTGGTCCTGGAAAAAAATCCTTTAAAATATGATCATTTTGAGCTTCCATATATATCTGGAAATTCACTAATCACTTCTGTGAGTAGCTCAGCATGAAAAAAAAATACTATTACTCCCTTCCATAGCTTTAGCAAGACAGGTATCAGCATGGCATATTCATATATCCCTCTGTGGATTTATATGTAAATATGCAAACATCTTCTTGGAGGTCTCTTATTTTCTAAAGAGCCCTTTTGGCAATTTGTTATTAAAGCTGTATCCGTACATATAATATTAGGCTGCCCTTTGGTCTTCATAGAGAAAAGAGGCTGTCATAAAGCTATCTTCCTTTTTCCAGAGGCTCACACAAAGCAGCAATGGTTGCAGGGGTAACAATATTCTTTTTAAAGCAACTTTTACAGATAGTAGATACTTTTTCCATGGGTAGCTTATACAGCACTTAAAATGGGCTCTTTATGTAGAAAGATGGAGTGTAATAAAAATACCATTCCTAATCTGAAAATTTAAGAGACACTGGGTGAGCCAGTTACACATTTTAGGGTTTCACTGCCAGGGAAAAGCACTCCCTCTCATCTCTTGGACCACTAAGAATGATCTGGGAGACTAGTCATTATTTTCTTTTGTTTTTTTTTCTCCTGTTAGATCTAGTAGAGCTCCATCTTGGCATGTACAATTCCCTCCTGGGTAAGCAGAGAAAGAAGCAATTAAGTACAAAATGCTAACAAGATGTCTGAGTGAGTCAACTGTGTTTCTAAAGTATCTGTGGGGTTTTGTACACCTATGAAAATCATTTCTAGGTCAGAGAAAAATAAAAGTTAGGGTAAACCTAGAAAAAAGTGTCATATTAGGATATTTATATAAACTGTCATTCTTGTGTTTTCCCCAAACCTCATGTGCTCTAAGCAATCAATCAACAGCCTCCACAATCAGACTTTGAGTCCTGATGGAGTAGGAAGATGTCATCCAGGGAGGAAAACATGTGGAAAATCTGTTAGCCATGTGTGTCATTACTGATGTCAACATTTAAGTAAATATGCGAGAACTACCTAAGATTCCTACAGACCTACTGCAACAGAAATAACAGAGAAAGCTTTACCAGATTAAATGGTGCTACATTTATCTCAATCTTTTCTCCAGTTACTGGGTTTTACAGGTTTTGCTGTAGCAAATAGTTCAGGAGCAATTCATTAAATTAATGAAACTTTTCAGCTTTAATTATTGTCACAAAAATTGAAAATAAATATGTATTCTTAATATTTTCTGAATGTGAGCCATTATATAATTAATTCTAAGTGGTAAAATCAGCATTCAGATTCTAGAGATTCCCAACAGTTTCACAAAGTGAGAGTTACAAAGTGCAGATAACATCAGCAGTGATGTTGCATTCAGATCACAGAGAGATGATAGCAATTTTGCAAGGAGGGGGAGGAATCAGTCACTTTTCATCAAAATATTACAGAAATATTGATGAAATCATACTCTAGTTAGAATTAGGATTAAATTTACAAAAACTCCACTCATTTATAGCCATGTACAAGATAGCAGTGAATGTTATAAGATACATGTTAAAAACAAAAGATTAGAAAACCACAAAATTTGGATTAAACAAGAACGATGTCCAAAGCTTGGAAACAAGTCACCCTACACAAAAGCTTATTACAGGCTGCATACATCTCTGTTATAGTGAAACCCAAATGCACTGTCACTAAGTTTTTAGAAATCAAACACAGAGTCCTGAGCAACCTCAAATTTTAAGCCACTAAATCTCAGTAATAGTTTTTAAGGAGAGTTCAAAAGCAAAACAGAAAAGTCAAAGTCCAAAGGTATCACAATGGCAGATCAAAGTGTGAAAAGGGATTAATGGCATCTTCAGCAAATGAAGTTTAAAATTCTAGTGTATTAGAGAAGGTCTTTTTTGAAATGGTAATAGGCTATACCTGAGCTGAAAAGACAATTGAGATAGTGTTAATTTTTTTTATGGTATCTGGCAGTAATATTTTTATCCTGTTAATTATCCAGTAGACAGCAAATGTATATAATATGATAGCTCCATGCTGAGATGACATGCCTGCTGCCTAGTTAAGTGGCTACATTTATCCTATAATTAGCTTGCAGGAATGTGATTTGCATTGCATACCTACAAGTATATATAATGTCAACTATGCCACAAAAGCCTAAAATGGAAACTGACACTCTCTTAGCTTTGACCTCTGGATATAACAAGGTGATGCCTCTCATGACCTCCTGCTCTTTGTATTCAACCACACACAAGAAACGCATTGAAGTAATGCTAAATGTATGACAAATTCAAAATGTACGGAAATTTAAAGTCAGGGCAGAAAATCAGGGCTGATGCTTCAGCCTGAACTCACCCCTTTCCAGGGAATAAGGATAATGATGGCTAAAAGGCAGCATCTGTGATTTATTGACATCAGCTTTGAATATGTTTGCTCTTGTAGGTAGGAGACAGCTTTTCAGATTTTAGCAGCATTTCCTGTAAATATATTTAACTGGCATAGAAAATATGTAGCTTTTCTACATAACTACATACATAAAAGCTTGTTATTAAAACTCTATGTTAATGTCTCCTGTATTTTCTGAAAATTCTGTATGGAGGTAGGGTGTAGAGGACTTCACTGCTACAGATACTGCACATCTGGGTAAGCAAACACCTGGAATGAAATCTTGACCCTCTAGTTGAAGACAACTTTGTCAGCAATTACAGTTCTGCTAATGTCAGCAAAGGACACATTCTGTTACTCTCATCTCAAGCAAGTTATCACCCTGTCCTCAGTTATCTCACTGATTTTAAACTATTTGTCCATATGTCACAACTTTTTGCTTCTGGTCCAAGAATATATAGCACCACATTGTTTTGAGAAGGGAAACCAAGCAGCCACAACTCTGAAGCTTCACTGGGTGGCTTATAAAGCCTTATCCAGGCTTGGTACACCATGAATTCTAGTTTGTTTTGTAGTTCTGTAGTATCATTAGAGGCTTCAAAGTCCTGGAAGCTTATTCCTAGCTGTTCTTAGCCCTTCCCATTGCTGGGAGAATCTAGGGAAGCAATAAAATAGGCTGGTAACCTCACTAGCGGACTCCAGCCTAACACTAGCCATGTAGGAAGAGTACCTGGGAGATCCTGCCCTTGCAACATGGCCAGAAATGGGAATTTGAAAAAGAAAGCTGGATGAAAACAAAAAGAGAGGGAAGGGTGAGAAAGGCAGTGACAAGGGAAATGCAGAAAGGACCTGAGAGAACTCTGTCCCAAGCACCCTCCTGGGCAAAAGCCTTCTCCATGAAGTGTTCCCCGCTTGGGGGCCCAAGTTTCTGAGACAATGCTGTAAGGGCTGCTACTAATAACCATAGCTACATAACATATTAACACATGCAAGAAGACTTTTACTTATATCTGTACAAATAGTTATTTTTTATTCCAGCAAATCCATTCACTGAGTTTTTCTTTACTTTTCCACCAAAACAGTGGGAGGACCTACACCTTTACACAAGGATTTAGGTGCTTTTTGATGCATTCCCATTTGATTGATGCTAAGTCACTTACAATTCCTCACATCAAAATTTCCTGTCTTTTCACCACTTCCAAGCTGTGCTTGCTGCATTTTAACCAGGTTGCCTCACTGGTTTTGATGCCATATGAAAACTTACAAGGCATTCTCCATTAAACATTTAACCTTTTGTTATCATTTCCTTTCTTGCCTGCACAAATACCCCGATGTTATGTGCCTTTAACAGCTTGGCAACTTCTCAAAAACCTTTTATTTAACTATGTCGGGAATCTTTGTTTCATGAAACCATTTACCTTGGTGCGGTAGGTCTTCTCCAATCAGATGTAGCTTACTATAGCTCACAGGACTTGGTCCAATACAAAACTCGGGATACTCTTCCTTGAAATTTTGCCTTTTGAAGTAAGTCTATTATTCTGTCTCTTTCTTTTTGCCCATGATGAAATGATACTCTAAACTTCTCTTTTTAAAGTATGTAACATGCTCTCAAGTATGTGTTACTACATCTGTTTGCCTTATTGAACAGCTGAAAAGCATTTAAGCTATTATTCACTTTTTTATTACTATTCAGTACATTTCTGTGTATGTTCTGGCCAATTATTTTTTTTTAATAATAGCAATAATGTTGATTGTTACAACACCACCTGGTGTTGCTGGCAGCTGTGTTCTTAGGACAAATCTGGAGATATCTGAGGTTTCATTTAAAGCCCCAATTCCTGCAGGCATGTGATTAGATAAGATTTTTTTTGTTTTGTTTTGTTTTTTTTTTTTGGGGGGGGGGGGGGGGAAGAAGCTGTTTGTTTGTATAAAAAAAATAAAAATAGGAAAAAAACTTAGTCTTGTGAGGAAAAGCTTCTAAATGTGACCCCAGTGTATCCCCAAAGGATCAGAAACATCAGGCAACTAAAAAGACCTCAGTTTTTTACTATTTTTCATTTCAGACTTGACTGATGATTTAAGCGCATCCTTAGTCATGGAACATTTCCACAAAATACACAGGCATGCTTAGACATGAAGTTGCATAGACTTCACACACTTTTTGATGGGCTATAAAAACCCAGTAATTTAGTAATTGTCATCAAAAGAATGTTTGTAACATAAATCTTCCTCTCACCTTCTCTGGCACCCCAGCAGCTCCTTTGAACCAACAATGTTTTCTAAGAGTAAAGAAAAACTAAGATGCTACTGTCAACATTCCTACTGACACTTTACCAACTTCAGCAACTGATCCTGGAAAATGCGTGGAACCATTGCCTACATGTTATCTTTTTGCTGACAGGCAACTGCATAAGAAGTGACACCCTTGAAGAGTGCCTCAACATCCAGAAAAATCAATGATGGACACAATGCAACAATTCCCAACGTATCCAACAGGATCAGGTATTGCGCTGCAGTCCCCGTTCAGCATGAGGCATGTAATAGTCAGTGAAGTTTGCAGTGACTTCATTACATTGATGCAAATCACATGCAGAAGAATCAGTGGTCTTTCATATACACTTAGGACTTTTTTGTGTTAAAATACAACTATATTTTTCCACATCCATAGCTTTTTAAGATTCTAATTTGCTCCTTTAAACACGTCTCTTCACTTAACCTGATAGGCAGAGCTTTTCCAAAATCCATAACACTGTTATCTAAGAATCAGACAGCAGGGTGCTGGAGGAATTGTTTATACAATAGCTATTTCGTGTCTTGATGGAGCACCTCATTTTACAACATGTCGAAACACAACCAGCTTGACTAATCTTAGCGGGCACCAAAGAACGTAGCACAATTTCTACCCTATGGGAAGCCATTTGTGCCAGGTGGTAGAAACATTCACCGTGAAGACAAATGGATAGTTTTCAATAACATTGTCATTTTTCTCTGGACCTGCAAGAAAAGTACATGAGCCTTCAGTTCTGAATTTGATTTTCAGGTTGCTAAAAGTCAGACTATTGGGGGAACAAACCCCCCACAAACCAAACCACCAGTTTTACCTCACATGCCCTGTATTAGGCACATCCATCCGACTACACAAGCCTTGTTTGTGGCTTGTTACACAATGTTGTGTGTCCTCATGCCTACATGCAGCCCCTAAGCATACAGCCCCTCTCCTTGGTGGGGTTCTGCTGGCAACATTCGGACCTTCAAACAAAAGGAACAGTCCCCAAGTTTCATGAATTTCTGTTTCCCACCAACCAGCTCATTGCCCTGCCACCATCCTAGGGCAGCTACAGGTTTCCCCTTGGCTGTACTTGATAAGCTCCTCAGTCCTTCACTCTGCCTGAAAGTCACTATTTGGGCATTAAAATGGTTTATATAAAGAGTAACTTTTCTGCAAAGCCAGTCTTGATATGTATAAAGGAGGGCATATGTCAGTGCCAAGGCGAGGTACCTGCAAGTACAATTCAAATGGGGATGCCATGGATAAATCACCAAAAAGACACTTCCCCCACCCACCTCTGCTAGCTCTCTGTTTTCCTGTTCATGATGAGGAGAACAAAATTCACTGAAAAGGTGTACATCAAAGTACCATTCTGAGTACCTAGTTCATACTTTAATCAATATTTAACTGGAAATCAGTCTCACTTGATAGTGGGTGAAATATATTTTGTGCAGTATGATACTGCCCCCAGGAAGTCTGAAAAATAAATGCCACATAACTAACATGTTTCAGATACACCGTGTGCACACACTGTGTGGGTTAAGAGTGAGGAAGAGGTTACGGGAAGCTAGTCTCAGTTTGTAGAGCACCTGAAAAAATGTTGGTTTTTGAAGACAACCCCAAGGGGCAAGCTTGTGGGAAATCTTCTAAATGGTGTGAAAGAAACACAGCTTTAAGATCTGCTAGTTTAAACAAACATTTTTGTTTTGTCTTTAACTGGAGCTAATGAAGTGCCCCACTTAGTCTGAATCGCTAAAGGGTTATAACAACTAATACCAACATAGCCCTAGGTCAAGAAGCGTCAGCTCAGCAACTACCTTTTAGTATTCAAGAGCTGCTGCAAAGCAAGCACGGAAATCCGTTGAAGCTGAAGAAATAGATCCACCTTCAGCTCCGCTTTGAATTCGGCTGTGTTTGCTGAAGAAACAGGAGACAGTGGGAGCTACGATTTATCATAGCAAACACTCCAGTCATTTATGCAGCTGATGCTGAGATATGTAAACAATGCTTGAGATTATAACTATGTGTGTGTATATATATTACACATCTAATATATATATTTTACCAGTATTAAGCAATCTAGCAATTTCCTAAGTAATTGGTCTTTTTCCATGAGATGACCTAGATACTATGCTGGAGAAGGAAAACAATTGAACAGACACCTACAGAAGAAAATTCTGAATATAAAAATAGCAAGCAGTTCACATTTTAAAGATGTTGATATGTTATTCCAATATGAAGCTAAGCAATAGCACTGAACTTGCTTTTGTATTAAAGGTCAGCTGCAGTTTGCCTTCCTTACATGAGAAATAGCATTGAGAAAGAACAGTTCTATTTTTTTCTCCCAGAGAAAGTTTACAGCAGTGGTCTCTAGATGATGAAGGATATCGCAAGACTAGCTTTGGTTTTTGGTAACCTAACATGAGGGCTGCCCCATTATAGACAAAATTAACATATTATTAATTATCCATTTAACATTTTTTTACATGCATACACATTCACATCAAAGCCTAATATAAAAAGCTGCTTTTAGCACTTGCTGTGCCAGAAATCATTTGTGATCACTTGTTCGATCTGAAGGTACTGTGTAACCAGGGATCCTAAGGCAGTGTTTCCACTGATCAAAGTTGTACATTGCTTGTTAGCAGAATTAGTGTTACCAGAACAATTCCAGCAAGTTGGCTAGAGGTTTCCTCAACCCTCCAGTGTTTTGAAATGTTCTCCCTTGTTGCACTTTGTAATTTGGAGTGAGAGGTGAGGACTTCCAGGCTTTGCTTGGAATTGATTTAACTACACTTTAATGAACACCATTTCATTAGCTCAACTGAAACAAGAGTTATATTTGCTTTACAGAGTCATGCCATCACCCAAAGCAGACAAAAATCAGGTAGGACAGTTCATTTCTAATACTAGGACCGTAAAAATCAGTGTAACACTAGAACTGTAACATGGTGACGGAGAACTAGCAAACTAACTGCATTGTCTTCCCTAGATGGGTGCAACATACATGTATGGTTAAGAAGGCTTCGTATAGATTGGTGGCTACTGCAAATAGTGTCTAAGCTTTTACTTTTCCATTAAGAGGAACACTTCAGCCAGATAACTGGCATCAATATGTACAACCACATCAACCAGAAATTCTTGCTGCCTCCTGAGCATGTTAGCCATAACGTCATGGGAAAAGCAGGCAGTTATATTTTTTCAAAATTTGTCTCAAAACTGCCAGCCTATTTTATATTTCTTTTTCACATTAAAAATATTACATTAGAATTACTCATTGTGCAAGTGCACAAGCTCAGCAAAGCTCATGCACAGTTGATAAGGCAGAGCTAGGGCACCTCAGGCAAATATTTCGATTATGCCATGTGGCACGCAGAAGGGTGTGCAGGTGGTGGGTATTACTGCATGGAGAAGGTGCCGACAGAATGAAGCACTGCAAAAGCCTAGTTCTGGGCTGGCTGTGTTTGTGTCTTGGAAGTGGAGAAATGCCTAAATACCGTGTTTTTAGACTTCACCAATAGGCAGCACATAAAATGCTAGAAATGCCTTTGATCTTGGCAAAATTAGGAGATAGGACTGTATTTGGGTCAACCGCCCCTTCCTTTTGCACCCTTGTAGAAGAAAAAAAAAAATCTGAAGGAAGAGCAGCACAACAAAGACAGCACTGTTCCTTTGAATAGAGACAATAGAGGCAAGCATCTCTAAAATAAAGATATTGTGATTAGGTTATACATTCCTTTTTTTAAAACCTGCATTAATTTTGATTTATATTTAAATAAAAATGATTAAATTTTATCTTCTAAGATGGAAATGTTGTGATAAATACTGGCCCATGGCCAAACTAATCTCTAAAGCCTACAGCTTACAGCCCCTGTTGTCTTGTATGGATATTTGAATGGCAATGGGTTTTATCAGTATTTCTAAAGGCACTCATTTAATTATGTGGTTGTAAGAATTTTCAAAACCCCAAAGAATTAACACTACCAATACATATTCATATTTCTCAAATTAATTCAACCTGAACATTTGAAAATATTAATTTAAAAAACACACTCATTTATTTTTATTTCTGTAAACACTCAGAGCTCTTTTCTAGTCTCATTTATGCACTCATTTTATTTTTGTATAATTACAGAAAAATGATGTAGTGAGTTCTCTTTCTTTATGTTACATAATACTGGCAATTGATCTATTTACAATGGGGTGCATTATCCAAGAATATTATCCTGAGTGTGAAGGAAGCCAGTAGCTCACGACAAAGGGCAAGTCCTGCTTGCTTAACTCATGTGTGCGTATGAAGGAGCCCAGTTCTGGTCCCACTGGTGTAATTCTAGTGACTTTCATGCTGCAGCTCCTGATTTAGAATGCTGTGAGACCAAACCCAGGTCAAGCAACATCACTGAGCCATTTACACATCAGGGATGCAAGGTGGTCTTTTTTTAAAGGGTTTAGTGACATAGGAACATGGACTCCTTCAGTGTGCTCACTCCTGAGGAGCTTTTCCAAATGATGGTCATTTCTGTGCTAAGTGCAAGAATGAAGATGAGAAGGCAGGGTAGAATATGAGCACTACTGGTCTGTTTCTGGTTGACTCTACTCTGTTTGCAGACTTCAGATTAAAAATAAGTCCATCAAGGGCAGTGCTCCTTTCCATACAAAAGCCAAACACAATCCTATTCAGTACAACGACCAAGTGCAGGACCACCAACTCCCAAGCTATAGCCCAGACAGCACTGTATTTTGCCAGAGAAATGTTACCAATACCCTGATGTCCACCATGCTTTACTTGCGTGGAACAAGAGCTGATGGCCTGTTGGGCTTTAACCCCAGCCAGCAACTAACCACCATACAGCCGCTCGCTCACTCCTCCCCACTCCCAGTGGGATGGGGAGGAGAATAGGAAAAAAGTAAAACTCGCGGGTTGAGATAAGAAGAGTGTAATAATGAAAATAACAATAATAATAAAATATAATAATAATAGTAATGAAAAGGAATATAACAAAAAGAGAGAGAAATAAAACCCAAGAAAAGACAAGTGATGCACAGTGCAATTGCTCACCACCTGCTGACCAATGCCCGAGCAGCGATCCGCCCCTCCCAGCCAACTCCCCCCAGTTTATATACTGGGCATGATGCCCTATGGTATGGAATAGCCCTCTGGCTAGTTCGGGTCAGCTGTCCTGACCATGCTCCCTGCTGGCTTCTTGTGCTAGCAGAGCATGGGAAACTGAAAAATCCTTAACTTAGGATAAACCTACTTAGCAACAACTAGAACATCAGTATGCTATCAACATTATTCTCACACTAAATCCAAACCACAACGCTGTACCAGCTACTAGGAAAAAAATTAACTCTACCCCATCTGAAACCAGGACATGGCCTCACAAGACTGGGGACCACTGCCTTAGACCATGTGGGATACACAGTTGATGTACAGGCTTGCTCTGTTGCATCGACTCAAATTCAAGCCCCTGCTTAGCATTGCAAAGCAACTTGCTTGTTTGTTTCACGGAATGCTATTAAAAAAAAAATATCAGGGATGGTCAGCCTAAACAGATTTTTAGGAGTTATGTGTATTTCATTTTTGAACAAAGAAAAAAAGAATAAATTTAAATGTAATACAAAGTTTTGTTATGATTTGGAAAACTGAACATTGTGGAGGGCCTGGAGGTTATTTTATACATAAATGAAAAAGCTTTGTATATGAAAAATATTCTCACCAAACAAAAAAAAAAAATGAAGTGTTTTACTTAAAAAATGTTAAAATAAATTAAGTTTAACTGAAATTTTGGGGGTTAATTTTTTGCCAAATTATTTACTCTGTATAATTAATTTTGATTTCCCATGTTCTACACACAGCCTATAGCAATACAGAGATTATCAAAACAGAAGCCACAGCACCACTCTTTGCAGGCCCCTCTACACAACAGCACAGTTTTATATAGCTGATATTTTAGAATATACAAACTTTTCTGCCTGAGCAATTATCACTCTGACATCACACTCCAGGTATGCAACGTTGTGTCTTTTGACAACTGTTTGCCCAGTTTGACAGGGCACACAGGTACCTTAATTAGGACTCTTTCTTCTCTACAAGCTCATGTACAATTATTATGGCATCATTCTAACATATCTACTACACTCAGGAGAGAAAATGACATTATCACTTTTTAGCTGTCACTTAAACTAAACAATTCACAGGTATATATGGTTATTTCTAGAAAAAAAGATTACCATTTCTATTAGCAAGCAGAAACAGCAAGAAGATTAAACACTTTCAGAAACACAAAATCTGCCCTATTCCTTAGGCATCCACCCTATTTCAAGTTCAAGAGTATGTCAGATAACTGATTTTTTTTTTTTTAGGCTTCTTATAACCCACATACTTCTATCAGTTTAACATAAGTAATAACAAAACTAAATTCCCCATACTACCACTAAGTCTGCTTAAAGGACTTGCTTTGCTGCAGAAGGCATGACATAGGGGACTGAAATCTCTAATGAAATGCCTCGTACATTGATTTATGCAGCTTTAGTGGTACCATTAACTGAAAATTGTTCTTTTCATGGGCTTATGGAGAATCTGGTGGCTGTCATTGTTCATGATTCAGTGAGAAGGCTGGGTCTAAAATTACTAATGCATTTGGGTGGATATGGGAAGGATGGAAATCTGTCCTCATTTTGTGTTAATATTTCACATAACAACAAATATAAACCTTCTATATCTAATAATATACTTGATTTCATCACTAACACAGCTGTCATTAAGTAATTTCTTTAAATGTCTTCCTGTTTAGAAAAAAAAAATTTTTTTCAAGTACTAGTAAGGTATATTTTTTTGGAAAAAATACATACATATACATGTATATAAAAAAATATTTATATAGACATGTATGCATGTATATATATGTAAGAATAACCAGGCAGTAAGCATTTAAAATTGTATTTCAGACACTAATGCAAGCAGCTAATCCTATTTACATTCATATTAGCCCTGGGTATCTTTTTCCCTAAGATTTACACATTTGTATGCTTGCATGAGTTGAACTGCTTTTTGCATGATATCAGTACTTTTGTAATTTAAATCTATAAAAGGCAATTTCTTTTAAATATACTTCCTAACAGTGGGTGAAAGAAGCACTAAACTTATTTGAGAGCTGTACACATCAGTAAACATGTGCACTGAACTCCAGGCAATGTGCTGTGAGAGAATTAATCTTATACTGTATTAGCTAAACAGAAAGATTCTGGGACTCAAAGTAACAAGCACAGAAAATGTCCAAATGTTTTCTTCCTATTACCTAGAAAATGTATATTTTTTAGGATTATGATTTTAAAAATCAAAGTTTTTTTTCAGTGAGTGGTTAATTTGATATTTCCTTACCTCACTCATTTTAAAATTTGTAACAAAGGTAGTCCATAAATAGTACTAATTAATTTTACTGATCTCTAACTTTGACAACCTTCCTCTAATCTATTACCTTAATTCTGAGCAACATCACAGGGACCATACTTTTAAATAAAAGTCTGTCATCTGCTTGTACTCCCTACAAATACATAAAGGCCAGAGTTAAGTATGATCTCAGTGAAATTATCAAGAATTCTAGGGAAGTCTTTTTGTAAGAGACATGAAAAATCAAAATATTCATACGAGAAGGTCTTCAGATATGCTTCAGTAGGACACTACTTGAATTGTAAGACTTGAAATGGATTGTGTGCAGTAACTGATAATGCCTTTTTGACTATTTGATTTTATAAGTTGTTTTTGTATGAAACAACAAAATTTAAGTGGGGAAGGGGGGGAGAGACAGATTTTGAAAACCCTTTCTAAAATGATCAGTAAAATGAATTTTCATCTCCCGCTGACACGTTCCCCAGAGGCTGTAGGTCTTCTGTAGGTCAAGTCCATCTACTGCCCTGGTCTTTTCTTCTACTCTCTCTCGTGCTCCTTCCTTTCGTCTTCCCAGATCCTAGGCTCTTCTGTTCAAGCACACTTGTGCTCTACCCACCTTGCCATATTTCCATGAACCTCCTGGCATGCCCTCTCTTTCCTCTGACTTTTAGAGCCTCTCTTACATGCCTCTTTCTGCCTCACCTATCTTGCTTGTCAATGCCATTTGATAACAATGCCTTTGTTACTGTGATTATTCATGCATAAAAAGATGTTGAGAACACATTGGAGTCAAATATTCTCAGATTCCCAATGCCCTTTTCTAAAAAACCCATCCGTTTGCAAAAGAAGGGAAGAGGTGGTGAGGATTTATTGCTCCCCCAGCAATAAATTATGCCAGCGCAACCTTCGTGTCAAAACAAGCCAGTATATATTCTGACATAATCTGATAATCTATCTGTTGCCACACATAGATGTGTGTGTGCACTTCTATTTCTATACACCTAAAAAAGGCAAGAGATCATGTTGCCTAGAAAAGTAGGGTTGAAAAATTTTTCATAAATGAGTAAACAGTCTAAAAGTAGATATGAGTTTCACATATTGCCTCATCATAATAATGGACACACATATCACCAGTAGTTGCAAGGACACAGCTAGTGGCTGCAAGTCTCAAGAACTGCATTTAACCACAGCAGCTCCACGTTATTTCGTGCCCTTTTTTGCCTTACTCCTAAAGGAGTCAAGAGCACAATTCTGGAAAGAAATTCATACATTAAGAAAGGCTCTTACAGGTTACCTTTGAGGAACGCTCTCACATCCAGAGCTGGTTTAATGTGACTTCCTTTCTACCTACCCTTCAGGAAATGGCTTTGCAGAGCAGTTCTTTTATTTCAGTCCTAGCATTTTTAGACTTGAAAACTGGATGCAAATATTGTTTTAGCAATTCCCCAATCACCCAATGGGATCAGCCAGAATTGATCTCAGCTCTTTGAAATTAGCAGGTTTTACACAGTCTTCCTTGTGTGTCAGACTTTTTTTTGACCCTTTTTTTTTTTCCTCCTTTTCCTGGGTGGGGAGGAAGAAAGAGAGAGATAGGAGGGAGGTGAAGAGAAGGAGTGGTGAAAGGCGAACCAGCAAACAATGGACAGCAATGGAAAGGGACTCAGTTGCTAGTTTTAAGTGTCTGGTTTTGTTCCAGCCTGTTTCAAGTACAGATATGGATATGAAGTCACTGGCAAACTAACACCCTCAACTTTAGTTAAAAGAACTATAAATCTGAAATGAATGTATAAATAATATGCAACTGTCTAGACAGTATAGGTCACTTGCAAAGAGACTGGGTCAGGAAAAGATTGTCCATCAGTCAGACAACCATAACTGATTCTGATGCTAAATAATGGTTTAGATATTCAGTATTCTATATATGCGAAAGGCTTCACTGAGCATTGGATCTTCCCAACCAAAGTATCCTTCTACTTATACGTATCTTTATGCAGCCGTAAGAAAATGCACATGTTATTTAAACATTAAAATTAATGCCAAAAGAAAAAGCTATTTAGCAAGGGACTGGAACCAACCTATGTAATTGGCTTTTGGTAAAGCAAAAATAACTATCATATTCTACCCTTGATAAACAACCTAATCTTATGATACTGATAGAATCTTAAAAAGCAAGAATTAAAACTTTAAGCTGACAAAGAAACTTATTTCCACTTATAGAATCAGTTCACAGATACATTCAGGGAACTGTGTGCGTATAGCCCTACTTTGCACTCTCGCATTTCAGAGCATGCCAACTCTCAGGTATTGCAAATGTAACCACGCTGACTACATATGCTTTCGGAATTATTCTGTGCATTGTAATGCATTTTTTGTCGCTGTTTCAGCAAAAGAAGTAGGTGGTCTTCAAGGTAATGATACTGCCATGCTAACGCTTTCAGGATATACAGTAACTTTTGGCAGGACTGAGGATAATAGCCAAGACCTATACAAAATATTTCATTTATTGGTGACTTACAAAGCACATTTATATATTTGCAAAAAAGGAAAAAGAAAATACATGGGTAATAAATCTGGCATATGCACCAGCTGGCACAGCTGAAAAGCAGGTGTTATAGCTGAAAGACACAACCAAGGGCTGGATGTGAGTCCCGGTCCCAACCCAGACGCCCTCCAGAATAAGAGACTGGGTCCTGTAACTCAGAGGATGCAGCAGATCACTAACTCCTTCCAGAGGTGGTTTGATTTCAAGGGAGCTCCAGATGGATGCCTCGCTGCATGCCTGTGCAACATGCTGCCAAACACATCTAAGAACATATTCAGGTTCTTGGTAACAGACTTCCATCAAACCAAACTGCAATATCAGTAGTATAATAGCTCGTTATACTGTCTACGTTACAACGTGCCTTCTAAACCCTACCAGTGTTTATTCTGAGTGGAAACACACAGGTTACCCTGATATTCAATTCTGAAACCAGCTAGTGTGCAGTAACTATATTTTTCAATGGATGTAACTCGATTTCCTATGAAAAAGACTTCAAATATTTTGCTATGTTTGTATCTACAAATGCTACCAAACATTTCTTCACAGAAGCTGCAAATCTGTGGTTTGATCTTAGGCTATGCAGATCTACCCTAGTTCAACTTGAATACAAGACATCAGCCCTAGTAAGAATTTTAAACGCTACATGCAAACAGAAAGAAAGAACAAAAATCATGGAAGTTAAACACAAAGCTTAATCCTGCCAATCCTGTGGCTACGAGCAGTGAAGGTTGCACTGAAGTAAGAGGCATTACATTCAGCAGCAATAACAAACAGCCTCAAGTTGCACATGCAAGTGTCTTGCAACTTATACCAAGTGGAGACAACTCGGCACTTCCAAAAATATCACATCTACAAAGCCAGGTTAGGAAGCCTCCGCACACACACACTGAGCTCTGACACTCTGCAGAGTGCAAAACCCCGATCTGCAAATCTGAAGCGAATTTCCCATGTTTGAGGATTCATATGGTGGCAGAAAATACAAAGATGGGGACATGCCCAAGTTTCTTCTAGGGCTTCACTGCAAAATCTTTGTCCATTTCTCTCAGTGGAGTATCGTTAGCCCTTTCTCTCTCTTAACTTAACTCTGTATTTTCACTCTAAAACCAAAAAAGCTGAGAGGTCAATATTACAAGATTTGAAAACGAAAGATTTGGTTTTAATCAAGGCTAACAAAATGATGAGCACACTGAAGTTATTATTTAAGCCGTATAGGCTAATCCTGTTCTTAATTAAAAAAACTTCTTTCCAGTTAAGAAAAAATAAAATCAAGATATACACAGTTAAATTAAAATGTTACATTTTGGGAAGATTTTTGCAGGTTTTGGAAAGAAGAGATTTTGTGAGAGATCCTATTAGCTGATACTATGCTTTGTTTCTCCATTAGCAGCCTACAGGCAGAGATTTAAGGCTCGGATACAAATAGATTATGCCAAAATAGCTGTTTCTGAATAACTTCACGTGTGGACACTTTTATTCTGGAATAAGAATACAGTTATTCAGAAATACCTAGCCCTACTTTAAATTCAGACCTTGCATTAATCCCAATTAGTTTTCAAACACAGCCATCCCTTAGGCTATTAGCAGCCTGATTGTGCCTGGTATTACAAACTTGTGTAAGAGCTCTCTCCAGCCATTCTGCCTCTAATCAAATTTATTCTGAGTTGCACTGTGGGGAAAGCAAACTCGGGCTTACATTGTAAATGATTTTGAGTCTTTGCATCCCTGTTTTTCTTGTACCTTTATAGTGATCTCTGTCAGCTGTTCAAAGTGGCTCTGTCACTACCATCAGGTATCCCTACTTCATCTGATTGATTTCATAAACCAAGGTTCAAACGTTCACTGCTGGATTGGAATTAAATGTATTTATTTTGAGACCGTAAAACACAGCTCTATAAATTTAAGGAATATTTTGGGGGCAGTAGAGAGTCTTCAATGCTGCAGTGCAAATGGAAAGCCTTTTCATTTTGGATGTGCCACTATCATTTCACTGTTTTTAAAAGTCTTGTCCAGTCAGGCACATAAAGAGGGTTTTTTTGGTAAAAGTCAAGTAGGAAAAAGTATTTGGGCTTCTTTGAAAAACATCACTTGTCTTTAAGTGTGCTATTTTCTTCCAGGTGCCATAGCTACTTTATAAACAGACTTTAGTAAGTAGCTCCAAAGGCTTGTCTACACTTGAAAATTAATTTGGATCAAGACAGAAATGTGAATTCATAGTAGAATATGTTTTTATAAAGTTGTTCTCTTCACAATAAGCCCTCAGGTGCTTTTTCATAAATGGATATTCCTTAACAAAAAGTACCTTGAATTATATATACAGCATGTAAAGCAAGGAAGCACATAGTTTTTACATATTTTTTTGCTAAACACAGACAACTGCTGGAACCCAAGTTCCACTTGAAAAAAAAAAAAAAAGAAAAAAGAGAAAAGAGAAAAAAAAGAGTCCATGTTACTCAGTGTAACATTAAACAAGTTTCAAGTATTTTCCCTTCCTCAACACTCCTCACCCATCATTACATCAGTATAAACCTAGCTCATTACTGACAGCAACCTTAAAATATGCTTTTTTTTAAGAAAAAAACAAAAAACCAAAAACCCCCAACACAACCAAAGAAAAACAAAAGAAAATGAACAGCCGCTAATCAGCTGGGAAAGCAAAATGCTGTCATCTGTTGAGAAAAGTTTAAAAAAAAAAAAAAAGGAGGGAGATTTTAGGGCTGCAGGACACAGATTTTGCCAAAATTAAAGGCCCAGCTACAAAAAAGCATGCTGGAAAAAAATGACATTATCAGACTGTCCCCACACAAGGGAGGGACAACACAATCAGAAATAAGGGTACATTTCTGTGCGGTCTCTCAAAGGAGGTTTTTCCCTTCAGTGTAAATTGTACAAGTTACAGAAGCCACCGAAACATTCAACATTCTAATGACCGAGTGTGGCATGAGCTCTCAAGACATTTATGTGACCATTCTCTCATCCTTACAGTCTGAACTGTGATTTAGCACTTTCAAAAGCATCCAGCCTCAGCTAAAGGCACTCCTGTTCAATGAGAACCAATGTCCATCACTTTTAGAAAACCCATGCCCAGTTAAGAACAATGATCGTCAGCTTATGTGCTGGGAAATCCTAAACAACCAGCCTTAACACTGACCTCTTAAAATACACCATCCAGCTTAGCCAGAACAGCAGCAATGCCTGCTCAGTCCTGTGGCAGAAAGCTCAGAGGTGCCCAACTTCAGCAGACAAATCAGTACTCTGGACTCAAAGATACAGGAACTTCCTCGCAAAACAGAATAAGACGCCTCCTGTTCTCTTCTGGATTTTATACTGGCAAGGTGCAGGCACTTATTTTGCACCTTTGTGAAGTGCCTAACTGCCCCCATGCACGCAGGGGTGGTCCCAAGCAGATGTTACAACTGCAGCAGCATCAGTCCTTGTGCTGAAAGGGAACCCATGAAGATTGTTACTTCTAATAAAGCTATTTCCAAGTACCTCCTGACCACACAACCCAGAGCTTAGTCCACTCCATGTGTGTTAGAGGCATCCCAGACACTTACACAGAAAGCAAAGCCCTAGTGACATTGACTCACATATTTTCCTTACTCACAAAAATCCTACACTTGCATACACATTAATTCCGAACAACGGTATTGCAATAGGTTTCAAGCACAGAATAACAGCAAATACTGTTATGTTATGAGCAACTGTAGAACTATTCAATTCATGGTTTGGCTTCAGTTTACCATCAGCTTAGAGCTCGCTGCTGGTCAGAGCACCAGTGCCACCGAGCAAGAGGACAGGAATGGGTAGCTGAGGGTGGAGGACCATGGTATACTGGAATACTTTGGCTTAAACTTAAAAGCTTTGGGCCTCTTGCTACAAAAAGGACATTGAATTATTCAAGCGTGTCCAGAGAAGGGCAACGAAGCTGGTGAAGGGTCTGGAGCACATGTCGTACGAGGAGCGGCTGAGGGAACTGGGGGTGTTTAGTCTGGAGAAGAGGAGGCTGAGGGGAGACCTCATCGCCCTCTACAGCTACCTGAAAGGAGGTTGCAGAGAGCTGGGCATGAGTCTCTTCCATCAAATAATAAGTAATAGGACAAGAGGGAATGGCCTCAAGTTGTGCCAGGGAAGGTTTAGACTGGATATTAGGAAGCATTTCTTTACAGAACAGATAGTTAGGCGTTGGAATGGGCTGCCCAGGAGGTGGTGGAGTCCCCATCCCTGGAGGTGTTCAAGAGGCGGGTTGACATAGCACTTAGGGATACGGTGTTGGGTGGTGTAGTTGGGATCTGTCAGTGCTACGTTAATGGTTGGACTAGATGATCTTCAAGGTCCCTTCCAACCTAGATGATTCTGTGATTCTGTGAAACTGTTGTGAAACCAGATGCAGTGGTTGTATCGTTGCAGTTTCTGGGTCTAGAGGCAGGCACAGCTTCTTGCTTCATTTACAGTTTCTGTACATTTTCTCACACGAGGCACAGCAAGTGTGCCATACTCACACAGCCAGAGCCATTTACACTGCTGGTATTTTGTCCCAAAGACTGAAAAAGAGAGCCAGAACAGACAGGGACAAAAAACTGGATCCCTGGCAATGGTAACGTCCGTTCGCATTGAGAAACAACTCTAGTTCTTTAGGAATGCCAGGGCATCTGCGTGCACATTTGTATCTGTTCTCTCACTGTTCAAATAAGGACAGTTATCCACTGGGAATCAGGGGATGAAGTTTATGGCACTGCTTTTCTCGACTTGCTTCCCAAATTACATTTAAGCAAGCTGACTAGTTAACTCTTTAAACATTAAAATTTGCCAAATGAGAAGCTTTTTTTGAAAGAAAGCTTTATTGTCATTTTAAACTAAATTTTATGGCAACACTTGGGGTGACTATATATGCAACATATTTATTTCTTCCTATTTATTTAATTCAGTTGCCTCTGTCAACACTGGTTGGTTGGTTTGGGTTTTGTTTTCTTCCCCAGATCTATTTACGTTTGATGTACCTGGGGACCAATCTACCTTTATGATCTAAAATTAGAGTTTTCTTACTGTTATCTATCCAGAAGCAGCAAAACAACGTTAAAAAAAGCCAGTCTTCTATGCTTTCTTAATATTACATTTTTCTTTCTAATGCAGGGAGGAAAAAACCTTCAGCTTTAATATTTATTTCTATATATATTCTTCCTCCTAAATCCTAATATTCATGTGCATTCTATAATCTCCTGGAGAGGGGTTGCTGGTTTTAGTCAAAAAGGATAACAATCTCTTACAAATTCACTGATGAAGAAAGAGGTGCCAACTTCCCTGCAGGTAAAACATTAAGGCAGTATCATCAGCTGACCTTAGAAAAAGAGAAAGATTTGCAAGTGACAGAGATCCACATAACCATAGGCATGATATGAAACTCTATCAAAACTGCTTTGAGTTTAATGGTATACAGAGCATCATGTTGTACGGTCATTTAGACCATGTTCTCAAAAGACTCAGTGAGGCTATTTTATGCAGTATGCCATTAAAAGTCAACACACGCTACGTAAAATTAAACATGAGTAATCCTTTGCAGAACTGGGGCCATATTTAGTTAACCTTTTGCAGAGAGAAAAAAAAATCTTTAGGTTATTTTCTAAGATTCTATTAAGTCCTGCTGTATTTTAATAGGAATGAAGATTTTGTTTCATTTTTGCCACTCAATATTTACATGGTTGAAAGGAAAACAAAATATTAATCCAATCTAATCTTTTTAGGATCAAAATCCAAAACAACACATGAGAAATGCTGAGGAACAGATAAGCAAGAGGGAAGGTCTTTTATATACAGCCTTGCATACAGTCAAATCCATTTTAAGAGTCTAACCTTAATGAGAGCTTTAGAGATTAAAAAAAAAAGAAAAAATATTTTTTGCATGTAGAACACTTTGAAGAACAAGTTGCCTTCAAATTTCTGCCACTGACGACAAGTCAAGGATAACATTAGGAAGTCACGATCATAGAGATGCCAGAAAAAATTAGTCAGAACATATCACGCTGCCAGATCAATCTGCTTCCCCAAACCAAGAACATGGTCTGGACAGCAGAGAAAAGGAGAAACACAGACCACATTTTTAGGACAAGAAACCAGCAAAAAGAGGGTAGCTTTTATTTTTTAAAGTTACAAGCTTTTGATTTATCTTTTGTTGTTGTTCTATTGTTTGTTTCATTTAAAAAAAAAAAAAAAGGCGGGGGGGGGGAGAAAGAATGAAAATGCCAGCCAAAGTTTAAAACAAGAAACATGCATTTCACTTCAACTAGCTGTCTTGGAGCAAAAGATCTCCCACAGGGACTATACTAAGTTGTCCTCACACCACCCATAGGGCAGTTCTTTAGAGCCAGACTTCAGGTTTTTGGTGTTTGTCTGAATGGTCACTTCTACAGCACCTCTGCTTTGGCCATTGAACTACCACTCTGAAGCACAGCTCTGAGGACACCATTGTTGCTATTCTCTAAGAAGAAAAGTCCTATCGGGATGCAGGGTCCATCTTCTCTTCATCGCTGAACCACCTCTTGACAACAAAGAAGTTGTCCATCAAACCATCAAACTCTAGCTAACATACCTCTACAGCTAATTTATTTTTCAATTTTTATTGAGCTACAAACAACAATGAAAAATACAAAAGAAGCTTAAAGACAATGGCAGTAGCATTTTAGCCTGATGTCCTACTGATGTCCTCGCTATCTGTGGAAATCTATCATATGAACATAAGCTGGAAGGGCCCAAGGAGTTGTCCACAGAGAAGATTAATGGTGTTTAGGCAAAGGAAGGCTTTATGAGTTTTAAACATCCTTTTCCAATTTGACCATCGATTGCTATATCAGTTCAGTAAACAATGCTCAGAGTGAAAAGGTATCGAGGAAGAATATGGTGCATTAATATTTTTCATAATACGGAACAAGAAGTTTTACCAAGATGCCTTCGGGAAGCCACCATGAGTGATGTCAGTCAAGCAGAAGGAATATCTAATTATCGATGAACACAAGGGAAATATTAATTAAGCTAGTTTAGGCAACAGAAAGGAAGTGTCCTGAACCCTCATGTTCGCATGAGGTACCTGTAACTGATCAAGACAACAAGGGGATCCTATCCAGAAGGGCCAAAGTAGTTCTGGCTCTCAGCCGGACCCTGTACCCATCAGTGATGCCACTTCTGCAAACAAAGGCATTCGGGGCAAGAGATAAGGCCAAGTTCATCTCTACTTTTGACTTTCTCTAGGCAAAGCAGCTAAAGCAGGTTTGGCCCCAAATCTCTATTCTTACATGGGAACTGACGTACAGTTTTAAGTCAGGCATCTCAACAAAGTGGTAGTAAAATGGATAGCTGCCTTTGTCCCTACTACCACACTCCTTGTCATACACTCTTCTTGAAAAAGTTATTCAGCAGCTTTCTGACAACAGGCTCTGAAAAGAAATGTGTGATCTAAAGCAAACTGAACGGAGTGCTGTTCTTGTCAGAAAGGGATCAAATCCCACATCAGTCAGAGCACAGCAAACTATCTTCCATGCTGTCAGCTACGATTTGCCTGTTTCCTTCCAGCCAACTGTCCTCAAAAAATAAACATCACTACACAAAAAGCAATTTGAGCTGCAGCACCAAGTCAGATTTAGCTTATTCCCAAGTCACCTGTCCCACATTCACTGGACTAGATCACTGGATGCTGGATAATATGATAGAACCCATACAAACCACCACACAGAAGATAATTGCATCCACACTGCCTGCTGCAATAAACAAAATTATATATGGCAAGTTTATGACTCAAGAAATTCATTCTCTTTATCCACTGACACAATGAGATGGACACTGTTTCTCTAAATTTCCTTCTGAATTAATTCATTTTGCAAATTACTTCTCTCCAAGTTGTCTATATATGGCTAATTCTATATGTTTCAGAAGTACACATGTAGTATGGTCCTATAGATTACATGGCATTGGTTTTGCACAAACTTTCCTCTTGATTGAAAGAAACAAGGGGAAAAGTCATGAGAGCTACTGTAATCTCTCAGCAAGAGGGAACCAGAGCTGACAAAGACACTAAGATACATTTAGTGCTGCTAAACCTTCTGCTCTTAGGACAGAAGTGAGCAATTCACAAGTCATTCCTTGGACAACTAAGTGGAATTTATATTTGAAATCCTTGTTACCTTTACACCACCACAGTGAGTGTGCACAGACATAGTTATAGTTGTGAGGTATGACATTTTTCTAGTTGTGAGGTATGAATTTTTCCTGGTTTATTTAATTGCTTCCATGCAGGAGCGAGGTGAGGAGCCTTGCAGACTTTGTGTCATGTAGCATCCCACTCAGAGTACAGCTAATGCTAGTACAAATACTTGAGTACAGAGGGGCACGTGCAGTCCCAGTCACATGTTTACACGCACAGCCAAAGCAGATACATTTTTAATTTTCGGAGAAAATCCAAGGGAAACTTCGTTTTGATTTTGTAGTACTCATCCCAGCATCCTATTACTGCTTTTGGTTTGTTCTCATTTTTACCCAAGACAACATAGCTCTGATCAATGCCACAAAAATATCTAGGAATCATGGCTCATATGGTAAATTGTCAAAATAAAGACCCAGATCACAGACCACCAAGCTGCTTCTGCATAGTAGTTGAAGGAGGAAGCTCCAGTTCCTGTAACATCCAAACACTCACAAAACTGCAAAGCTCAGGCACTGTTTTATTGGCAAACAGAAGATGCTCCATCCACTGGCATCCATTAGATATGGTCCTCCCAGAAGTCATGTGGTTTGCCCAAAGATAGTAACTTTAGTTTATGAAATTAGTGTTTTAAAAAAAAAAACAAAAACCAACACCACACTTCTAAGAGAAACCCTGAACAACTCTGGGATTTTATGACAGTGAAAATATGTTGTTTATTTTTCTTGATTCAGAAGACGTACAATTAACACACTAACACATCTCTCAACACCCATCGCTAAAATGGTCTTTCTTATGAGCAAAATCATCAGCCTGAGTTTTTTTGTCTATCATGTTACATGCAAACACACATAACTAACTAGACATGCAGAGTCTAATAGTCACTCTTGTTGTTAGAAGACCAGTATGCATATATTGTCTGAGTGATTAACAGATCACAGAGAATGTGGCCCACTTTGACCTCTCCAAACTTATTCAGACCATTTCAGATGGCCATGCTATTGTTTTTATCAGTGAGGGAGAATTCTGGTACATTCAGGTCTGTTAAACATATGTAATTCCCTATTCAGAATATATGTATAAACACAGTGCCAGTGTCCAAAGAGCATTCTGTTTAATGACAGTTATGTAATTCACAGCCCTATTTCATGCATCACTGTTACAATTCAAATAGGAATAAGTCTTCATGCAACATAATACATATATATTTATTACCTGGATATATATTAGATACTGGAATGCTGAACTGTTTCTTAGTGGGATCTTGACAGCACTCAGGAAGCCACGACTTTGCCCATTCTCCATAAATAAATGGGAATGAATTGGAGGAGACACCTGTCTCCTTCCACCTGCCCATTTAACTAGAAAGGTTCACAAAGCTGGCAATCAATCCCTACGGTTCAAATTATTGCCAACAACGTCAACAAGATGCTAAAAAGTTTACTCAGAGTGACCAACCTAACCACACTCATTTGCTTTGTCATTCTCAAATCCCTTCTTAAATGACCCAATATTTCTTCTATTATTCACATTTGGCAATGGTACTATACCAAGTGGGAGTAAACTGCTATTTGTTTCAACTTTACACTGTTTATATCAAGCTAATTTCTCAAAGGTATTTGAAGAAATGTTCTTTTCCCAGATACTGTATATACTCAACTATCTATCTGCGAGCAAAGATAATAAGGTATCTGAGCAAGTCAGCTATTTTACTCTTTCCTGTTACCTTAAAAAAAACCCAAACCAAAACAAAAAAACAACCCACAACACAATAAATGCTGAAGCTGAGTGCAAGGAGTAAGTTCAAAAGTGAAATGTTCCCCAAATCCAGTAGGTATCTGTAACAGCAGGTTTCACTTAAAGTGGATATCACTTTACTGGTTTTAACAAACTTCAAAGTAAGTGTCCTAATGCTACTCATTTTGTGTGTCTGTTTTACATCAGTCACAATTCTGTATCACGGTTTCACTTCTGCCTGATACTTATCATAAATTTTTGTAACTGGAAAGCACACTTAGTGTATGGATTAAATTAAGAATGGTTTTACAAAGCAGCATGATAGCAGACATTTATGTTATTAACTCACTTTTTTACATATCTGATGATATGTTGTTAGGGCATGTTAAAATATGGTATGGTAATCCATACCACATACATCAGCAAGATAAATACATTTAACTGAAATAGAATCAGAAATCAGTTTTATGGGGCTCATTTTCAAGTCACTGAAATATAGAAAATTTTTTTCAAAAAAGACTATTAATTTTTAATCCAATATACCACTTTAATTCAATGGAAAATGGCTAATTTTAATAAAACCGACTGTCAGTAGTGGTGGTGAAATCTTATACACACAGAAAGTTAGTCTCCTAGGAATGCAGCCTGGGAGCAATACCTTGAATACTGAAAAGGTGTTCCCCAACATGGAAATTTTACACAGCCTGTACATGGAGTGTTCTGGATGATTTCATAGCCCTTGGTCTTTTTCACTTTGAGAAGCAAGACCATGCGTAATGTCAGCATCTGCAAGGCGGTTTAGGAGAGTTAAGCACACACCTGCCAGTGAACTCCATGAACCAAAGTTTCTTTGTTCCTTTAAAAAAAGTCTATCTCACAAGAAATGTTGTGGGTCTATGTTCTATAAGGATAAGAAACAACAAATGAAGAAGGATCTGGGAGTAGGGGGCTGCCCTGATTCTCAATTATAACTCATTATTATACCTCAGTCTTTGACCCCTCAGTCCTCTTCTAAAACTAACATTGTTGAGTTCCCCCAGTGACCTTGTTGTTTTGGGATAGTGAATGGCCAGCATAAGAAGTGCAAACTGGATTTAAGTAGCTGACATTATGGACGAGAGAGTTAACACATCTGGCCCATGAGGCACTTTGTGTTCAGACATAGCCTTGAAGAAGTGATAACAACATAGTGAGCAATAGGGAAAAGGCACACCACACGCTCTGCTAAAGGGACACAAAATCATCCCATTTTTTCAGTCACACTCCAGGTGCCAGCATCCCTCAGTGCACATATCCACTGGCAGGGGAAAGCAGCGGAGGTACATTTTGCTCCATTTCCTATACCTTTGATTCAGTCTAGATAGGATATTCATTGCTGTCATTCAAAAATTTCCCTTGTTTCATCTTGAAACAGTTTTTCCAAGGCTAAGGAGCATGTCACTCTAAGCAGTTGTTCACAAAACAGTTTTAACCTGGAGAACTTTTTTCCCAACCATCTCCCAGAATGTAGGCTCATTAACAGATGGCATAATTAAATCTACTGTAAAGCCTGTAAATTTGCTAGAAATACTTGATTCCGCCTGGTCCAGCTATCCCATTTCCAACTCCTCCAGGACATGCACGCAGTATACACACAGTTGCTGGTCACAAAGGATCAGTAATTGTCATTTGTAGAAGGGAAGGTAAAAATCTTGGTGATCCCAGGAGCAAATGGTCTTATCAGATGCATTTCCAAAAATTAAATTGTTCCCTAAGGTTGTAATAAAAAACAGCCATTGAAGCTTATTTTTGGATCAATGAAATGCTCCTACAGTATAAAAAAGAAAGGCTGAACTCCATTAACGGAAAAATTTTAGCAGGCGCACACATATTTGAGCTGCAGGACTGAATTGTATTCGCCTCTCCTCTTCCCCCTTAGTACACGGGTCTTGTCCCTGGAAGCAGACAGAGGTCTCAAAGGCTGAAAGTCTCCTGTTCAAATGCATACGCTGTGCCACAGTGCCATACATATTTGTCTGCCTTTATCACAGTTATGCCTCTAAGGACTTATGTGGAGGGACCTAATGAATAGCAGACTGCACCGAGGCTGCAGTGTTTAATGCCAGCTCTGACACCAGCAATACTTGACCACAGGCTAGTTGTCCTCCTTCCTTCAAGTACACATAGGGGGGGAAGAAGACAGACGACTCTTCCTCCTTGCAGAGGTCCTAAGTGCTGCAGTTACCTCTGCAGTACAGGTGAAACAAAGGACTACTTTTGACTTCAAAAAGCTAACAAAATCTAGGTAGCCATCACTGCTGTTTGCCTCCATCCAACACCCTTTAACTCAAGTTGCTGCTCAAGCACTGGCTGATTGTACAACAACAGGAACACAGCCATACTGTGAACATGCAGAATACACAATAGCAGGAATTGTAATTATTTTCCTCTGCCCTCCTCCAGGTATGCACAAGTACGGTATTTCACTGTCAGACATCAGCAGTTAGACACAACCAGAAGTCATAGTTGCCCCCATCCAGGAGGGATTATGATTTATTGTAATTTTTAAATTATACAACAGTTATTTAGTCATTTTAGAGTACAAACAACTACTTTAATAAGCTTACAGATAAGTTATTACTGTGGTGGTGAACTCCTTTGAAACAGTAATTTAATTACTCCCTCCCTTGAAAAATCTACAACATCTAGCATACATAAAAGGAGGTATCTCATGTACCAACTTGTCCAACAGTTATAAAGACATAGGGAGACATGAAAAGAAGATGCTGAAATATGTATAACCACAGAGTTCCACAATAATAGGAGTCAAAACGATAAGATATCAAGGATCTTCGCAGTCTTTAAATACCGCTAGAGGCCACATTAAAAAAAAAAAATTTTCAACTGTCGGTATCAGTACTTTGACTCCTATTTAGACTGAATGTTTTTCAGGGCAGATTCATCTGTCTTAGTTGCATGCTGCTCCACATACCGGGCCCCTAACCCATAACTAGTGCTCCCAGATGAGTTACTGCAATATCTATATCAACGTCTATCTACATAAATGAAAGAACACTAATAATAACGATAAATCAGTTGCAGGTTGTACCCCCTTTTCTTACAGCACATCTACACCAGCAGCAACACGCCTTCAACAAACATATCCCAGGTAGAGTGAAACCACCTAGAAGAGGTCCACAAGGTATGCAACTGCAGTAGTACCGGGCTCACCAGGCGCTAACCGCCCAGTTCTACGGCCCACTCAGATACAGCGTTAGTAGAAGCCAGCGTGGCTCTATCCACACCACACGTCAGGCCAGTAGTTATGGACCTCCTTTTTCAGCTGCCCTTTGAGATTCTGTTTCTGCAGCCTGTTCTTAAGGATGACTTTTTTTCTGTCCCACACCAAGCTGCAGAGTCATGTGAACAGGTGGGAACACAAAGATACTGTAAGATAAGGACAGCAAACTTGCACAACTGACATAAGGTGCAAGATCAAAGAGTAAAGACAATGCTTTCAAAAGCTGAGATTTATCTACTTCTACAGTCCCATTAAAGCAAAGAATTTCTACTGCTACACAAGTAGGGAATTAAAAGAATAATTTGCAGCCCCTTTTAAAATTCAACACCAATGCCAGACTTTATTTTGGAGGCTGGTTTAGGACAAAAGCAATTGTCACCATCAGCATTTGAATCCATTCCAGCAGAAGTCAGAGATGTGCATCCACCCCAAAACACGGCTGAATTTCTCAGCTACATCATGGCTAGAATCGACAAACAAGACTGTATAGACAATCCTGTGCTACATAAAACACAGTCTACCCAAATGACCCCCCCCCCCCCGGCCAAGGTTATATCCCTGTGCTACACTTACAATGTAACATAATTTCCTGGCTCAGGCACTATTTCTGGTGCCCATATGCTTTGCACTAACCACCCACACCGAGAGACTTACTGTTTGGAGATACCTGTTTGCATGTGTAATTCATGACATGTACACTACATCAGTAAGAGTTAACATGTACTAAGTGCATAAATGCTTAACAAAGACAAATACTGCTTTGTGCCCAAAAGGAGGGAGACAGACACTTTGAAAGCAGATATGTTCCTCTGAAAGATAAAAGCACATTACAGTAAATATACATTCCTATTAAGAAGGCATGCTATCATTTATAAGAATATATTTAAGAATTTGGGTAACTTATGTGCAAGTTTATATTTTCTTTTAAAAACAGGAAATTCCATTGTCATTCATCACTAGGTCTTGAATAAAAACTACTAATGATTTGGACCACAACATCCTGCCTATCAGTGTACATGAATAGGAAAAGTAGTGCTAGACAAGGGACCTAGCAGCCCCTGACTACATGATGCACCCTCACATTAAGCTCCTCAGCCACAGACACCACGGGATACACAGTCCTTGGTGTACCCCTGGAAAATCTCTGGGGAACAGCTGCTAGCTTTTATTAAAAGGAAGGGAAAGTGATGCAACTGTGAGACAGTAAATGTCTTTGACAAATGTCCAGTATCGTTTTCCCTGGGCTTTTGTTATCTTACAGTCTACAAACCTTATTTCTTGTTCTTACTATCCATGCATCCAACATGGCTCACCAGGAGCCTTGAAGGACTTGAGTGGCTGGCATGAGGCAAATAAGCTGCTCCATCTTTAGGGATAACCCTGAATTCAGTATCTATTTTGATCAATGCACCAATAAATGCTCAGTCTTACACTGACCATTGAGACGAGTGCTCTAGCTGCACCTGGACTCCAGCAAAACTCCAAATTCAGCACGTTATGAACTTCATCAGATATTCCAAGTGCTTTCCTTAATGAGCTATTGCCGACTGGACCCCATTCAAAACAATCTCATTCATAACTCAGCTGCCATCAGGTGCTAGGGAAAGCAGCAGACTTTCAGTGACTTAGTCAAACAAGATAGTTGCCCAGACCCCGATAACTTTATCAGTGGAGATCTTGTTGCAAATTCTCTCAGGGGCCCCATAAACTTAAATGACTCTTCAGATAAGGATCAGCAGACTTCCACGTGATGCTAACCTCAGAGAGAAGCATGTTGGGAAGGCGAGTCAATCGCAAGACACTCTCTCCTCCCACCTGTAGGCAATCCAGTACCACAAGATACAGAGAACTGGTCAACAGCAAAGTTACTTCTGCCCCAAACACCCGTAAAATTACAGAGAAAATAAACGAAAGTTATCCAAAGGGAACTGTAGCAATTAATTATATTTTTTATATTTTTTATATTTCAAGTATATAGTGGTAAAATGGAGAGCTTATGCAATTCATTTGGATGCAGGGCCTCCATCTGTCCCAGAGACAAGAGCTCCACTTAGCAGTACCTTGTAAGATTAGGTACTTGCAATATGACTTCAAAGAAATTCTTGACAAGTGTTTTGTCAACATTTCTGAAAACAATATTTAAAAATGAACCTTCTGTAGAAACAATATATAAACAAACAAACCTGGTAGGATGAAAAACTAATCTTAACGCTTAAAAAATAATTAAATGAGGCAAGGAATTCTGGATTTGTTCGAAGAACTAAACATTAAAAAAAATATTCTACTTTCCAGGTGAATTTTACTAGTAATTTTTACACATTTGCAGTTTTCAAAAGCCTGCAAATACTACCTTACAGGATACAGTAAAAGAGAAAGACTAGATCCATTGGTGGAAGCTGAGCATTTGATACACATTTTAGTTTCTTTTTTTAAACTCAAGTAGGATAGTTCGCTGACTGTGTAATAGTTCCTCCCAAGGTAATTTGCTATGATGCTAAAAATGGTCCCAGAATATCAGAGGCGAGATTTTTATTTTATGATAAAACTAAAAAGCGTATAAATTATGGTTGGCAAAATAACCAAGGATAACACTAATTTATGTAAATATGTACTATACAATACAAATAAATATTCATTTTTGAGGAGCATATAATAAGATTAAAAATCCCACTGATTAAAGCAAATAGCCTTTTTAATGTATTTTGAGTTAGATGGAGAACGTTTCCAACATGAAATAGAATTTTGCTAAATTCAAAATATAAATAAAATTAAAGAATTAATTAGAAACAACAAGCTGTATTTCTGATCACAGCCAAGAATACAAATCAGATAAGATAAAAAGGAATTTTATATCAAGTATTGTCTATCACCCACCTCATCTGCCTGTGTGATCACAACTTCTGGGATGCTGCTGCTGCTGTCATCTTTTCATCTTCATGCTGAGCTGCTTCTGTTCCTCCATGAAGCAATAGATCCGAAGAACCACAGTCTAGCACTTCACCAACCAACTCCTCATCTTCGGGAAAGCCAATGCTGACTAAAGTCTAACGTCTTCTACAAAGGCTGACAGGGACTCTTTGTTAGCACGGTGCGCACTGTCAGAGGTTACCTGAGCCTCGTCAAAGGTCTGGTGTCTCAGGATGACAAACTTTGTTCCCTGTTGAACAAAGAAAAGACAAGACATAAAGGGCCTTTCAATAGGACACTGACTTCTTTAGCTTTGCCATGAACTATATTTGATACATAAGGGATTCTAAGCATGTATGATGCCGGAGACTATAACATTTCAAAGCTTGTACAGTATTTTTCTCAGGGAAAGGATACTGCAAAACAAAATTATTACAGCAACATTCATCTATTTCCACAGAGAAATCCTTCACACGCACCAAAAAAAAGAAACTGCATACATTCTGTATCAAATAAACCAGCAAGTCTCAGCAAGAGGAAGAATTTTTTGAATGCGCTCACTACTACCACAAGACTCGGACTAGGCTCCCAAGTCAGAGCATTGCAGGGCTTTCTCCCCCGCTCCAAAACACCTGGTGCGGGCTGCTGCTCACGGCGGCGAGCTGAGCTGCAGCGCTGTAATCCATCAGGGAAACAAGTTTGGCTGTCTAGGAGGGATGTCAGAGGGGTATTAGTACTACAGCTAAACTCATCTTATTAGCATTGTGTTTATATACAAAATATAACACATTGCGCATCCAAGTAATTCAAGCTCAGGGCACTGTTATTAAACTCCTTCCTTTCCCACATATTTGATGTTCCATGTCCCACTAAATTCCAAGTTTCAGCGTTGGGAGGATTCTCATCTAGAGCATGTAGCGTACATCTCTTCAGTCTGCAAACTTTTATTGCTGGACATGTGAGAAAACACATTTTTTTTTAAAGCAATACACAGATGTATGCTATGCAACCCTGCTATCCAACATTGGATTATAAAGAGAAATTATTTCATTACAATTATTATTCTATCGTTTCTACTTCTGGCCTTGGAATAAAAGAACTTGACATTATCTCCCCCCCACACACCCCCCCAAATTGGCAGAGTATGACTTTACAAATGACACAGGACATAATTTACTACAAAAGGGAAATGTTCTGTGACTAAAATGACACAATGTTGATTTCCATGCAAAACATGGCCTCAAGGATTTACAGAAAAGACAAGAATGACCACATATAAGTCTAGAGTTTCACTTAATAAATCTGTGTAGCAGATTTACACTGGTCGGTTATATACCCCAGAAAAGCCATGATGATCACCGCTCACTCACGAGACCAATACTGACATCTACATTTGGGAAAAGTTCAGATCTTTGGGAACAGCAGAATAACCTTGAATACATGGAAAACTCAATATAATGAGTGAGTTCCTCTTTCATAACAGTAAATTAGCAAGGTCTATATGTTCACTCCTTTATATGTGCTGTCTAGCATCAAGGTTACTGGTCAAAAACCAGCTCTGTTTAAAATCTGAACAGCGGGTACCATTGATCTACTACATATTTTCATGGTACAACTTGCAATTATGTCATATCTTGACCCACAAAATCAGTATAAACTCAGACTGGATCCATACAGTATTTCCTCAGGATGCTGCAGATGCCCAGACACTTCTGACATGTTCAGAAAAGCAACACACAAATTGCAGGACCAGCTCAACTTCTTAGAAACAGGTCCAGTTGAGTTCCTGCCATCCACCAACACAGATACCAGAGAGCAAGGTCTCCCTGGGCTCTGATGTGCAATACTAATGTTGTAGCTGTGATAGAGTAAGGCTATGAGTAAATAAAAGCTTGTAGGAAGAAGTACTGTCTTTTACTAATTAACTGATGTAGCAAGTTCTGAACTGGCAAGCTTCTGGTCATGGAAGTCCTCCTCCAGTTCTGGAGCTGAAATGTCAAGCTGAAGACAGCAAGGAATGCCTGCTCTGAAGGAAAAGCTTCCTAAGGAATTGAGGACAGACTAGTGCTGGGTTGCTACCAATAGGTTTCCATCTTTCCTCACTCTCAAGTAAAAAAAAAAAAAAAAAAGCAATGAAGCAGGAGTGTTTAAGAAAATTTCACAGCAGAGAAAGAGGAGGAGAAAGAAACCTTATGCCAGTTAGGTAAAAGCTCTCTGGGCTGAACACTCCCTGTGGCCTGATCAGCAGCAAATAGCTGCTTGAGTGGAGCCCTTGGCTTAGCTGTCTCAGTCGAGGTGTCCTCACAGCACTCTGGTGCCCAGCATTTCACCACAGAGCATCACCAGCTACGCGCTCATAGGCGGTAACTGGTGCAAGCTGGAGAAAAAGTAGCAGTTTCCCTGTAACTAGAGACAAACTACATACATCAGGTTCAAAGGAGCATGATGCCTGAGAGATACTCTGCTTGCATATGGTAACAGCGGGCATCTGCCCAAAATCTCCCCTTGCACAGGGGAAAAAAAAGGAAAATAGCGATTAAAACTGTGCTACATTTGGATCTTTTGTCTTTAAAGAAATGTCTTGGCCTCACCACAGACAATCAGGTAAGAGCTATGTCTTTACATTTGAGTGTAACTTTAGAACAAACTGGTAAAAGCATCATCAGGGAGACTTTAGTGGGTAATGCATTAATTTTTCAAATGCCTAAACCCTAGACCATTTTTTTTCCTAGATGACAAAAATACTAAGCAGAATGTGCTTCTGCGCATGGGCTTGATGTCATGCTTAACCTGCAACAAACAGCATCTTATTTTTATTCATCTCAGTGAGGAAGTATTTTCAGACAGAAAGCACACTTTTCTTAAAGACCTATTCAAATGTACCAGAAAATACCTTCCTAATTACAAGCTATTAATTCCATAGTCTCTTTTGCACATGAATTGCTACTGAAAAGCATCACAAAAACCTGCATTGGGCACCTCAGATACATGAAGTAGTTTAAACTAAATTCCAGGCTTGTGTAAATGTATTATTTACACCACTTCTGATCATGTAATCTGTTTTGATGGGCAAGTTCACTGTTAAATACTAGCAAATCATATGCCCTTACATCTCCGTGAACGATCCCATTTGCTGTCAATTGTGTAATAGGGGCAACTTTCTTACTAGTCAAGCGGAAAAGATGGGAAGGGGGGGGAATCCTGCGCCCCCAGTGTGTCATGGCACTGGAGGAGTGAGCATTAAATTAGAGTGAGAGGTTATAAGTCTGACAGAAACCTGATCTGTATTCCCTAATTATGGAGGCTCACTTCCACAAAACTGACACAAATGTTAAGCCAAATTAAATGTTGTCTAATTAACTATCATATACAAGACTTCAAAGTGGGATATCTACATGTTATTTAGCGAAGTAACTGGAACACGAGGACTCGCGAATTATCAGTCAAGGCAGAGCTGCCATCCCAGCTAACAGTTACAAGGTTAAGCCATTTCATTCCCACGCATCCCTCCTGTTAGTGCACTGCTTGTAATATTTACAGAAAAAGGCAGAGCAGTAAACAGTGTCACACAGTGAGGTGGGGGAGTTGGTAGGGCACGATTCAATGGCACTTCTCTCCCCGATGAGCTGCCAGAAGCCGTTATGAATGGCCCAGCTGATGGGTTGATGACTGATAAAGAGGAAAAAAAAAACCATCGGTGCTGGTAATTCATGAAAAACTACACAGTGCCATGACAACTACAAGTGCCAAGTGACAGCTGTCAAGGTAAATGGAGTTTGGCAATCTTTCTTTCTTAAAGGATCATCTACACATACGTGTTATTTTGGTGGGGGAAGGGAAGAATTTAGCATGCAGATTTTCCCATCTATTCCCTCTCTTGGGACTGAGAGGAAAAAACTAATTTATGATGCTCTTAATTTCAGTGGAATCACTCTGTATTTTGTATGGAAAAGATAGAAAAGTGTTTACTTCCTTTCTGATCACTGTTCTTGTGCAGTGCTAAGACCTTCACATGGCATCAATACAAGGAAGAGCCTCGAGTATGGGTGAGGCTGTTTAACTAGGTGACAAGGTGCCAAGGGCTCTGGCTGGAAGAGCCCTGGGTGCAGAAAGAGAGAGAGGTGGAGGCAAACCACTGCTATGATGCAGTATGGGAGAGCAGCAAGAGATGCCCTTAATGTGGGCTGCATTATCTGTAAGAGACATCCATCCAGATTAGTCTCAGTACTAATGGATCCTTACCATAGTCTAGAACTGGGAGGAGCTGAGCAATAGACAAAGCAACATCTCGGTGTGGGTCAGCAGGCCTTGGCAAGACTGTTTTCCCACCAGAGGGGAGAAAATCTCGGCTGCCCCTCTGTGTGGGTAGCGGGGCTCAGCCAACATGGATCCGATTGATTTGAAGAGGTTTTGTTCGTATCACAGAAGGAAACAGCTGCAGCAGTCCGAGCAAATCAGGCACCATTTCCCATACAAATCACTTCTTATCCTGTCTTAACTTCCCAAAAACATGATTTTGTTTGTTTAGGAGTAGCCACATTAAAATGCAATAGCCAAAGCACTGGAAAATTGATTTGTGAAAGTTTTAGAAGATCTACATCCAGCCATGATTAATGGATAACACTGATCATACACAATACACAGAGCTCTACTGTTTACGTGCTCTTGGAGCATGGTAGGAAAGGCATGTCAAAAAAAAAAAAAAGGGAATATTGGGCAAGGAAAGTGTGAACAAAGCCTGCTATTAACATAATTCTCCCTAATTGTTTTACAACTCTTAAATTGACAGCATAAAAGACTCTGCTATTATTACCAGCTGTACTCTATCTCTCTCTATCCACCCTAAGCTTCCAAACACTCTAGTTACTCAAAAACAAATTGAGCTAAACATTCAAGCTGAAGTCAAACAAAAAGGAGGATCTTGGAAGTTTAACACCCACCTACCCCCAAGAACAAATACAACCTTGCAAGGACCTATCTTTTCGTGTTATCTCCACTAACAAATCCCTCTAGGCTGATTAAAGTTTGCATTGAGCATTTCCTTGAACTGCAAGTCATAAAATTCCTGGGGCCTCATTCCTACCAGACTGCAGCCAGAGACATCTTTCCACATCACTGTCTTCATGAGGTTGCGTGTTAGGAGCTCGTTCTCTATTTTCACTAATCATCCTGTAGCCTGAGGAAAACCAACGGTGCTACAGGACCCAGCTTTAATACTAAGCACTTGGACTTGCCCACTGGCCACTGCACAGCGGCTTCTCCAGCAAGTCAGCTGTGGGGCCGAATCCTGACTCTTGCCCCCAGACAGGAGGGTGGCATCCAAGTTCCACCGGTACCACATGATCACTTCACAGAAAACAAGCTATATTATATTAAATGTAACATCAATGTTGCATGAAGAGTGGTTGAGCACAAACTATTAATAGAGGGGAGCCCACAGGCTAATTACAAAAGATGAAGCTCATCTCCCCTTCCCATCAAGGTTCAGAATAACTTCAAATGTCTGTCTAAAGAAACCTGTCTGAATGGGATGCTGCTGACAGCACATGAGTGAGATCATGGCCTGGGGAGCAGCTGAAGAGGTTTTTTCATTCTCTTATGCCCCCCCAAGTGATTATTTCCCCATTGTTGGTAACACAGGGATAAAGAAGTGGTGCAGGTCTGGACATTTTTATATATGCTGCTGCAGCTTTCCATTTCTCAACACGTCATGCTTACCAAAACTAAATAAATACATAAAATTGAAACCACTTTTGCTTTTAAATAGATGTTCTATAAAAACAATGTCTGACTGTGCAAAGTGGAGCAAGAAGGGAATAAGGAGAAGACACCTATCTGGGAAGTGAAATAACAATGAAGAAACAGACAGCATAAAAATGAAAACAGGGGTCCATTTTTTGAGCCAGGCTAGAGTTTGCCTCCTCTCACAACCCTGAGACTTCCAAGATCAACACAAACATGCAAGCCTTTTACACCTGAGTATCAGCATACGTGACCTGACTTGTCAAACAAAAGAAACGTTAAAAAAATAAAAGCATTTTCTCAAGGGAATCAAACACACCCTTGTTTCCCCTTTCACCGCAGCCCTATGCTCAACTGCAGGGCCTTGCCACAGGGACCTCTCCTCTCCTTCCCTTCTCACACACACACCTCCCTCCTCCTTCCCACCTCCTCCACCCTGTGAGAGCTGCAGTCCTCTGCCTACCCCTGCCCACACCATCTCACAGCTGACAGCCCCTCCTAGATGCATACACCCTCACCCTCCTTCCCCTAATATAAGAGGATCTAAAAATCTTCCTCTGTTGTGTGTTTGCCAACCACGCCAATCATTTAAACTCTGTTAAGGCAGGGATAGCAGACTCGCCCATTGTTCTCTTCCCCATGCTTGAGATCCTACATCTACATTGTACTGGAATTACTCAGGAGAATGTCAAATAATGGACAACTAATAATAGCATAATCCAATATCCAAAGTGCTTTGGAGAACAGACCACTGACAACTCTCAAAATCCCTCTGGACCCATCAAATACATTTGGTGTTATGACTGAAAACACTTTTTTCAGCCCAATGAGCAACTTACTGACATTTGGGGTTCCCTGGCTGGTCTTTCTTTTCCTCCACCAGAAATTTTTATCCAGGCTCTGAGCTTTATAGCTTTCTCCAGACTCCCCAGATATCCAGCAACCTGATCAGGACCCAGATCAGATCATCCAGGTTCAGGTCAACCCTCCTGTGTCCCCGTGGTGCCTAGGGCTTTCTAGAAATGCTCTGCTCACTGCTAATGTTTCTTAACAAAACAAGTAAGTATTTTTCTGTCTAGCAGGTTGCAAACAAATGTGGCAACCCACTGCTGATCTGCAGGTTACAGTTGGGAATGATGAGAATAATATTTTTTGAATGAAGGTCCCAGAAAAGGTCCTTTCCCCATTTGTAGTCAATATCTTCTAAATGATATCCCAGTTTAAAATATCGTTTCTATTTGGATTAGAGATTCAATGCAAAATTAGTAACAAGGTATTTAGATGATATTGCATAATGACTCAAGTTGTGGTACAAGAAACTGTGGGAGAAGAAAATTGGGTCTTCAGATCATTCAGAAAAGAAAAAAGTTTTTAAACAAATTTTAGAAATATATAGCTGGGAGGTTTTTTTTGCCAATGAGCATTAAAGAGGGGAAGCTGAAGAATTCTCATGCATTTGACCCTTTTATAAAGACACAGCAATCTACTGAAATTTTGAAATAACTTCAGCTTACAGTTTGCACAGACAATCCCAAGATCTAAGACACGTAACATAGCATGTACAACAGAAATCTGTTAATATCTGTAGTATTAAGAAGAAAATGGATGTTTGAAAGCCTTCCTGCAGTGAAAAATTGCTAAGGTCACCAGCCACCAGTATACACTCTGTAGGAGACAGAGGAAACACACTGCAGCCAACCAGCAGTCCTCGTGCTAGTACCTGGTGGCTGAAATACTCTTTTCTCTTGAAGCAAGAAGCAAATAAAGTGTGTCCCTTTTACCTTGTTCTTCAGAACATCATTGTTTTAGATTTTACCTCAAGACAGCAACACTACTGTGAGAATTCCATATCCATGGGATCGCATTACAAAGGAAGCCCAAGGCCAAGCTTAAGGAAGGCTGTGCAGTGATCTTCTGTAAAAACATCCTGCCCAGCTTCAGCAGTCCTGCCAGTAGAGCACATTTTGTACCCTGAAAATGTGTTTTCTTAGTGGCCATGCAATCATCCCCCTTTTGGCCTCCTCCCTCTCTCCCTCCGCCTTCTCCCTTTCCCCCCTAATCTAAGATTTCTCAGTATTGTTCTGTGCAATTTTTTTCCTCCTCTGAACACTGCAAGCACAACAGCCTCAGATCATCATATCTTTCAGGACATAGACTTAATTTTTTTTTTTTTTTTTTTTTAATTTTAGAGAAACATACCTCAATGTTTAGAAATTAATATTTTCAATTTATAGATAGCATGTCAGTTCTCCTTGGCATGAACTCAGAATTTCTATGGAGAATAACATACCAATCCATGCATTTTTCATTCTTGCGCAAATGATGTGCCTCTCCTTTTCCACCCCCCCCCCCCCCCAAAAAAAAAAGATTTAATAGCAAATCTCAGCCACCCAAAGAAGTTTGTAACATTTTATTACAAACTTATTTCAACCTACAATTACCAAATAACTTAATTGTCATAATTATATATGAAGCTTTACTGTAAATTAAGATTAAACTGGGGTGCTGAAATAAATGCTAGTATATTTAATTGTGGGATGAATTATCTTGGCTTCATTGCTATTCCTCAACAGCAAATCTTCCAAATAAGCATGACTGAACAATGTCTTTACATAGAGTTACCAAGGCTCATCATGCAAACAAAAGCAATTTAGTGTTTCAAGCAGAGGGCACATTTTCTCTGTGTACCTTGACTTCTAGTGAATAGCTACCAATTTCCATGGGAAACTAGAGGTTTTTCACTTTTACTTTCAAAGTTTAAAATTAATCTGGTAATGGTTGAAACCTATTCTCTTCCAGCTCATTACTGGTAGGCACAAGAAGATCCTCCTTGAATCAGAGAGACTGGAAGAGGGCAGGTCTGTCATATATCATGTTGCTAAAGTTGAGAAGTTACAGCCCTAACAGAGCAAAAGGCAACAAGAAACAGTTATCAAACACGCTTCTACCTCTGCTCCATCTTGTCCAACTCTGCAGCAAGCTGCCTGTTCCAGTACTTATCTTTCTAGAGCTGAAACTGAATTCTAATTGAAGTTAATAAAGGATATTACAATGTACATGGGAAGAGGTAACTATCAACCTGCTTGTCCCTCATAACCTCTTTCAATGTTTGAGCACAGATCTCTGCCACAACAGTAACGCTGTGTATTAGCCAGTGCCTGATCTATGCTGTTAGCTTGTTTAGTGTATGTTAAAGGTAGGTATGGTAAATTTGATTTGCAACCCGTCTCGTCTCATTTACGTGATGAAGCCATTGCAATAAAATACTTCTGACATATTACACTGGCCTATGACATGATGCCAATGGAAAGTGACATGCCCCACCATGCTGAATATGATAACATTTATCTGAATAACTAATATCTCCTAATAATTCTAAATTTAGCCAGAAAACATAGGAAGATAAAATACAGATTGAAAAAAAATACCTCTTTTCTCAGCATCTTCCTCAACTCCCTTCAAAATCAGCACAGGGCTCAGCAGGTGGGGTCAAGACACTTTGAAAAAGCATTGGGAATTTTTTATATATCTTTTCAAAGCAAACATACATGCACAGTTGATCATAAAATAGAAACATTTCCATATTTATTTTCAATATTCTTCATGAATTTTCTTTTTTGCAAGTCCTGGAATAGCAAAGAGTAGATTTAGGTCCATGATAAAAAATGAACTTGTCAGCCATGGTCTTTATCTCAGCTCCGGATAGTCAAGACCCAGGCCTCAGAAGTTGTACATGAATCAACATTAAGACTTCATGGACATGCAGCATTTTCCTCTAAAAGACCTGAGAATACTTTATAAGCACTAATGAATTAAGTGTCCAGCACTTCTGTGAGATAGGGAAACACCATCCTTCTTTTATGGACTGTGGGCAGAAAGAGGTTAAGTGATTTGTACAGGGTCACAAAATAAATCTGCATAAGGCAGAGCAAAACTCATGTATTCTGTCTCCAAGTCACGAGCTCTGGTGCGAGACCATTCCTCATCTCCACCTCGATCATGCGAGGGCTAGTGCTAGAGTCACCAGGTGTTTGAGACACAGAACCTCTCATGCACACAATCCTCATCTCCTCCTAATTACTCAGATTTTAGAAACATTCCCACTTTTACATACTTTTGTCCATGACAAAATTTTACTAGCCTTAGAATTTGCAGAAAGGTCAAAGTAATTATGTGTAAATGTGTCATACGTGTTATAACACCCTACAGAAACCAGTCAGGACTTTCGAAGGCCAAATGATGAGGACTCTGTAGGAAACAAGAGAAGGCTCCATCAGAACCACTGTAGCCTGGTTGTTGTCTGCAGATATTTCCCTTGGAGACATGCATGTTTGCAGACCACGTAGCGGATCCCAAGAAAGCAACAAACCCCAATTCTGAAAAATATTTTGTTTTTCTCACCAGCTCCAGTAATGAGATTAAAGGAAATTTTAAATTGAATACCCAGGGCAAGAAACCAACTTCCTGGTACTCCAATGTATTAAGCAACGTAATCTCAGAGAGGAAGTGGTAGAGCCCAGATTGCTCAGAGCACTTAAAACCAGACAGGACCAAACAATTAGTTCCCTTGTCCTAACCGAGACAGACAATTTCTCACCTGCAAACGGGCATTTTTCCAGCAGACAAGCTCAGCCTTTAACAAGATAGGATTTTTTTCCCCTTTGTGCACTTAGAAACATGACGAGGCAGGCACAGCCAGTGGAAGGGCATTTGGACTGCCAACAGGGATCCTATTAGCTTCCCCAGTGCACCCACTCCAGCACTTACCACGAGCAGATAGTTTCACACACTGGGAGGTGGGACACACTTGTAGATAACAAAATTTATTAGAGAAGCAAAGCAAATCCACATAATCTTAAGTGAAAAAGCTCATCCATTAAGTGCCCATGTGATGGTGTGCACGCACTCAAGCGAGATTCTTTTAAACAATTTTTATTAACTGTCTTGCCATATTTAATTGAAAACATTTTCATTCCTCCAGTTTTGTTAAATAATCCATTACCTAGGAAAGACCAGTTTAGATTTACATTTCAGTTTGAAAGAACAGAAGAAATCTACTTGTAATATGCTAGAAAAAACAGACCAGAAGAAAGAGTGACAAAAATCAGAAAAAAAACCAAAACAAACCACCAATGCTGCTATTCTCGCTCCTGGCAAGCCCAATATATTTAAAACACGTGCAGAAATTCAGAACTACTTACAAAGTGGACTTGAGCTGATGCTGGTGAATATCAAATGAACTATGAATGGTTTTGCAGTATGTAAAAGACATACTAGGAGACTGCTACGATCTGCCAGACAAAACCAGCCGTAGTAAACTGATCCCGAGAATCTCAGGGACCCAGCTGCAGCACTAAACCCCACCAAGCAGTGTGGGTCCTGTTACACCCAGCTAAAAGGTTGTGGCTTCAGATGTTTGGTCTTGCACAAGATTTTAGAAACCTGAAAGAATTTCTCAGATGCTTTTTCCAACAAATGTTTTAGCTGGGAAGGAAAAGAAGGGAAAGCAATTTACGTGATGCTACCTGGTTGGTTGGGTTGGGTTTTTTAAACTTAAAAATGGTCACTGTGCATTATTTACTATGACTTTTTCATCATAAAGTTTTGTCACACCAATTGTTCTCAAGCCACAAGGACACTTGCACTAAAGCATACCTTTGCTGGGGAAACATGCATTGCCTGCACTCCCACATGCATGCTCCTGCAAAGGTAATTCTTGTTTGGGGACTGCAAGGAGAGGAAACAGTACGATAAGACCAACTGTGAGACTTACAATAATGGGAGTTTTCTACCACGTTGTTTTTGCACATTCTACTGGTCACATTCCACAGATTATTATTCAATCATTATTTTATTTTTCTTTAAAAATATTCACTGTTAGATGGCAAAGAAGTTCAGAAACAAAATCTAAGAACTATAGAGCATCCTGTGCTGTTGGTGTCCAACTCAACTGGAAGGTCCCCTGGTGCACTGCCAGAAAACATCACCTTTCTTCTGTCTAAGCAGCTCTGAGTAGGTAAGGCCAAATAAAATGTGGGACCACAACCCACGACTACAAATAACATTAGCCAGCCAGGAAAAGAGAACCCTCTGCTTTGGCAACATAGGTTGTAAATAGGTCCTTTGCATGCGGGCTGTCTAAAATGGCACATTGCACCAGCATGCTTAGTGGCATTAAAGACACCTAAGTGCAGCAAATAAATGAAAACAGAGCAGACAGCACTGTTGAGGGAGGTCATCTGACTTCAGATGTAAAATTGAGGCTGTAAACTGAATTTGGCAAAAGCCAAAATGGGAGACAAACCCAAAATCTTTTTATATCTTTTATTTACAAGCTACTGAGCTATAAAGTGGGAAGTGCAGCTTCTTTCCATGTATTTCCAGAACTGTGCTGAAATGCAGACTGAGGGCACTGCACACGCAGGTGTTTTTCAATACCTGAGATAAACGGAGCCCAACCATATCCTCCCACCTTTCAGCTTCAGAGGGGCCTTGAACTGCAGCCCCACCGTGAGCTGCTCAGAGCTGAGCACTTAGCCGTATGATCAGCCCAACAAATGGTTTTATTATCTCCTCTCCCCCACGGGCACCTAAACCACTACCAAATCCAGCAGACAGGGCTCTGAAATTCCCCCCCACACTTGCACATCTCCCTGCTGACAGGCTACGTGCGCGGCGGTTGCACAAAGGCCAGGGGTGAGGAGGTACAGCTCCTCCTGTAGTGCTGCCCTGCCTCAGCCATCGCTCTTCTCCACGGTGGCACCCGCAGCATCCCCAGGGCTGGTGGATCCGCCTGCCCACAGGCTGTGCCTGAGGCACGGTGTCCTGTCCTGCAGCAGCAGGATCGAAAGCAGGAACACAGCACAGCCGGAGGTACCTCATCCTGGCCTCCTACTTCAGCCTTCTCTGTTTCAGAGAGCTCAGCACAGCCGTACGCAGCTGCAGGAGAAGCCAGGCTCACTCTGCCACAGAGCTCACCATAGGGTTTATACCACAAGCACCTATCCAACAAGCCATGGGTAAAAAAGCCATACGTCTTTGCTTTCCCCCCAACCCCAAAACAAACCCACCATCAGAAAGTGATTCTGCATGGCTTCAGCAGGTAACCCAGAGGCAAAAGCCCAGCCAAGCCCTCCTTTCAGTTCACTGAGACTTCACCCACCTTGTTTTCTCAATTAAGGTTGGTTGCATGATTTTAGCTATTTCAGAGTTCAGCAACAAATGTGTAATGCTTCTGTCTTTCAAGCATAATCAGTTCCTTTGCTATAACGTGTCTGATGGGTCAAACCCCTACTAAATCATGTTCATTGTAAAGCGATACTACCGTCACATAAATTTAAGCCTTTTAGTGCAGGGCTTTCATCAACTCATAATGCTGTCCATGCAGCAACATCTAGACACTTTGGAAAGCCTAATTCTAAGTTCAGGCTATGAAATGCTCATTTTTCTCTTAAAACCTCTTTTTATCACCATTTCTTGTTGCCCTATGGTGTATATTGATTTTACATATTATACAGCAGGAGAGATAATTGCGTGCAAAGAGCTGTGTGTCATTTAAGAAAAAGGAAAAATAAATAAGTCTGTTTGGCAAAACCATGAGATGAGCTGAGTGAGTAGATTTCACTCTTCCCACAAAAGTACACAGCGGTTGCAGGCTCTGCTGTAATCTAAGTTGTAACAATTACAAAAGTAATCATTAAATTACAATAATACATCAAACTCACAGACCTCCCAGGGACCCTGTGCATTTGGCTAAACAATAATCTAGCATTCGTCCATCCTCTGCAGTAAAACGAAAGGTGGGTGTCCCCTTTGTCAGTATATCATGAAAACTGGACCAGGTGGCTAATCCTCCTCAGGGAACTTGAACCTTGGCAAAGCATCTACCAGAGGCTGAACAGATGCTTAGGCACTCATTAACCAATTCATTTCATCGTCACACACACGATGGGAGTGTAACATTAAGAGCCTCACAACCCTGCTTCCACCCCCACATCCGAGAGCCGAGACCAAAAACCTGCCCCTCGCTTGTTCAATATGACCCAGGCTGGTAATGTGAGTTTAACTTTTCCAACTGTCTGGAAACACGTAGCTCAGCAACACAACACAGCAGGAACCCAATTTCAGAGTTTTCTGATCAGTTGGATGTATGTTTTTGAATGTATTTTTGTGGTCCAGCTTCCCTATTTGTAATAAAACAGCAGCAGTAGGAAAGCCCTCTCTCCCTGGGCCCAATCCTGTAAGCACAGGCAGGTGAGCTGCCACCCCTATTGCACCAGCAGGCTCATTGCTGCAGGCCAGGTATCTGCCAGCAGCCGCAGAATCGGGCCCTAAAGACTGCAGATAGCTTGAGGATGACTTGAAACTTCACATTACCCTTCAATGACAGGGGGGCTCTAGTAACACTAGTAACTGCCCGAGGATGGGTTTTTTTAAAAAGAAAATAAAAAGGGAAAACACAACAAAAGCCCTTGGAGATATTCAAAGGAGATCTAAAATACTGGGGGGAAAGGGGTGTGTGTATAAAATATAATTTCAATAATATAAATACAACAGGGGATATGGGCAGCAAGTCACAAAGAGCAAAGCTGATTTTTTTCATGGCATAGTTTTAGGAGTTTAAGCCATTCAGAAAATAAGAGGCAATATCTAAAAGTGACAGAGAAAAGAAATTAACTCTACCTCAACAAGCTGTTGAAAACAGAAAAATAGAAAACCTCTCTTGTCGAGCTGCTTCCCTTTTAAGCTGGACAATAACTGAAAGAAGAGAGTCAGTACCAGCAGAAATTTAAGGAGAAACAACAAGGAAGAGACTCCTGTACGCAACCAGACTTTGCTTTCAGCTCATTTGCTTTCTTCTGGCATAGCACCAAGAGAGAATTGCTCCATTACCTATGGAGCTGCATCCCTGGAACACCATTCAGTACAAGACCTTGGTAAAACCAATGTGCAATTGGAGAGTCACTCAACCAGGGCTGCAGGAAAACTTCCAGCAGTGCCCACGTATTTTTGAAGTTTAAGTCTCATTTTTCACACTAGGTTCACACTTGTTTAAACAACAGAAACATCCATCAGTACAATGCTGTGATGTTTGGTTTGGTCAGTTAAGAACCTCTGAAAATCTTAGCTACGACTGATACCACGCATTCACCTCTGAGATGGGCATCTACTTGAAAAAAGGGAAGCGGTGTTAGTCCAAGCTCATATTGAAAAACATACATTGAATATTTTTATCTATTTTTATTTTCTGAAAAAAATTATCTTAATTGGTGAAATGAAGTGTGCTAAAGTTAAATTCTGCCTTAGGCATCAGAGGCTGTTAAACCTGGCAAGGCTGGACTGGCAGCAGATCCTGGGGAAAACTTCTGTTTCAGCTCTGCCTGCCTACTTTCTTCCTACCAGCCAGAGAGCTCATAGCACACTGCCATACTTGCCAGGCAGCAGCCAAGGTTATGGAGAGCCTTAGAAGTAACTTTGAATGTCCTTTGGCTAGGACTAACCTTCTTTAAAGTTTATATTTTTTAGTCTCTGTTTCAAGGTAGAAGTTGGTTATGGAGTAGTTTGTGACATGCTTCCAAAGGTATGATGCCGGTGGATTTTGGAGCAGAAAAGGGCATTTTATCCTTGACTTAAAGGATGAAAAAACAGCAAGGGCCAGAGACTGCCTTTGTGTGTTTTACAGCACCGGGCACAGTGGGTACAGAGATTGGAAGAAGAGATGCCAAAGAACAAAAATAAAGCAGAAAGGAAAAACGCCTTTACAGCTGCCAATCTCCAGGCAACTAAAGCCTGCAGCCCCCCTTCTTCCTCCATTCTCAGAGAGAGACCAACTGCTGCAGGACTTACAGGAATTGATCCTGGCAATGACAGACAAGATCCAAGCCTCAAAAACCTTGAGAGTAGAACAGCTTTGTAGAAACAGGCTTTAAAAAAATAAATAACTGACTTGTCCCAGGCCAGAATAGAGACTTCTTAGATCCCAGATCACTGACACAATAGTCAGCAGTGATGCTACTATCACATCAGTGCAGCTGCTCGCTCATCCACACGAGTGGCTCGGTGCAGCTTTTAGATGCCAGGACAAAAAGCCCAGTCCAGGTGCAGCTTGTCCTGCTGTGAGTCAGGGCTGCCAGCAAGACCCCAGCAGTACTCCCGTGCTGTTCAGTTGCAGCAAAGGAAAAGGGATGGGGGGAAATGCCACGATTGTATTTATGAAAGTAAGAGCTGATGACAATTATTGACACCCAGCAGTAACTCACAGTTACATCAAATGTTTGGGAACCCCAGTTCTGGGCATCGCATGAGAATTACAGAGCACAAGGGGTTTCTAGTTGCAAGCAGGGAAAAGCTCAGAGAGCTGAAGCAAGGTGGGCACTGGGATGCAAGCACCCAGGAACCTCAGAGACACCCCACATGGCTTTAGTGTGCACATGGGGTGCTCCTTCCTACACTTTGAGCCCAAATTTGTAAACCTGTTAGAGAAAAGCTAATTTTCTCAGAAGCACTACCTGCTCAGGAAACATGCAAAACTGAAAGTCCTGATCCCTTGTGACTATTGCTGTGCCCCAACAGATCATCAACAGGAAAGAGGTGTTTATTTGTAACCTTGACCTTGTTCATAACCATTCTGCACTTACCTGAACGACTCCCACAGGTTTTACTGACTGCAGCCAGGTACCTCCCAGGTCACCACTGCTCCCCGTTACACACTTCCATTGGTGGCTGCTTGACACTTCACTGAAGTTCAGAAACCTCAACTAAAACCAGACAGTGAGGGGAACCTTCAGCTAACAAGCCAAAACTACTTCTGAAAGCCAGGCTAAAAAAAGAGAATTGCTTTTTGTAAAACAACCAAGGGAAGCCCCTTCTTCACAAGCTTCCCCCACAGCAGACAGAAGCAGCAGCCCGAGCTGTGCTGGCAGGTGCCATTTTATACCCCCAAGGTGGGGGGGTGGGTGCAATTAGTGCTAAGTGGGTGCAGCTGAGAGGCTCAGGGGCTGGGCAGGCTGATGGCAGAAGCTCCAGCATCTGGGCTGGGGCAGCTTTGCCCCTGCCCTAGCTCAGCCCATGGGCCATTTGTCCTGCTATTATTTTTTGAAACATCTCAGGACAAAGACCCTTTTAAATTTCAGAACAAGAGATACTCTTACAGGCTTTGACACTATTTGCCAAGCTTTTTTTTTTTTTTTTTTTTTTTTTTTTTTTCCCCCAGCATTAAAATAAACTTTCTCTGCAGAGTGACTTGCAGCAGAAACAAATGGTTGCAAAGCAGGTGAGTGGCAGCTGGGGCATCTCTGCTTGTGCTGGATGCGGCACTGCACAGGCACAATGCTGGACCTTACCTGCTTCTGTCAAGAAACAGGCTGTCCTGGTTCAGTGCTGTCTAGACAGTATGTCCTTGCTACGTGTTCAGCTTGAACACAAAATCTATCCTCCAAGCAGGTGCCAAGTGGAACGAAAGCATCTTCAAAAACAAGTATTCCACCTCTCCTGCCTGATTGTCCTATTTCTAGAAAACAAATCAGTGCTTTAAAAAGGCAAAAGCATGCCTTGCCCAAATACAGCTTTTTTTATTCAAGAGAGGCACAACTGGCTTCAAGCTCTCCTCCTTCTCCTGTCATCCCAGAAAAAAACAAACCAGAACAGAAATGAAGTCAAATATGCTTTATTACTTATTAGCTGGTAATGTAATACCTTCTGACAAGCTGAACAGTTGTAGCAGGCGGCAGTGGAAGTCGCTACACGGCCTGTTTAGAACGAAAACAGGAATGAGAGACAGCTCTGAAAGGGAGTTTTTGAGCACAGCTCAACCATCCTACCGTGCCCAAACCAAGTACTTTTATGCAGTTAATTTAGTGAATGAATCCCTCAGGGTCTCCAGCCATCTACCACTACAGCTCATTAGAGGCCAATATCCGACTTTTCATGTTGTATCACTGAAAGCACTTACGCTTAAAACGTAATTAAACTTAAAACAAACAAGATCTCTTTTCCTCCCTCGGCAGCCCCGGGACCTGCCCCCACAGCCCCTGCCCGTGCTAAGGCACGCACCTCCACAGCGTTATTTGGGAAAACACTGCACACTTCCCCCACTGACGGCCTGACATTTGCCCAACCGTTCATCCTGTGAGCAATTAGAAATCTAAATACTGGGTGTAATGCCTGGCTACTGGGATTTAAACTCGCAGATCTCTTACAAACGAGTAATGTGGTAAGACTCGCTGTCCGACGAGGTGTCTTATTGAAATATCCCAGGCTGGTTCGCTTGTCACAGCTGTCGTTTCAGCCATTTGCACTTACACTGTATTGCTTTCATTACAAAAATAGAAATTTGTGTCCTAAGTGCTGTTACATTACTAATGCTAAATATTTAATTCCCCAGGGTTCTAATTATGGTTGAGCACTGGCAACACTGATTCTACTTTTTAATAACAACTGTAAAAGCAATTTGAGCATTTTTCAATTAATTAAATACATAGTGTACGAGTAACCTCTTGTCATTTTGCCCTCCAGGACCTGAGCTAATTTGTGTGGAATAAAATGTTTTGAAAATTAACTGATATACTAGTCTGATCATTGTTGTTCTATTAAATTATAGTCTGCCAAATGAGCAGTGTATAATAGTTACCATACCGTTTCCTTATTTATGATGGCATGGTGGTTTTTTGAAAAAACTTCTTCAGTGCATTTCTAGAGAGCACATTGGAGAGGCCTAATTAGCAGGCAGGAGATGGTCTATGTACACGAGCATCAGCAGATGTGGTGAGTCCTCAGCGATGAAAAAGAAAGCCTCTCTCCGTTCTTCAGACACCATTTTCACCTTCTTTCACAGCTGAAATTAAAAGTGTTAATTAAATTACTTTCTCCTGCATAAACTCCTATGGATTAGTTAGTAGTTTACATGGGAATCGACTTGCAATATTAAAACACACGAGTCGTTTAGAAACCAATTTTTCATCTTCAACTTGCAGAACCCAATATGAAAAGATTTGCCCGTAAGATGGAGTTTGTTGGAATACATGGACAGTTAAAAATACCTAGCCTGCTCACGCAGACATCCAGGCATAAAACTGTCTTCTACTGCATATCTAACATGATGTTAAAACTAAAAAGTAGATTTTCCATTTATACAGTCCTAGAACTTTAGAACACCAATACACAACAGCACCTTATGTATCCTGGTGAGAGAAACTAACCTCCTCTTTTCCAATGTCTCACATCAAAAATAATGCAAAATCAACTGGGAAGAATTAGCAAAAAACCTAAAATTCTGAAAATATTTTTTCCACATTTTTATTCATAGCTGATGAATAATGTTCTAATGTTTTAATAATGTAATAATGTTTTAATAATGAATAATGTTTTAATAGTGTAATTTTTTTTTATAGCGAGCAATAATAGTAAGTCAAACATATTGCTTGAAAAGTGCTTAAGGTTTAAACATCCCAAAATATACAGGTGAACGTTTGATGGTTTTAGCCAAATAATTCAACAGTAAGGGCAACATTCTACTTTGAAATCATACAAAATATGGATGATAGATAAACAGCCAGTCCAGAGTACACTACTAAGACTCTAACACTGACAAAGCAGTTCGGGAAGCAAAAGTGTCTTACTAACGTACACTGGTACCACAGGCTTTCCAGGTGAAAGTTGCCTGTGGCTTCATTATTGCTATTTAGAAAGAAGATTTTGGAAAAGGCCTCTCCAGGCACCGTGCTATTGTATGGAGACTTTCTCTCTTAGCAGGGTAATGGAGATGGCAGCAGTCTAAACGGGAAGCATTCATGAAAGAAGAAAGAGCGCATTTGCAGTACATTGCCTGGTTCCTGCACCCCGCTCATCCTCGGGCTGCCTCTGAGCACCGCTGGCAGCCACCGCCGCTCGCCGCTGGGCCCTGGACCGGCTCAACCTCCGCGCATTGGCCACAGCTTCCGTTTGAAAGAGGTGGGGCTGCTTCTGATAGTGTTGGTCAGGCTCTGGGGTCACTCAAAAGAAGAATCTGTCCCTCTGATATTTTCCAAGGCTGCCCCCTCTTTCAGGAAGGTACTTTGTGCCGGTATCTATACCGAGCACGGACACTGATAAGGCCGTGTGCTAAGCTGCCTGCAGCTCGGAGCGCTCAGCTCACACTGAAACCCACGGGAGTGGCAAGAGTTCTCCACACCATGGGCCATGTAAACAAAATACATGTAAAGTGAGGTTAAAAAATGTTCTGATCTTGAAACTTGCATGTTTGTTAACTCTGCCTGAAATGCGTAATCGTAACTTTGAAAAAGGAATAGCAAAGATGCTTTAAAGACATGAACTGTTACCAGGAAAGGCAGACTAACTGAACGTGCTCAGATGGACGTAAAATTGTCCAATACACTGGGAAATCAAAGGAAAGGAAAAGAAAAAGATCTTATCACTAAAAATTACAATATTGGTAATTATATCTGTTCAATAGACTTTTTGAGGATATTAATTTATAACATGTTTGGTCCCTATGTGTTGTAATTACAAGTCTATTTTGTCACAACTGGCAAAGCATTATGCATACGGAAGATTGCACTCATCATACATGTTAAAATGAAACCAAGCCTCAGTTTATGTTAAGTAAGATTCCTTACTTGCTATACAAAGACACTCACACACTAAAAGCTGCGATTCAAACTAAGTAGGATTGCATTTCAATTTAAAAAAAAAAAAAAATTAAAAAAAAATCAATAAACTGTAGATTTCTTTTGGCACCAAGCAAATGAAGATTCTCAGTCAGCATTACAACATAATTATTTTCCAAATAAAAACTAAATACAATCACTGTCGGATAAAAGTGTTCAGGTCTTAAGCATTTGTGTGTAGGTGTGTGCGTGCATACATAACACATACATGCGCACAAAATATGAAGAACAGGAGCAATGTATTGCAATAATAGCTCTCTTCTTAAAGAATGATTTATGTAACAGTGTAAAACTCAAAGTTATCTTTACTACTATTAAATGCTCCCCAGTATCTCTAGGTGTCTGACTTCAATATATCCTGAAAACATTCTGCTCACATACTGAGTTTTAAGGAACGTGCAGCATGTGTCAACTTCAATAAAAGCAGTACAGTTCTTTAATTACCCCATTCACCCAGCAGCTGCTTTAACAAAGTATTTTTCTGAACATGTAAAAATGTAAAATACCAAAAAAATCAGTCATCTATGTGCAGCAACTACTCAGCATCCAACAATAATGGATATACTGAAGGACATAAACCTGAGTCATGCCAAGCCCATAACTTTCAGTGACTGACTGTAAAGCACTTACAGTCGGCATTAAGCTCTCAAAACTCTAACCCTAATCAATTGTAAACAAAGAAATAAAGACCTCATGGTTATTTTAAAAATCCTAAACACTAGCACATAACTTCAAATAATTGTTCTGATTTTTCTGATTCACACAGCATTCTTCCCAGACAAAATACGTACTTCTGCATGAAAACAGGCTAGTACATACAAGTTAAAAAATAACAACACCTATTTAAACACATGAGTTAATTATACCCGGCATTTTGGACTTCAGTAGTAATGCTGCTTGCCATAGAGCAGAAAACATCCCCATTAGCCAAAACCAAAGGCGCAGAAGATTCAGAAATCTAAGTGCAGACAAACTCTCCCCTTCTCCAAACGCTTATGCCCTCAAGTCTTTTCATGGTACAGAAGAGCCAACATCATCTCCCCAGGCTGTAGAGAACTTGGAAACATACACATTTATTTCAACCTTGGTGACAGCACAGCAACAAAAAGCTCATTAAAAAGAAAAAAGGCAGATAACCGGATGCGATCAACTTGCGATCATTTTTTTGTAACGTGCTAGTGAATGGGTGCCAGCTAACTAATCTTAGCAGAGAACAAACCTAATTTATACACAGCAGGATGCTGTCAGATTATTTTAAACCTAATAATTATTTCTAGCAGCACGGCAACACTACACTTTGTAGAGGTATACACTTTGTAGAAGACATTTGCTCTAAAAAAAATGTTCACATGCTGATTAATTTGGGAGAGGGAGGATGGAAACGAAATGAAAGAAACCCACCTAAAGCCAATGACACATAACACACTGCAGAACCAAGCAGTCAGGTGAAAGAGGATTGCTGAAAAAGGCACAGTGTAAGGCGACAGGAACCTTGTCACATCAGTCATTAAGTGATGCCGCCCCCCCCCCCCCCCGATCTTTTTTTAGAGAAGTGTAAGTAACTTTGAGTAACTTTTCAGTGGAAGCTGCTATGCTGTGAAGATGTTTGTTACACCGAGATGCCTTCCTCTCTTCCAAGCCAAAAGGACATCTAAGGTGACCCAGTCTGACCCCAGGTGTAGCAAAAGCCACAGAAGCCCACGAGGAATTCCTCTACCTCACCCAGCCATTTGTTCAAGCATGTACCTCTATAAAAACATTTCATCTCCATTCAAAAGATAGAAAATCTACAATTCCCTTCCTAACAATTTCTAATGATTCATTGCTCTCATTTAAAGTTTGCACCTTAGAGTTTGTCATTAACTGATTTTTATCTCTGTATATTGTTAACACATATTGCCTTGAAAATGTTTCGCTAAGTCTGGAGTATGAAAACAGTCATATAAAATCAACTGTCATATTACAGATGTAAAGATTATTTTCAGGAATGCACATTTTGTTCAACCAAGTTTGAACTGAAGTTAAAGGAGTTAGAAAGTAACCATATAGTACCAGTTAAGAAGGTAAACTATGTTTTGTCCAACGTATTTGTGGAGAACATACATAAAAATCATGTGTTTATAATAGCATAATAATAAACACACGATTATGTGTGGAATCCTGATAGATTCATACTGAATGCAGCAATCACCAAAGAGCCAGGGAGTCTAGTTGAAACCAACCTATTATTTGGAGTATTTATAAGGAAAAAAAAATAAATCTGTCTGCTCTGAAATTTTATTTTGTTTTCTTTTTAGAGGTACATAAACAGTATGACAACCTTAACTATAGTATTTGATCATTTTAAGTGCTTGGACATAAAATTTTACTCGTGGGCATAACACATTCATGACAGTGCTCTACATAAGATACATGTTATTTTGCAATACTGGTTTAACTATGTATTACCACTTAAGCAGGCAAAAAAATTATTAGGCAATCACAAGAATTTCATTAAATATTTTAACCTCAGTACTACAATAGTCCATATTAAGATAAAAGAATTATATGAATTACAGGCTGTCTCAAAGAGCTGTGGAGGCTCATTTCCCCTTAGCTCATGGTCAGGGGAGACATTTGACAGCCCTTTGGAGGAGGTGCATCACTTCTGAACTCAGCACAGATGTCGAGAGCTCAGCCACGGCTTGACCCCAGGCTGCCAGCCCAGGGCACAGCTCCCATCCCTGGAGCCACACCCACTGTTGCAGAGACTGGATGGGGGGCAAGTTGGAGATTTTGGAAACTATGTGGTTGGTGCTTTGCCTCCTTGAACTATGCATGCACCAAGTGCTACGCTGCAAGTATAGGCCAACAAGGGTAAGAAAGAATTTGACAGAAGAGTCCAACACTTTCTCAACATAGAGCAGCACACAGCCAAGTTAACTCAAAACCTGGCAGAAAAACAATAGGTTTCATGCTCCGTCATACCATAGCTACTTCCTTTTCACATATTATTTAAAATATTAGCGCCTTCTAAGTTTGTGCACATACCCAAATCTCTTTGTAAGCCATAGTCCTAAGAGCTGCCATGCCTCATCTCTTCATGTCACTATTTTTCAGACCCCCAGTTCAGGGAACAGCAGATGTGGTCTCCAGTCTGAAGGCATGTGATAGGGTAGTGCTGCTGAGGATGAACCAGCCAGAGGAGGCAAAGCCACCGCCTCCCCTTACACACCAGGTCCTTTCCAGATGTAGTATGTTATTTTCCTTCCTTACATATGGCACATGAGAGAGGCCACTTCCTCATTCTTTAGCACAGGGCCACTTAAAAGATACTGGATGCCACACTAGCTGAGCTGGAGGTGCAGTCCTTTCTGTGACTGAACTGAGCTCTTTTCATCTAGCAGTGCCCCAAGAGGAGACACAAGCAGCATTGCTGCTCTCAGGTTTCTGACTGATCAGAAAGCCTCTTGGTCTTTGTACACCCAAGCCATCTCTGGGACAGCACCTACACTCCATGGCCTTCTTGCAAGAAGGGTCAGTGTTGAAGGAGCTGTTTAGTGTACTGTTTTTACTCAGTATGCCTTCCAGTACTAGAGATCATCCACACCGTTCTAATTTTAGCCCGGGGAGCATCAAGAGCTTGGATGCCTCACCCAACTCCAGCATCTGGTGATGCAACATCAGACAGTGAGGCAGCAGTAGACAGCGTGGCCTCTCCTGCTGGAGGCATTCTCCCCTCTTTGAGGAGGCAGCTCAGGGCACCACCTTTCAAAAACAGTTCTCCTGAGGCGTGTGCTGGCTGAGGCAGACTCTTTGATAAGTAAAGCACAACAGTGTGTTCTCTAGATATTGGAGACATCTGTACAATTGACCAGATACATTTTCCTGAAATAGGTGTCCTGTCATGTACACACACAGCCCACATCTCTCTCTTCTCACACAGGCACGCACAAGGAGTAAGTCAAAGAGCACAGGTTTATTTTATATCATCCAGTAGGTCCCTGAAATGTGAATATTATACATGACAGAACTGCACAGGTAACACATCTGATTTTTACCACATCTTAAAGATGTAACTGCACCTGCTGAAAAGACTACCACCACCAGCTCCTCAACAACCCTCTTGTCAACACACCATCTTTTCCAGATACGTTGTCTGTGCAGCTGGTCCATGCATTCCCTGCCCATTCATCAAAATGACCCAGGGTGCTAGTTAACTAATATTTGATAAAATGATTAACTTTGGCTGAAATAAGTCTGTGTGTGCTCAGCGAAACAGTTCAATTTGCTTCCCTAGCAGGGGCAATAACCTGTGGGAGAGAGTGAGGAAGCAAGTGTGCATGAAGCCTCCTTCTTTAACCAGCACAGCTGCTGACAAAGGAGGCTGTATCTCTTGCCTTCTCTGAAGTTAATCCCAGCAGTTTAAAGCAGACTTGTGAAAAAAAACATGAATCTGAAGTTACTCTAAAACGCTACTCCAAGGACACATTAGTTCCACTAGAGGCAAAGTATAAGCCAGACGCAGTAGTTCGAGTTCTAGTCAAAGAGATTGCAGAGAAAGTAAGAGCTAATAATTCTTAATTTGGCATAACATGACATTCCCAACAGCTTCTGTCTCTCCTTCCAGTAATTGCGTCTTGGCAGTGTACATATTTAAAAAGTCATTGCACAAAAGACATTTTCTGTTGGGGGAAAAAAAAAAGCAAAGCACCTTTCTTTATAATAGTGTCATTCTGAAAACTGAAGATGCTTTCACTGAAAGGAAAAATATGCCGATCAAAACACGAAGAGGACAAAACCTCATTCATTCCTTATTTGTTTAAGAATTACTAAAAAGAAACAGTTTTGCGGGAGGCTAAGGCAACAGTAATTTAGACAATAATAAATTGAGCATTGTAAGAATAACTGTTCCATTGAATAAAAGAATTCTGGCAAGAAACTTTTCACATGGCATTCAACAGACATTCAAATAAATGAATGAAGTATGCAAGTTAAATTACTTCAAAAATAAAGACTTTCCAGCGGTTTACCATAATGACAACATTGTATAGAAAGATACAATAGCTCTTTGTAGCCTAAAAATTGTCAGTTTTATTTTACAAAGATGACTTCCAAAAGCATCTTGTCATGACAATTGAGTTTTGAAGAAAAAACAACCTGTCATTGATAAATAGATGAAATTAACCGTCATTAAAACCACTTAAGCACTCCTCCTTCCTGTTATCCTTCTCATCTCGGCAGTAACTGATAAGAAGATTTCAGGGAGGCTCAATCATTGATGGCAGGATCTAGAAAAGAAACAATTTTACATACAGTTATCATTCACATTCATAGCATCTACTTATTGTATTTTGCTAACCTACACTTAATGGGCTTCCTTCTGCCACTGGCATGAGCACAATGGACCATCTACTTCATACAAATAACCACTCACTGCTGCAATTACACCTTGTACCATGAAAATATTGTAGTGGTTGCATGCTATCACATTAATAGTGCATACAGAGGTACCATTAACAAGGTCCCGTTTTCCCACTAAGTATGACTAGCTAATATCAGCCAGTGCATTAGCCAGTAGGAATCAGACATTACTCATCATCATGCAGTTCGTTACTTATGGGACAAGGTTGAACTTGAAACCAGTAGATTTCTCTGTAGCTTCTGGAAAAATATACCACTTGTCCACAGAAACATACCACCGAAGTGAGAGAAGGACCAGATGCAACCACAACAGAATTAACGAAGAGGAAAACTACAACTGCATGTTTTCCCAAAACACATCATCCAAGATTTTGTTTCGCTAAGCAAGCAGCTTCTTTAAGAGGACAGAAGGGCATGGATTGGTCAAAGAAAAAGATCTGAGCCTTGCATAACCAGACTAGCTCTGGTGCATCCCCAGAAGGCTGTATGCATGGCAACCCCACTTCCAACATACAAAGTAATTAATTGTATTCCCGCATTAAAGCTACCGTGGCACACCTCCACCTTGGCAGATTTCTAGCTGGCTTTAATCTTTTCCATCTTCCACATGCCAGGTTCCTCACACCAACTGGCCCTCAGTGACAGCTGAGTTTTTAATGCCATGCAACACCTTGACGCAAATGGGTTTTGCCCTTTCTTCCTTCCAGCTTTCACTAGACTACGCTGCCATTTAGTCACTGCACTGACGTAACAACTACACTTTCTTCTACTGCACTGCAGCTGTACACCTACTGACGTGACAACAGGAAGCGAGCGTCTTCATCCCTACCGGAACATAGCTGCCTTTTTGGTTAGCAACTTGCATCCTTTTTCATGCCGAGGACGGAGCATATGGTCCTTCGATGGGACATCAAAATAAATATGACAGGTCAGTGCAATCATCATACTGAATGAATTCAAATGATGCCATATCTAAAGTGAAATGTGTGCACATAATAAAGATTCAAATGACAAAAAAAAAAATCCCCTACCCTTTATCCCTCTCTGAATTATTTATGAATTCTGCATCTCCAGCTGTTGCCACCAGCCCAAGGACATTACTTCATTTTGGGAATGACACTTCATATTAAAAGATAAGTTAGCAAAACAAAAAAAGGACACTGTGGACCCTCCCTAAAGGCCACAGCAAAGCATAATACATCTTTTCCCAGTATTTACAAAGGAAAATAATCGACAATCAATTCAGCTCATGTTTCTCAACTTGTTTCCGTAATTCCAGACACAGATTTCAACACTCATGCGTTGTCAGCCATGCCTTTTTAAACCATCGCAGTTAGGCAAGACTCTCAAAGCGTCCTGTATCCTCCTCATATTTTTTAGGGTTATTTCCCTCTAACAGTTCACCATAAACCCTATGTCACCATACCAAGGACTCTGTGATACTACTGGCACTCAAGTTAGTGAATCCTAGTACGTAATATGGACATTCCAAGAAGATGTGAGTATTCTGCATATATGGAATTGCTTTTGATAAAAGCAATTATTTGTTCATAAATTAAAACAAAAAGAAACAACAACCTCAACGTGTAGTCTAGGGCAGAAAGAATTGGTTTCAACTAACCATGACATTTACCTTCGCAAATTCACATGGCGCTGTCTCCCCACTTAGGGACTGCTCTGATTCAGGTTCCATCACATATTAGTTCTTAGATTTCAAACAAACAAATTGACGGAAGGAAGGCTTAGCCAGTAAGCATGATTTCCATCACCTACCTTTACATGCCCTCCCCCCTCCCACCAACTAAAGCAAGTTCATAGTTTATCTGTAGAGCAGAGAACATGGAGACAGAATAAACAGGAAAAAAAGGAATAAAAAAAAAAAATCAACCAGTGGTTTTGATTGCCACCTTATTCATAATGGAATTGGACAATTAAATAGGTATAGAGATCTGATCCGTTACACGGAAACACTCACACCATTAACAAAGCACCAGCTTCCCACTACCAGAACATACTGCGACACTGTGTTTGTGTCAGGCCTGAAATGAACTGAAATGGGGCAAAATTTGCAAGTCCCCAAGTGTCAAGGGACATATGACCCCTAAATATTAGCCCGTCACGATTTACCAACAGACTCTTCTCCACCGCAAAGCGAATTACTCTGTTCTTACCCATGACCTTCATTTCAGTGTTTTCTGCTTTTACTTTTACCTGCCTGAACAGCAGTTGGGTTTATGCTCTGCTCCTAGGAGATCCCAAATGCCACAAGAACTTTTAACTGATTAATGATTTGGGATTGCTGTTTGTTTTGTTTCTTTTTTTTTTTCCCTCCTCCATAGTCATCTGAAAGCGGACTAGCAATGGTAGCAGTTCTAACACTAAAAGGAAATGTGTGAATAATAAGAGCTTCCAAGGTACCATCATCAGAAATCTCCAGTATCACCCACAAAGCTTGCAAGCCATTTGTTAGCTTCCTGCAGCCGAGAACACACCATTTGCCACTAGTGACAAACACACAGTTTAGGCCTGAACCAGAATTCCAGGCAGGCAGGTAGTAAATAAGCAAACTCGTCTTTGGGAAAGGCAGCAAGAGATGTTACCTGCCTTGCAAGTGAAACAAGCCAATGGCTTGCAAGCAGAGCCCACGTCGGTTTAGCTGTCAGCAGTACTTCCAGCAGTATCTGCTTTTGTTCAGTTTGGTACCACTGAGCTCATGCAGTGTTATTCAGGAAAAGGAGATGTAGTTAAAACAAACATTTATTTGCCCTTCAGTCTGCATCAGAACTGGCACCCAGCCCTGAACAGTCTCCCTCTTCCTCACGACTGTGGGAAAGCTACCAAAAGAGGACCTTCCCTTCCCATCTCCTGCTGTTGGCCAAAAAAACAAAAGGTACAGAAACAAAGAGAACAGGCAGAGAACCTGGGATGTGTAAAATACCACTGAGTAGTTAAACGTTACCAGTTGAACCTTAATTTCCATGAGCCCTAAATGCTCCTGTTGTCACTGCTATATATTTGAGGTTATTACTCCCTCACCATTAACGATTCTCCACGTGTCATACACAAACCCTCTCAAAACTACAATTATTTATAATTGTAACCCGCTCAAAATGTGCATCACATTTTTCTTGCAAATTAACAAATTAAAAACAGGAACATATCTCACATTCCAGGGTTGCCATTTAACTCTCAATGCCACAGGTTCTCAAGTGCCTCCTGAAATACTTTCTAGCTGTGCTAAAGGAATGACATTTGGAAAAATCACCTGTGTGCTGACAGGAAAACATCCTTCTGAAGATTTTCACAAGCTAGTTGGATGCAATTGAAGTCAGTCCTCAGAAAATAAGGAAAGTCATCTTCGTGCCCAAACATGCTCACTAAATGCTTCTGGCTATGACATTATTTCATAATTGACACATTATACACAAACACCTCAAGAAAGTATCTTTTTGCGTATGTCTGGATTACACAGCTATTTATACCCAGTGCTTTTGCAGAGCCTTCCCAACGTTACACAATGCTCTTGAATACAAATGACAAATTGATCCTTTCAGATGATAGGGTTTTTTTAGCGTTCGATATTTTTAATGTTAAAAAAAATTGTAGCTCAACGTGGTCTTTAATCTAATCCTTACTCTGAACAACTGAAGTACATCCGTATTAATCTATTAGATGCTTTTCCACACCACACCTATGGCACTGCATAAATTGCTATAATTTAAATGAATTACTGCTTGAAAATTCTCATTTGGTGAGAAACATGCAGCGTTACAAGGCACCGGAAAGAAAAATGTGCACTACAGTAACTAAGTTTTATAACACAGTATATCTAGGTTCTCATAAACCAGCTATTCTAAATTGTTAAAGGACAAGAGTATTAGACCGATCACATAGAACACACATCAATATGTCCAAGAAGTCAATAATATGAAATTAAATCTACGGTTTATTTAGATACATTTCCATGCATGCAGAATCCACTTTAAAAATACCATTAGGCTGGCTGAAAAATATTATTTCAGAAGGCATTAACACCAATAGTAATTCTATCTCTGCCCTGGATAACTTGCATTTTTCTCTTTAAACGTTTGATCTGCTGAAACACATCAAAGAAAAAGAACTTTGGGGGGGGGGGGGGGGGCAGAACCCAAACCAAAAAAACCCCTGAATTCTTTTGTTACATTATTCCGCATATTACTACTGTTTAAGGATGACTTGTTTAAGACTGCACATTTCAACTACCTAACAGTAAAGAATGAAAAGCTTCTTGCTACAAGCTAAAAAGAAAGTCTTTACCATGCTCCTTGAAGAGCTCATTTTCACATTACTCAGGCTTCATTATGCTGAATCAATATTCGTTTAGTCACTGGGGTTATTGACATATTTTAAAATAAAAGTATACCCTTCAGCTACTGCACTCATTACGGGTAATTTGTCTTGTCAGGGAGCAGGGAATATTATCCCAGTCTTTCAGGGGCTGACAGCCCATGGAAATACCTCCCCTTGGTTACAACTGTAAATAATTTTAAGGTAAAATATTGAAAAATCAATGACTGTTTCCTGCAATCTGTCACAAACAAATCAATCATAATCTGCACAGCCAGAGAGTATGATTTGAAGGAGATGAGAGCAGATGTAATTCTTGGCTGGAATCTCTCATTTCAAAATCACTTCACATAATGGTGTCATCATTTAAACACTTAGCAGTCACTGCAACTGCCACTCATAACATCTAGTTGGACAAAACCGCAAGGAAGAGGAGGAGAAATGCCACTGCTGTTATGTAAACAAACACTTTATTTAAATGGTTGCAACATTAGCAAATTTCACAGATGTAACAGCTAGGCTTGTCTCTCCATGCAAGTCCAAGATGCTTTTCTTTCTCAATAGAAGATAGTCTATAAATTAGCCTCTCAAAATGCAAAGCACTTCAAAACAAAACTAGGCTTCACAAAAGGTGAGCAATAATATCTGGTACTAACACTATTTCTAAAAATATTTCAAATTCCATTCACTCCAAATTGCTCATAACAGAATTATGCATCAAATTCTCAAGAGATTAAGAAAGGAGAATTGTCTGAGGTACCTTTGTCTTTTTAAGAGCAATAAGGATTTCAATGCTTCTTTGTCCTCTACATATTACATTTCACATGTAATTTTCATTAAGCACACACCGACTCAACTTTAGTGTAGGTAACCACTGCAGAGTACAGGGGAAAGAAAGTCATAACCTACATAAATTAATTGATAATATATTTTCAACTCGCACTCAAAGAGATTAACTGTTGTATATGGAATTACATTTGTATAAAGGATCAATTTATACATAAAGAATTAACTACTGTGCAGTCAAAATGCTATAAACTAATCTTTGTAAATGTGAATCATTTGTGTAAAACTAATCTATTTTTATAGAGTAACACTAATGCTCGGACTGAAATTATCTCCTCATTTGTTCCCCCACCTCACCCCAGACTACATTTTCACCCTGACACTGTACAGTGTTCGAGAGACTTCTGTGCACATCAGTCAAGACAAAAAAGCAGCAGACAGGATGAAACTGTTGTGCAACCGCAACCATGGGCCTGAGCCTGCATTCCTCACAAAAACAAAATTCGCGAATGCTCATGGAGTGTTTCATTCTGGAGTCTATAATTTGAGCTCTTAATCTTTAATGTGCAGAGCCTGTTATCACATATTCATTTTAATCACATTAACCTTACCAACTCATATTTCTGAATATTTATCTTACAACTGTGAGACTAAGGAAAAAAGTGCAATCAAAAAGATGAAATTATTTTCTCTTTTCTTGAAAAAAAAATCCCTTAATACAGTTTTTAAAAATGAAAGAATAGGGCATATTGTACATCTAAGTAAACCTCTCCAAGGTTTGCCTTCCTTTAAAGCAGGCTTTAAGTCTCTTTATCTTCTACATGGAAAACACACATCTCTAAGTCTTTATTGATACACATCAAAACCACTATTGTTTCTAGCAGCTGGACAAATTCTCTTTCTTCACAAAATAAACTAGTAAAAAAAGAAACTAAGATCTTAGCCCCGAAGAAACAGTTACTGCCTTAGAGGCTAACTAAGTGCAGGAAAACTGCAAGTAACAGCGGTGAAGTGAATCAGCTTATCCTGGGGAAAGGCCATTCTATTGTGAAAGGAAGCGGGAGGAGGCAGAGGGTGAGTAATCGCTAAAAACAAGAGCAGCTCCTAGAAATGAGTTGCAGTACCTCACTCTTTCACTGGATGAGATCTATAATGAAGCTATCCGATACAGAGACAGCCTCAGGCTCATCAGCCCTTTTAAATCTCCTCACTGGCCAACAGACGCTCACAGGGGGAAGACCCTGCTTACTACTTTAAGCCATTCTGAGAGGGAGAAGCAGTGTGCCATACTGAACGTGTCGGCATCTTCCCCCAGCGCCATTCTCCTGAGCCAAGTTGTTATCTCTCGTGACAATCACCTGATTAGGTGGGTCAAGAATCACAGAAGATAGAAAAGATCCATTCCACCAACATGCCAGTTCTCCTGTTTGTAAAAATGAATGCAATGACTCTTCCCCTCCATTGTAAGGCACTTAATAAATGTTAATAATAATTAAGTCAGTCACATCTCCCAGACAACAGTGACAGATCTTTTCTTGCAATATTTGAGAACTATTGGGCTCAGGAGGGAGCTCCCACAAGTTTCAGACGGAAAGACTCGCAAATTCCATCCTTGAATGCAAGAGGTCACAGGAGGCTGCACTACAGCGGACATTTCACAACCGCTCCCAGACAAGGGAAGCCCTAAGAAGAAAGAGCAGCACATGCTGCAGCACTACAGATGTTTATGGAGAGTTCACAGGTCCGCACTATGAGTGCCATTTTCTGCTGGACAAAGCATTAAGATGCTGTAACAGCTAAGAGGACTGTGAAGTGTTTCTGGTTAAGAAGTTAAACTATCTTCAATTTCTTGAATGAAAGAGTATTTTTCTTCATTCCATCTTTCTCAACAAACAAAAGAACTACAGGTTATGGAAAGAGCTGAAAAAAGAAGAGACACTGGCTTAAAAAAAAGCTAGTAGCACTTCCTCTAGTACCCACCTTCTTGATCGACTGTTCTCATTCATAATGTTCATTTAAGCCGCTCGTATATGTTCATTTAATGCAGCTCCACAGAACCACGAACAATAAAGCAGTGCAATATTACATCATGCTATATTACTGATATTACACTATTATCAATACTCTACCTAATGAAGTTTATAAAGTCTTCATGTTTGGGTGTTAAAGAAGAATCCTGCTTTGAAATAGCTCCTGCCTTCCACCTCTGTTCTTCCCTTCTTCAGGATTGCTTAGACCAGGCTCACTGAGCTCATCTGGAGAGGACAAAAAAGAAAGGAAACAGAAAGAGCATACTTATTACAATGCTTGTCATCTGCACCACATGATTTTCTTAACAGAAACAGGACTAAAGCTGATATGTCTGGAAACATTAATTCTGCATTTTATTAGAGACAGAATCCAGTACCCCAAAGGAAAGTGCCACTACCATAATGCTTTACTTAATGAATCATAACATACACACAAAATAAATTACTTACCGTTAACTCTGAACGGGACTTAATATGGCCAGAAAGAGCTGCAAGCCCAGATGCATTCTGGCTTTGTATGAGGTCTCTTCCTGTACTCAGGGGGGTGCAGGATAGGCTGGACTGCTGGATTCGTTTTCCCCATCATGGACCTCACTGCTTCTGCTCTTGGGTGCATTCTATAAAGGCAAAAAATGGACATATGAAGAACAGGGAAATGGAACAAAAAGATAGTATTTGTCACTAATTTAGTCAGGAGGTTTCTCTTACAAACAGGGATTAGACTGAGCAACGCAAGGCTTTCTTCACCCATTAATCTAGCACGTTTGTTCAATCCCACAGACACTATGTTAGTACCACATCCCACTGGACAGTGTTCAATTCTGCATTTTCTAAGAGGTGCACCACAAACAGGTGTCTATGGAAATCCAAGATCTGTGGAATATGGAAATTTAGTGGCATTTAGCTAATGAATCAGTGATAGCATTAATAACTGGTTTTCGCTCAAAAGCACAACAGCTTAATAAATTATATGAGTATGGACACCAATTTAAATCTGAACATTTCTGAGAAAAGCAAAGGGTTCCAGTTAGGTAAACAGAGGCACAGAGATTACACGGACAAATCTAGGTCACAAGATGTGCCAGAAATTGAATAAGGAAAGCAGATCACGATTTAAGACTCCCAGACCCTTCTCTACTACCAAGTCTTCCCATCACCTTCTCAGTCAATATAAAAAAAGGTCTCAGCCATTCTGCAGCCTCCTCCCAGACAGCTATCTGGGTGACCTCAGTTTAAGTCTTACTTAGTGACACAGTAGCACAGTTTATACCGCAGAGAGTATCAGCTGAATTTTAACTGAAGAAAGTAAATACTGAAATAAACTTAAAAAAAAGCAAAGAGTAAAAAATACCTTTAAAGTAACTTTTGAAACCTAGGCTTTACAAAGCTGTCCTCTTCCCAGGAGACATTCATGGAACCTAATGCCTCCAGAAGCTGGGATGGGGCAAGGTCCTCCCTAGACAACAGCCAGGCAGTCCGCACAAACAAAGTATTTCTCGCACCATCAATATCATAAAGAAGTTGTAGGCACCTTTTTATAATGACAGAGTATTCTTAATAAAAGCTTCAAGCAGGTTTTATAGCTGCATATTATCCAATGAAACCAGTAATAAACAGCACTGTAGCGTTATTTAGTGCAACTCCGATACGCCAAGAGTCGCAACCTCAATTTTATTTATCACACAGGCTAAAATGTTAGTTCTTGGCTTTACAGTAGCAGCCAAGCCTGTAGCTATTTTATCCCAGCACACTGCCATCTGGATATTGATACTGCGCTACGGGATATGAAAGAAGAGCATAGTTACCTAATACAGCTTAATTGAAAACAGAGGACCTACATATTATACCATGCATTATTCTACACAAAATTAAATCTGAAGGGCATGAAAAGTTCTGTAGATGTCAGCAGAGAATATTTCAGAGGTAAACACTGGGTTCTTGATCTGTGACAGGAATGCTGAGAAATACTGTGAAAAAGATGTGCTTATGAAAAGAAAAAGCTAGTTTTCACTCTGTTGGGGAAAAAAAAAAAGCTCAGGAAGATGCATCTCCTTTGGGAAAAGTAGGAGACTAATCAGTCACAAGTTTATCAGTAAACTCTGATCCACATTCACCTTGAAAGGTCCGTCTGGCTTCCTTTTTTCCTCAAACAATTATTTATATTAAAAAAAAAAAAAAGGAGGTTCTGGCTCTACAAATACACTCACTTTAATCTGCAGAAAACAGCTTCAAGAACCATTCGCACCTGCATTATCCACATTAAGGAATAGAAACTAAAAAACTCTAATATTAATAAAAATCAGAAATTAGAACTATTGAAAAGAATTCTTTGAGTGTAAGGCTAGAAAGGCTACCTGGCTTTACATTTCTCCTCAGAAAGGTAATGCTGAGCTTTCACAAATACTGGCCATAAGGACTGCAAATATATGTAAGTAAAACAGATGAAAACACAAACCCTTTTGAACACATCACTGCTATTAAAAGTCACCCACCTCTAACACCCACACTGGAGGCCAGATTCCAGCTACAGGAGCTCCCAACACGCTGCAGCACCTGCAGTCAAAAGGGAATCTGCCACCATATGGAATGCTACGGGCACATGCATGTCCCACAAAATGGCATGGGGAGCCACAGCCATCCTTCCCGCTGAGGTGTTCCTCTTTCACAATAAGGAGCCAACTAACAGTAGATGTGGCTTGCCTTAAGTGAAAAACTTGTTTAGACACGAAAAAGAGCAGTTTTTAATTTTTTTTCCACTAAAGTCAACCATTAGGAGAGTCGATTTTCTGCATATGCCCATGGAACTGTAAGCAAAATAAACCCTAAAGACATTCTTAACTTAGTCCATATTATGCCAACAAATTCAAGCAAATCATGCCATTTAAGGTAATTACAAGAAACTTCAAGGAAACTGAAATACAGTTTCAGGTTCTCCCACGATACTGTCAAGATCTTTAGAGTTACATATTCAATTCAATAACTATGTGCTTAAAAGGCATGCCAGCTGCGCTTCTGCGTATGGTTTTATTCCACACACTAAACAGGTTTGATGACGCAATTTAAAAAAGGACTCAGACTGATAATCAGGTTTCTTTTAGCAGACAAGAAGTGATTTTACATAGAAAGGCTTGCCGAGAAAAACAAAAGTCTATCTAAGCTACCCAATACCCAATTGCTAGACACAGAAATGAAGAGTTATTCTAGGTGTTCGTGAGTTTACACCTCGGTCTCAGGCCGCAAACACAGAGAGCGCTAACGAGGAGAGTCTCGGGCAAAGTAAGCGCAGGCAGAAGAAAGAACAGAGGAGTTCGGGGTGTCTCGCAGAGCTCTCCCCGAGATCATTCACGTAGGCTAAGAGCCACCCAACACCAGCACTTCCACGGCAAGTACTGACCCTGTAACTCCCAGCACTTCATCTTAGGGAAGCCAGCTGCAACACACACGAGTTGTATCTGCAGGAAAGTGCCCTTAAGTTTTACTGCCGATGCTTCAACCAGTATTTTAGCTGAATTGTGTTAGTTCTGTCTCAGCATAATAATATATTGATTTAACATAGAAAAACACAAGCCCCTCCCTCCTCTTTGCACACTAATTAGTTTTACTTCCATGGTAGTACAAAGGTGAGAAAAGGAAATAATTTAAAAGATAAATATTCACATATATTTATTTTGCTCTGTTATTAGTACAAGTTGTTACTACTTTTAAATACACTGTATAAAACACCTATTAACAGATGTTTCCAGCAGCGATTTCCACTACCATCTGAGTCTCAGTATTTTGTTTACAGGGACAGCTTTAAACAAAACAGTATCTGGGAGGGGGATTATTTTTAATGATTACTTTTGGTTCGTTGGGTTTTTTAAAGAGGATTCCCTTTAACATCACATACACATCTCTCGGTAATATATTCACAAATTCAAGGGGAGAAACAAATTATTCAATAAGTGTCTAAGGTCACGTACGCTGATAAAGAAATATCAAAAAGGTTTTGAGAAAACAGCCTCCTTCTCATCTACCACTGCAAAAAGAAAAAAAAAAAGTTGAAATGATCTCGTAATGCATCTCCCTTCATAATTCATGCCGAAAGATGACATTTTCTCAGGATCTTAATTAAGATAATGATGAACACCTGTGTCGGCATTCTTTGGCAAGACAGCATTATCCATCATAATCTTTTAAGTACTCTCAAAAAACCCCAACAAAATCGTATGACGGAACCAATCTGTTGCCTCTCCTTGCACTAAGTTTTACATCTCAGACACACACAAGAACGATTAGATCTTTAAAGACTGCAATAAAAGCAGGCTCGTTAGATTTTAAAGTTTCAACAGAAAGTAGCTATTAAAGTAATTAAATTAAGGTGCATCATATCCAAGACACCCAAGTTTAACTCCATCCACTACAAGCCACCTGCAACCAAAGCACTTACAGTTAGAGCCTACCAACAGCTAGACTTTTACAATATAGTTTGCTGTTATTTTCAAGATCACCCTGCCTCTTTTTCCACTCCTGGAAAGAAAATATTCACAGCTGATCCCTATTATATGTTCACACATTAATTTATTAAGCTATTTTATGATGTACCACATATGCTTGCATACCCTAAATGAAATTATGCAAATGAAACCAGTGGAGAAAAACAAATATGCAAGTTCAAATATTGCTACATTTTGGGTCACCACATTTTGTGCAGTCATCTCAAATCCAAGTTCCCCTTGTGTCAAAAACCCTACAGGAGTCTGACTACTAAAGTAAGCAAAGACCATTTTAAACAGCTTTGCAGGACCAGCCCATCAGACTGAAGGCTATAAAAAGAGTGACTTTAATTATTTATTTATACAAGCTGAATTTAAATTCACGAGACTTAATTTAAATAAAGCGAAGAGCGCACGGCCAGCCTGTAAATCCTACCCATCGTTAAGTAAGAGTTGAATGGTAAATGTTTCTTCTGTTGCATTAACGGTTTAGCTTCCAAGAAATTCTGAACAAAATATATAAAGTACAGAATTTTAATATCAGCTTGCACTTATATCATTTCACTGACAGCTGCAAAGCAAATAAATACCTGATACCAAGAACTTACCCATACTTTCAAATGTTTGTGCCTTCAGTAAAAATGAAAGGAAGCAACAAATGTATCTTCAAGCCCCACATTTGTTAGTAGAACTGATAGAAATACGTAAACAAGAATCTTGAAACAAACTTATTTCCCTTTAATCAAAGGGCTGAAAAGTCCTGCAAAGCAGATTAGTCTTAGGCTTTCACATTTTAATATGCTTCTATCAGAGGAAAAAGTTGCTGTGACTAGTCATTCAGTAGAGCTATCAATGTGCAAATAAAGCAGAAAATAGAGACATCCTTAAGAAATGAGTTTCAAATTTGATACAAAGTGAAGGTGACAGCCACAGCAATAGAACTATAAACTAAATGTTTCAATATCTTGAAGAATTATCTACAGTTCTTTTAAAACGGCAAAGAATATAATAATGGCATAATGTGGTGAGAATGTCGGTTTGATAGACACAATACTGATGGCATAAGAGTCCTATCGCTACCGTTTATTAATCAGCTCTGCTATTATGTTGCAATGCATGAAAGTATGCATGAACTCACCAGTTTCCAAAATGTACGCCTACAGAAGCAAGATTAGTAGAACATCAGAAATAAAGAGGGTAATTTTACATGACATTAACCTTACCTCTTCCTCGAAAAAGTCAGATGCCATGGGAAGACGGTTAAAACTTCTGCTTCTCCCTACAAAGAAAGGGGCAAGGAAAAGCGGTTACTTATTCTACTCACATATAAAATTAACGTTAAATGTATAAAACTTTACCAGATGATAGCTCACTCCTCGAACACGGGATATTGTCAGAGCATTACGACTGAAGCGCTTTTGAGTGGAAAAAGAAGTGCGGTGCTTTGGCGCGATAGCTGAAATTAACCCAGGGACAAACACCAGTGACACCGTGCAGCTGAAAACTGATGAAAGTGCACACCTGTGTGGATTGAGCATGTAAGAGTGTGCGGCCCGGTGTTAGCCCCTTCCCGGCTACCGGGGGCACAACCCACACGGATTTTAAAGAGACGAAACACGGTACGCTTCCACATTAAAAAAAAAAAAAATAAAGATGTATTTAAAAAAAAAAAAAAAAGGAAAAAGAAGAGAAAGGAGGGAATCGCCAGACAAAGCGCTGCTCGACAGCGGCGCCGAGGAGGTGCCGGGACCCACCTCGCCTCGCCGGGCTTCCGCACGCCGCTCCCGCGATCGCCGCCTTACTGCGGGGCCCGGCGCGGCAGCGCCCTCCGGCCCGGCGCGGGCGGACACCGGCCCCAGGACCGCGGACGACAGCGGCTCCGGCGCCGCCGCCTCCCCGGGAGCGCCCGCGCGCGGGGCCCGGGCCACCGCCCGCGCGCGGGGCAGCGCCGAGGCCCGCCCGGCAGGGGGCGCCCCAGCGCGGCGGGGCAGCGCCGCCACAGGGCCCCGACGTGCCGCCGCGCGGCGGGAGGCGCTGCCGCCGCACCGCTCCCTCGCCTCGCCGGACGGGGCCCGCCCGACCCGCAGCCGCCTTGGGCTGCGCGGAGCCCGGCCGGGCTAGGCTGGGCCAGGCTGGGCCGGGCCGGGCCGGGAGGCGGCCGGCTCGGGCCGCAGCGCCTCCGCGCGCCGTCCTGCCAGCACCACCCCCGGCCTCCCCGGCAACCGTGCCGCCCCTCCACACCCCCTCCGCGCCGCGCTGAGGGACAGGTCTCCCGGCCAATGGAAGAAGGGGAGGACCCACGGCCGGCGGGAGGACAGCCAATCACGTGCCGGGAGGGGCGGGGGCGGGACTGGCGGGGCCGCGGCCTGCTGGGTAGTGTAGTGCGGGCGGCGCCCGCCCCGCCGCCGCCGGCCCTGCCGTGATCCCCCGAATACGTCCCCCCTCGGCGTCCCTTCCCGCCGAGCCGCTCCCGGGCCCCGCGGCGGGGCTGCTCGGGAAGGCTCAGCCTGCGCCCCGCCGTTTGGCGGGGAGATGTGGCCACTGCCGCCAGGACGGAACCCCGGAGGGAGAGAGGGAAGGAGGGAGGGAGGGGGGGAGGGAGGGAACGGGGCGGTGTCGGTGTCGCCTCGTCGGCGACCCGGGGAGCTCCTGCCCCAGCCTGCCCGTTTTAAACCACCGCCTCCCTCCTCTCGTCTCCGCGTCCGTCCCGCTGGGGCCAGCGGCGAGAGGGATTAGGGCCGGGAGATGCAAAAGTTACCAGATTTTAAAAAAATAAATAAGATAAATCTAATTAAATCGCCCCCACCGGGACAGGCGCAGCGGGTGCGAGGCGGGTCCGGCCCCGCGGGTCCCGTGTGGCCGGGGACGCGGAGCCGCGGCGGAGGGCAGGGTCCGCGGCCGCCAGGGGAAAAAAGCGAGAAGGGAATAAATCGGGGTCTCTTCCTGTTGGGAAATGTATCTGGTGGAATCAAAGGAGATTACATCTCCTGATCGGCGGGGATTTATCCCGGTTCATATGGTTTTAATCTGCTTTCGCCTCGTCCCTTTCATGAGCCGGGAGGTGTGGGGGGGGGTTGGAGGATACCTGGTGTACTCTTCAGATCCGCGGGCAAACCCTCATTCTGAACGATTTCTGCAGACCCATCTCCGCCCCCGCCGCTCCCCCTCCGGATTCCCCTTCTCCCGGGACCGGCGCTGGGAAAGACTAAACCCCTCCCGCCCCGCTCACGGCCCCCCGAGCTCCCCGAAGCCCGCTCCTCGCCGGGGACCCCCCGCCGCAGCTCCGCTCGCTCAGCCGCCGCAACAGGTCCGGCAGCGGGGCGGCCCCGGCGCGGCCCCCGCCCCGACGGCGCGACCGGCCGCGCACCCCGGCGCTGCCGGCCCGGCCCGGCGCTTCCCCGCCCCAAATCGCCTTTTTTGTTTGGAAAAGAAAAACTAACACCACCGCACACCCCCCATCCCCCCGTATATTCCACCTCCAGTGATTTAGTGGAGGGAGGGGCAGGGGGCAGAGAGCAAGAGGAGGGGTGGCTGCGCAGAGGGGGAGCCGGGCGGCTAATAAATCTTATTAAATATCTATTTTTTTTTCATATACTGATTGGCTTGCATTCCGGCGCAGCGCGGCTCCGCACGGTATTTAGCACATGCAGAAAGTTGGAGCTGATCTTAAATGGCTCGGAGGTGACTGCAATCCAGGAGCCGGCGCACTTGAGCCTCTGAGCGCTGGGGAGGGCCGAGGGAAGCGCGGAGCCCTCCCGCTGGTTGGGCCCGGCCGCGGCAGCCCAGCGGGGTCCTGCCAGTCCTTCCACTGACAACACCCCGCGAAGGAGGAGCCTCGCCGGGCCGCGCAGAAGGCGTCAGGAGCTGCAATTTCCAACTTAGCATCTTGGCAGGACCCTTCGGAAAGCGAGAGCGAGGAGGAAGGGGGGAAAAAAAAGCCCCCCGGTGCAAGGGGGAGAGAGCGAGCGAGGGGGGGGGGGGGGGGGGGGTGAAAAAAAAAAAAAAAAAAAGGAGAGAGAGGGGGAAGCGAGGAGGGGGAGAAAAAGGAGGAAGCGGTGCCAGGCTGCAGGCGAGCGCGGAGCAGCAGCCCCGGCACAGAGCAAGGTGCCGCCGCTGCCCAGCTGGCGAGGGCGGAGAGGCGCCCGCGAAGCCCCGGCCGCAGCGGCCCCAGCCCGGCAGCGCGGCGGCTCCCTCCCGGCGCCTTGGGCTCCCGGGTATATGTGTGCGCCTGGCCATGTCGTATCCTCAGGGTTACTTGTACCAGCCGTCAGCGTCCTTGGCTCTCTACTCCTGCCCGGCGTACAGCACCAGCGTGATCTCCGGACCCAGGACCGATGAACTTGGGAGATCTTCTTCGGGCTCCGCTTTTTCCCCTTATGCCGGATCTACCGCCTTTACCGCCCCTTCCCCGGGTTACAACTCCCACCTCCAGTACGGCACCGACCCGGCCGCCGCCGCCGCCGCCGCCTTCACTTCCTACGTGGTAAGAGCAGCCCCGGGCAGCCGGCACCGCGCCGGGCACGGCGGCATCCCGCGGGCGTTGCCCCCCCCATCCCACACACCCCCCCCCCCCACCCCCCCCCGGGCCTGCTTTTTGTTCCCATTTTATTTTTGAGATATCGGGGACAAAAGGGAGCGCGGCTCCCCGCCACGCCGCCCAACTTTCCCGCATCGCCGCCCCGTGCTGCCGCACACTGTTGCTGGCGGCAGCGGCGGGCAGGGCCGGGCGACGGGGAGCCGCCGGGCTGGGCGGGAGGGCACCGATTTCATTCCCTTAAAAAAAAATAATAATTTTTTTTTTTTATAAAACAGTAATCGTAATTCCGCAAAAATTAGCTTGTTGTGATTGAAAAGGGAATGAACCCAGCAGCGGCCGGCGATGGGAGAAATCCGGGCGATAAACCCAGGCAACTTTCCCCCAGCACGGCGATAATTAGGCTGCTTAAATATAGCAGAGCTCTAATCCCATGGCCGCGACCTGCTCCGCGGGCGCTGCGCGGGGAAGGGGAAGGCAGAGCGCTGCGCCGCCGTGCGCGCCTGCGGGGCACCGCGGAGCCGGCCCGGGGCGCCGGGCATCCCCGCCGCAGGGCTACGGCCGCCGGCGGTGCCCCGCAGCTCCCCCCAAAACCCGGGGAGTTTTGCTCAGCCTCTCCCCTCTGTTAAGGGTCTCGGCGGAGTTCCCCAGTTTCTTCTTTCCTCTTCCCGTCTTGCTTCCTTTTCTCCTTCCTCTTTTCTTTTCTCCTCTTTTCTTCCCTTTATTTTTTTCCTCCTCCCGCCCCTGGCCTGGCAGAGGAGCGGCCCGACCCGGCCACCTGGGCCCGGCAGGTTGCCCGCCGCGGTCCCAGCGCGGGGGGGGGAGGGAAGGGTCCCCCCGCCGTTGTCCGCCCCCACGCCGCGCTGCCCACTTGCTTTTCCGCGCCCGCATTTGGGGGAGAAGCGCTGGATTTGCTGCAGGCGGCCGGTGGCCTCCCGGGGCCGGCGCCTCCCGGCCCCGGCGAGCCCCCCGGCCCTTCCGCCCGTTCTCCCGGGAAGGAGCCGGGGGAGAAGCCGGGCAGGGCCCGGCGCTGGGGCAGAGGCGGCGGGGCGCGGGCAGGGGCGGCGGGCAGGCCCTGGCGCTGCCCTTGCCGTGTCATTGTCGCCCCGCGGCCGCCTGACCTCGCCCCGCCGGGCCGCTCTCCCCTCTCTCCCCAGGGCTCGCCCTACGACCACACGCCGGGCATGGCCGGCTCCCTGGGGTACCACCCGTACGCGGCGCCGCTCGGCTCCTACCCCTACGGGGACCCCGCGTACCGCAAGAACGCGACGCGGGACGCCACGGCCACCCTCAAGGCCTGGCTCAACGAGCACCGGAAAAACCCCTACCCCACCAAGGGCGAGAAGATCATGCTGGCCATCATCACCAAAATGACCCTCACCCAGGTCTCCACCTGGTTCGCCAACGCGCGGCGGCGGCTCAAAAAGGAGAACAAAATGACCTGGACCCCGCGGAACCGCAGCGAGGACGAGGAGGAAGAGGAGAACATCGACCTGGAGAAAAACGACGAGGACGAGCCCCAGAAACTGGACGAGAAGGGGGACCCCGGCACGCCGGACACAGGTAGGGCAGCGGGCTCGGCCGGGCCACCGCGGCCGCGCCCTCGGGGCTGCCCCCGGCCCGGCCCGGGCGGTGGCGGCGGGGCGGCCTGTCCCCCCGAGCGGGCAGCCGGGGCGGGGGGAGCCGGAGGGCAGCGCTGCGGGCCTGGCGGCGGTGGGACCGGGGCGGGGGAGCGGGGGGGGGGCGGCGAAGTGGGTGGGCGGGTTTGGGGGCGCAGGGCGAGCCCGAGAGCTGCCCCCCACCCCTCTCCTTTCCCTCAACCCCCACCCCCCACCCCAGGAGCGGCGGATCCCAAGGCAGCGCCGGGCTGCGAGCGCCTCCAGGAGTCCCCCGGCCCCCGGGAGGCCGAGGGCGGCCTCAGCGACTCGGATTGCAAAGAGCCGGCGGAGGAGCGGCTCGACGGGCCGCCCGCCCCCCCCAAGGCGCCCGGCTCGTCCCCGCTGGGGCCGTGCCCGGCGGGCCGCGGGCTGCCGCCGGCGGGCGGCGAGGAGCCCCCGCCGTACCGCCCGCCCTCCGCCGCCGCCGGGCCGCCGCACGCCGCCGACCTGCACCCGCTGCTGCCCGCCGCCACCGGCGCCTCCGTCATCCACTCGCCGCAGCAGGCGGCCCTCGCCAAGCCCAAGCTCTGGTCGCTGGCCGAGATCGCCACCTCGGCGGACAAGGCGAAGGAGGCCGGCGGCGAGGCGGCGCCCCCCGGCCCCGCCGTGCTGGGCGGCGGCGGCCCGTCGCGCTCGCCTCCGCGGCCGCGCTCGCCCGCGGCGCAGTGCCCCTTCCCCAACGGGGCGGTCCTGCCGCGGCCGCTCTACTACACGGCGCCCTTCTACCCCGGGTACACGAACTACGGCTCCTTCGGGGCCCTGCACGGGCACCCCGCCGGCGGCCCCGCTGCCGCCGCCCCCGGCGCCCACTTCAATGGATTAAACCAGACTGTCCTCAGCAGAGCCGAGAGCCTGGCTAAAGACACTAAAATGATCCGGAGCCAGTCCCAAGTAGACCTTTGCAAAGACTCACCTTACGAACTGAAGAAAGGTATGTCCAACATTTAATATCGGCTTCTCCTCCTTACCCCCTCCTGGGACTGTGGTTTTGTTCTTTTTTTTTTTTTTTTTTTAATTTATTGAGAGAAATAATAAATTGCTTTGGCAGTTATTTTTCCACTACCAAAAGAAAAACAAAACAAAACAAACAGAAAAAGACCAGCTCCCCCCTCCCTGCCAGCACCCCCTTCAAAAGTTTATAGAGTCTATTGGAAATGGCTGGGTGGAAACCGCCCAGAAATGTCTTAACCAAGTGAAAAGCAAATGAGTGACATGCTCTCTCTCACACACACAAAGAAGAAAGATTTGTATTAAATCTTATTCTGTATATTTAATGTAGCTTTTTGTATTTAAATTGATAATACAGTATCTTTGAAGTAAATTATGAAATCAAGACACCTGTACAGGCATTAATGTTGTTTTCGTAATATAAATATATACATTTCTGTGTCTTTTTCCGAATTGTTTCATAGTTTTAAAATATATATATACAAGTTTAATTTAATTTTTTATGCCTATTGTTTTTTTTTCTTGGGTGTGAGCTAAACTATAATGCAAAAAGAAAAAAAAAAAAAGAAATAGGTTATACTTATTAGATACAAAAAACTGCAGCCGCCTTTGTAAAATGCAAATATTTAATTAAAAGAGATTTTTAACAGAACCAAAACCACTCTGTTTTTGCAACGGGCAGATATGTGCATAGCTGCGGAAAAAGATACGCGTTTTAAGAGAGACGCGGGGCTCCGTTTAGGACCTTACAGTAGTTCCTGAAGCCCTTTTCAAAGTGGCTGACGGTTTCTGAGAGGTCGAGCTCCGGCGGCGAGAGCCGCCCGCGGGGCCGGGGAGAGGCGAGCGGCGGCAGCGGGGCCGGGGCCGGGCCGGGCGCGGGAGGGCCGTCGTTTCCGGGGGTAAAGGCTTAAATCAGGGCATGCACAAAAGCACTTGTTAGAAACACCAAATCGAAGCGCAGTCCCATCTTTTAACCTAATTACTTCCAATCAGTGTCGTGTTTTATGCAAAGCAATCAGCTGGTGAACTTTGCTAATGAGTTCGATTTTCTGCCAGATTTACCCCGCGTCGCTGCCGCGGCGGTGCCCGGGGATGGGGATTGCACAGGCAGAGGCGCTCGGTGCGGCGGGGGCCGCCTGGGCCCCGGCCCCCTTCCCCCTCCTCCCCGCCCCCCGGCGTTTTGCACCGCCGCCCGCGGCCCACGGGACGGCGCGGGCTGGGCGGGCGGCCGCGGGCGCGCAGCCCCGCGCAGGGCCGGCCGCGGGCGCGGTGCTTCCCGGCGCTGGCAGGTAGGTGTCACACTCGGCCCGAGTTTGGCTCCCGCCGCCCGCTCGGCGGTGCGGGAGCCCCGCGGGGCCACCGCGCTCCGCTCCGCGCAGCACCCGCCACGCCGCGGCGGGGGGCGGGCGGGGGCCGGGGCATCCCCGGTCTCCTGTGGTCCCGCGTGTGCGGGGACAGCGCCCGGAGCACAAGCCGCCCCCCCCCACACTCCGCTGCCCCAGGGCCCGGGCCAGGGGAGAGCGCGGTCCTCAGCGCGCTCGGTGCTGCCCCGCGGCCCCCGACGCCGCCAGCCACCCCCGCCGGGGCGGCGGTCCCCGCAGCCCGGGCCCCTCCGAACAGCCAACGGCGAGGAGCTGCTCCAGCACCCGGCCCCCGGGACGGGTTTGCCCCCGCTCACATCGGCTTTGGGGTGGGGGTTGTACGCGGGGGTGTTAACGTGCTGGGAGATAGGAGTAGCGCTGGGACCGCTGGCGCCCAGACACCCCTCCGTTTTGTTTGGGTTTTTTTCTTTACGAGACAGATAATTATTTTGTAATCTCTTCAACTTTGTCAGAGACATTTATTAGCTGTAACGGGTTTATTCATGCATATTTACATTTTACGGGATTTTAAATAGTAGTTTGTATTTTATGTTTTAAAGATGCAGTCCATGTTCAGTTGGTTATACGATCTTTGTAGATAATCTGGTTTAAAATCAAAATTGTTTCAAGCTGAATGTGTAAAGAATCAGATATTCCTGGGATAACAGTATGTTATTTTGTCACTTTATAAATTATAAATGAATTTTTAAAAAACGCTCGAATTCCTCGGTTGGATCTTTTATTCCCCGTCGGGGAGACCTGCAGGACGGCGTATTTTTCGCACAGCAGTGAGCTGCACTGGTCTCACCTGCCTTGCTGAAAACGGGCGAAAGTTCGCGTGGTGAGGGGCAGGGCCCGGCCCGGCCGGGAGCGGCTCCGCTGCGCGGGGCTGAAGGCAAAGCGCCGCGGGTCGCCCTCGCCCGGGCTCTGCGCGGCCCCTCCGCTCCGGCGGGCGGAACGCGGGCCCGGGTCCCCCCGAGCGCCCGCGCTGCAGGAGCCGACCCGTCCCGGCCCGCGCTCCGGGGACAACAGGTCCCGCAGTGGAACGACTATCTCGAAATAAATAGGTTTTAGTTATTCATCTAGCTATGGATTTTTTTTTTTTTTTTAATTGTCGCTCTACCTTTCCCCAGCTGATCTTCCTATCTCTGAAAAAGCTATTTTGCAAAGCAGCTTAGGAGCTTCGCTCGTTCAAAAGCCCTATTCCTTATAATCGGGGCTATTTTGAATAGGTCTATCAGCGATCTCAATACGGTTTTCGTTTGATGTATAAATTCCTAAGGGAATTAACCGTTTCCTTTAGGTTGCAGCCCGTCGCCTTTTTTAAACCATAACTATTATTGTAGCCCCATCGATTTCATACTCCAATTTTATTCTTCACCCTTTTCCTCTGCCGCGGGAGATGTACTGTACAGCCTGTCTTTAAAATAAGCACCATTTTCCCACTTTCTTTTTTATAACGGAGCAGGGGGGAGGGGGCAGCGTCCGCCTTTTTTGCCTCTGGCATGTTAATTTGTTGTTCGAAAAAAAAAATTTGAGGATGTCTTAAAATAAAAATAACGTCTGCTGCCAATTAAAGCCGCCGTAGGTTACTCGGGACCAGCCTCCGGAGAGGCCGGGAGCGACGCTTCACACCGGCAGCGGACCCCCGCCGGGGCGCCGGGCAGGGCCGCGGGCCGCCCCGCGGGTCCGCCGCTCCCGCGGAGGTTTGGGGGCGGGAGGGACTCGCCGCCGTTGCGAAGCGGTTTGGGGGCAGGCGAGGGGGAAGAGCGGGGCTAGCGGCGGGGCCCTGCGCGCTGCGCTCCCTCCGGCGCGCCTGGGAGCAGGTGCTTACCCACGGGCGCAGGTGGGAACGGCCCAGCCTCCGCGGGACGCCGCTCCGCGCCCGCGGGAAGCAGTTCGCCCCCTTCGGCGCCCCCGCCGCGGCCTTTGCTGGGGCGGGGGGGGGGGGGGGGGGCACGACCCTCCCCCGTGCCCGCCCCGCCGGCGCGGGTTGAGCGGCGCAGGCGGCCGCGGGGCGCGGCGGAGGGGCCGCCCCCTCCCGCAGGTGACAGGCCAACATCCCCCCAAACCCCCCCACCGCGGCAGAGAGCGTGTTGGCCCGGCTGCCCCCACGCGTGGGGCCGCAGGAACAGCTTCGCTCTCCGCGCCGCGGATCGGGACCCTGGCGGGGGCGTGCGGAGGCTCCCGGCGGAAAGCCGCAGCCCGGCGGGCACGGAGCGCAGCTCCCGTGGCTCCACGCCCGGCCGAGCCAAGCGCCCTCTCCCCGGGGAGGGAAGAGAAACCTCCCCGGGTGCCCCGGGGCCGGACGTGCCCGTCCCGGCGGGGCCGAGACCCCGGGCAGGGCCGGGACCTGGGGCTGCAGCCAGCGGTCCCATCCACGGTGAATTTCCCTCCGGCCTGGAGGAAACCGGACAGAGCTGGGGGTGCGGTTGGCAGCCGGCACAGCCCCCCGAGCTCCGGCGGGGGCGGCGGGACCCCCCTGTACCTCCAGCCCCGCTTCTCAATCGCGGAGACGGAGGGCGGGAGAGGCGGGGAGCCTGGCGCGGTCCGCAGCCCCGCTGCTTCCTCTTTCACGCTTAAAAACAAAACAAATCCTAATTTAGACCCTCAACACCCCGGACCGTGTTTACATCCCCCCCGCTGCTCTCCCCGCCAGTGTTGCTTTTCCAATTGTCCCGATTAACCTACGGGGCTCCCGCGCGGTGCGGAGCTTCCGCGGCGGCCGGGACGGCCCGGTCGCGTCTAATTGGCTTATTGGGCCTCTCCCCCCCCCTCGCCGGTAAGAGGATCTGAACAGCATCTTCTCGTGTCGTGCCTAGAAACTACTTGAAAGCCCCTCCGCCGAGAGAACACGGGAAATCACACGGTCGGCAAGTTTAAAGGAGGCGACTAAAAAATACCACAGGGGCTTGCAGTAGGGAACAGTACAGGAACTTCAACCCAAACCGTAGATGAATTTAAAAAAAAAGAGAAAAAGAAAAAAAGGGCAAGCTCGGCCTCAGGGCCCGGCCGGCGCCCAGCGCCGGTCCTCAGCCGCGGATATTGCGCAGCCGGCGGTGCGGCGCGCCCGGCTCCGCGGCCACCGCCCGCCCCAGCAGCAGCAGCCGTGCCCGGGGCAGCCTCGGAAGGCACGGCAGTGCCAGGGGAGCCCCCCCACTCCCCTCTTTCTGTGACCTGCCTAGATTATTAGTAAGGACATCTGTGGCTGGCAAGGGAACAAGTGTTACCAAAACCAGAACCGGCTGTTTTTCCAAATGAGCAATATGTTAATTCCTCATCCCCCCTCTGGTTTCTTTAAAACCTGGCACAAATACATCAATAGCGGAGAATAAGGAGCCTTTGCAGAGAACAAGTGGCAGTTTTGAATTTACCTTTTGTGTGCGCCTCAGATGCAATCTTGAGGCATTTTTTCCCCTCTCTCCCACAGAAAAAGAGTGTTAATCTGCCCTATCTTGGGACCCAAAAGGATTGGAGTGGAGTAGATATTCACTGGAATCACATAGGGGAATAAGGGTCTTGCTTTATTGAATCATCAAATCCCAGGAATGAAGCTCTTAATTAATTATGGGTGCTAAAAATTCAGGCCAGCTGTTTCTTTTTACTTGGCTCTGACAGAGAAAGACAAAGTCTACATCGAGATCTTCGAAGGCGCATTCAGCATAAATCAGCGCCCTCGGCGGCGCTCCCGGCCGCGGCGCGGCGCGGCCCGGCGGTGACAGATGGCGCATTGTCCCCGCATTCCTCCACCGCGCCTCCGCGGGCGCGGAACCGGCCGCCCGGCGTCGCGGCCCGGCCCAGGGACCTTTCTGTGCGGGGAAAGGGCTCACCCGGGGCCGGCGAGGGACGGGCCACCTCTGGCCGCGGTGCCGGCCCTGCCTGACGGGGCGGCCGCGGGAGAGGGCTCCTGCGCGGGCGCGGCAGCGCTCCGCGGGGCGCTTCTGTCCCGCCGGCAGCCCTGGAGCGCCGCTGCCGCTCCTGCCCCCGCTCCCAGGCTGCGGCAGGAGCCCCCGGGCCTGATGCGTCCCCGGCTCCCCCGATGTGACCCCGCTGCAGCCAGCACCCTCGGCGCGACCTCCCCGGGAGCGCCTGACGCTGCGCCCAGGGCGCCTGGGTCCCCCCCAACGCGGGTGCTTCTATTTCTGCCCCAGAGCGTTTCTCTGCGCGGCCGCGGAGGCACGGGACGCCCCGGGAGGGCTGCGCCGGGCTCCGGGACTGCTTCCCTCGAGGGGCTGGAGGCAGCGGGGGTCACCTCGCATCCCGCGACGCGGCCCCTCTTTTTGGGGTGGCTGCGTTTGTTTACTACCCGTTACTCAAGGGGAGCGCCCCGCGTTACTCTCGCGGCCTCCGCAGGCGCGGGGCGGCGCGGGGCTGCTCGGGCCCCTCTCGCCTCCCCTCGCACGCCCGCGGGCAGGGAAGTCTCTGCCAGTTGAGGGCCCAGCGCGGCGGGAGGCCGGAGCGGGGCCGCCCAGCACCTCCGCGGGGTCCTGCCCGGCCGGGCCGGGGCTCCGCCGCCGGGCGCTGCCAGCCTCCTCAGCCGGGAATCGCTTCGCCTCCAACTACCAGAAAATAAATGTCCTCCGCACGGCGTTACTCATCTGTTATAATTAGAGCATGTGCGAACTCGCAGCGCGCCGGGAGCCCGGCGCGGGCTGATGCCGGCACTTGGGCAAGAGCCGCCGCCTTCTGCCGCCGCGGTGCTGCGCGACCGGCCCCGCTCGGGGCCCGGCTCGGGGCCGCTGCCTGCCCGCGCCCGGCGGGCTCGGCTCGGCCCTGCGCCCGGGACGGGGGGCGGCCTCGGTCCAGACACCTCTTTTCCAGCGAAATTGGCTTTTATTTGCTTAGAGCGAACCACAGACCTCTCCGCGCTCATGCCTGATGGATGCAAATGTAAATGTGCACTTATTTAATTGGATCAGGTCCCAAGATAAAAGAGATAAACGGCTCCCAGTTTGCCAAGTTATTTTCAGAGGCATGCAGTGATGTGTGGAGGGAAAGTTAATGAAGAGGAGAAGAGACACACTGTACTTAAAATACCTCGGGTCTAGACTCGGGCAGGGGGAAGCCTCGGACTCCGCCGCGGCGGGCAGCCCCGCGCAGCCCGGCTTGGCGGAGCCGAGGGTCCCCGCCTCACCGGAGCCGCGGCGGGGCGGGGGGAGACCGCGCCGTGCGGGGCAATTAATGCTCTGCCCCCCCTCCCTCCACCAAATTGTTCTCCGTGCCTGCTGTCTCCCCTTGTTCCTCCCCGTGTTCTACAGCCGTATGCATGAGGCATTAACAGACGGTTATTGATACAAACATAGTTTTTGTTGCTAAAGGCCTTCCAAAACAAATTCTCCGGCTGAATGCCAATGTATGCATGTTGGCTGGTGACAGCTGATTAGTGAAATGATTTACGGCCAAGTTAAAAAAAATGATACTGTCAAAGGCAGCAATTTGAAAAAAAGATAAGACAGCACAGCCTCAAGGCTTCCCACTGTAAAGCCACCCAACAAATCTAAACCTATGCTACAAATACCTGAAACACTCAAGGAATCAATTGGTCGCAGATTAAATACAGTCTCTACTCTGACTCGCCCTGCTAATCCGCAGCTCTCCACAGGAGCAGCCCCTTGATTTCTGCCTCCAGACTCACCTGCGGCAGGGCCCGCTCCTGCCCGGGCTGCCCCGCCACCCCACCGGCCTCCCGGCATCCCTGCAATCGGAGATTTAGGCCTCCTTTTTGTTTCAAGACTTTTGCTCTCATTAATTGATTAAAAAAATCCCCCCTTCCCTCATTTCTCTGTAGCTCTTCTTCATAAAGAAAGCTTTTGCTCTGCAATAAAGTAAGAGACTTTGATCCCAGATCATCCTCTTAGGCCTTCCAGCTGAAATCAGTGGAGAAACTATGTGGAGTTATTGTTCGCACTTGCTGCACTTCTGATTCAGAAAGGGCTGATTTATTAGCTTGTCAAGGGAAGCATTGTTCAGGAAGGCAATCAAAAAGCACTTACCTAGCTAAACTAAAATTACTGCCTTTTCAGTGGCTAATTTGTATAACTCCCATGGAGGAACTTGGGAAGTGTTTGATGAGGCATAAAATGATGATTAATGAATTTATTGGCCTGCTGCTCATCAAATAGGAGTAGTATATCTTTCCTCTATTGGGCGCTGGGTCTAATGCTACATGTCTGTGTAAAGCAAGTCCAATATGATCTCCTTTTTAGCCCCCTTTTAACCCCCATGACCTGAAGAATATCTCCGTGTAACAGAGGCAACATCAGGGGACTGCAGAGACAAAGAGCCTGTTTGATAAAACGGTAAATGAGAAACGCGAGGAAAGTTGCTGCAGGGACAGATCTGCTCAGTTTTCAGCTTTCAATCACTTTGACTACTGAAGTGGGAAGAATGTAGAAACTAGATAAGGTGTGAGAAGCGAAAAGAAAATGACAAACCAATTTTAACTTTCATAAAGGATCCAGCCAAACAACTTCATTGCTACTTGAAAGAACGAACGAGTGCGGGAAGTGCCGGGATTCCCGAGCGATCAGGCATGCTGCAGCCCCTCACCACCCGGCCGTGCAGGGAGAGACGGGCAACGTGCCCCCAGACTGGCCGTATCCAGGGCTAGCCTGTAACCTAATCGGTGCTCTGATCAGATTTGATGCAACTATAAATTTTAAGCTCTTTTTCCTCCACAGAAATAGCTTGGAGCTTTCTCCTCTGATCAGTGTCTAATGCTTGAACCACTATTCTGGGGCTAAGGGCTTCTGAGAGAAACGACATTCCCCCTTTCAAAAGCCCATACTAAACTACTTGTGATTCAGTTGCCCACCTGCATACAGAAGTGACTGACAACGTATCTTACGCTCTGCACACTGCTGCTTTGAACGGGTTAAGAACCCCAGAAGATCAGAAACATTGTTGACATTCTCAAAAACTTGTTAAAATAAATTTGCCTGAGATTTGGAGGATTGAATCAATTTAGCTCTTAGCTTCCACACACCGTTCCCTGCTCCTGCAGCTCTGAAGCTTGTTGAGGGATCTGCAACTCGCACATCTCCCAGCAAAGGTACACATGCCTTAGCTGGAGCCTGCTGCCAAAAAGGCAGCTTCTCTCATTACCTTTTGGGGCTTCGCAGAAGTACCCTCAGGCCTGCATGTCAGCAGCCCACTGTGCTGAAGACTGAGAAGGTGCAACAAGAACATTTTGCAGAACTACCGATGTAGCGATCAACACTCGCTGAAACGATGTGATATTTCAGGCTCCAGTAAAGCTCAGAGGAGCAGGAAATGGTAGTGTGGAGGTGCCTGGCAATCGCAGCAGCCCGTCTTCCCTCTCTGCGCCTTCCCTCGGTGCCTCTGCTTGCAAAGCCAGAGCGCAGCCCGCTCCGCACTCTTTCAGAGGGGAGTCAAGAATTAAAAGCAGGCTCTAGGTGAAGCAGTGGGAAACGCCTTTCTTTTGCTGCCTCTTTGTGTTACCATTCAGTCTTGTGTATTTTTGTCTTCCTGTTCTTTTACCTGTTCTGTTCTGGGCTGCATTAGAAGGTGTCTCTTTCTGATGACCTCCATGAGCTGTGTGGGAACAGTCTGAGGCTGGCCAGAACCTAACGCTGAGCCCACCAGCCCAATGGGCCACTGTACCTATTTTGTGGTCTGGATCTCAGTGCTGGAAGGCAGGAGAAAAGCTCTCATTAACTTTAAAGGACTTTAGCTCATATTCTCTGTGAAGGGTAAATTTGGCTGTCCCATGCTAGGTAATAATTGTGATTTCCAGCATTCTTGTTTGCAAAATACAAGGTATATAACATACCAAGAATGGTTCATTTTCCAGATCTGTTTAGAAATGGTTTCTGGAATGGCAGAAGGAATAAACTCCTGACCAACCTTTCAGTTCCCACCGTGGAGGCTGTGGGAACAAATCAAAACAAAACTTTCCTGAGACTACACGCTAGCTTCCTTGACAAAAGGAAAAAGGCACCCACCTTATGTTTACAAGATCAGAAAACATTTATTTTAATGCTACCAAATTGGTATTTCTCCGAGACACTTTTAGCTGAAATGATCCTCTGGAAAATAATGTTTATAAACGTCCTCGAACAAATAGCACTCTCCTGACACAAGCCTACCATCAATGTACCGCTCAACAAGTTTTATCTGCAAGTCCTTGACCTGTGACTGCTTTTACAAAGGCTCTCTGTTCATTAGCAATTTCAGGTCACTTTAAGTACTTGTGTCATGAACACATAGCACAGCTGTAAAATATATGTATTAAATACCAGCTGCATTAATATAGGGGCTTATTTTCCTCCACTTGGCTCCCAAAAGCAACATGATCTTACACGTTGATGAAAAAAGACATAGTTATATTTGCATAATTACAGCAATATTGTAGGTCTTTAGTGCAACAGATCTAAGAGGCTGATTTATGATTAAATATGTATGGCTAAAAGTTACCATGCTGGGTAGTGTGCATAGCATTAGACAATGACAGTTTTGGGGCATAATTGCTTTAATGTGGGCAATTAAGACTAAGTGCATGTGATTTTAGTGTCTGCCCTACATTCCTCTGAATGATTACAATGATCAATACACATGATTTGTAAGTCGCTTCCTATTGATCGAATGGTAAAATGTTTGACCTTCCTTTGAGGAAGTAATTTGCTAAATTATGACACCACGTAAAGTCTTTCTTGGTTCAGAGGTGAGGGGTAATGGTGCTCAGAATTAGAAAAAAGAATAAATCATTTTCCCCCCTTTTCCTGAATATAAGTCCCTGTAATGTCCCTGCCAATTTGCTGACTTCACCTGTGGAGGGAGGAGTCTGGCACATTCGTCTTTGAAATTAACAGAGGCAAAAGAACTGAATTGCAAACTCAGTCCACCTCTACAAGAAACCCTCTTCATGAACTTTATCTGTTTACACCTCTATGCCAAATCATCAGGAAGCTCTTGACCGCAAGATCTCTGTTGTTTGCGAGCGGCTAGAGAAAAATGTGCAGCAGCAATGCTGGGGAAACAGAGCACTCTGCGAGTGCTGCGAGCAGCTGGGACACGTGGCAGGGCTGCCTGGGCTGCCTGCCAGACTTAATTCTGCTTTGCATGCACAGTACCGAATAGCCTTCGCTATATCACATTAGCAGGTACAAAAACAAAAACAACAAAGTGTTCATGAAAATATGTTAGCTGATGAACAGTAACTTAATTATGCCTGTGGCACCTCCTCCATGCTACAATTGCCATCCTAAATGTACACAGTAGCAAAGTAGATACAAATTAATACGTACCAATGCAGTGAGAGGTGCCCTGCTCCAGGAGCCATTCTGTGCTGCCCAGGGGAATGGTGATTCTCCCCAACCCCAGCAAACCACACGTACAGGGCAGAGCTACCACCAAAAAATTGTATTACCCAAGGGATTCTGGTACCCTGGAAGGGAAGACCCATACAGACCTCCTCTCTCCCTTTAGGAGCCACTTCACCAGAGTGTTTTCACATAGCAGTGCCTCCTGGCATGCCCTCGACCGAGTATACGTGTGTTTGACCAAAATCAGTGTTATAGATGTCATAGTTCAATACCAAAAATTTCCACAGTCCTTACCTTTTGCTTTTGAATTTTCTGGGCCTTAAGCTTGTAGCGCTTCACTCCCTTGGGGTCTAGTAGCAGTGCAGCCATACACGGCCCTCCTCAGCCCAGCTGGACTGAGTGAAAAGGCCTAAAGTAGCCCGCTGCATCTTGAGTCTTGCAGTCAGTTGCAAAAGCCCCCTTTGGATTAGTTTTGTACCACCCAGGCAAAGTCAACTGTTTAACTGTCCAACTAACAACTGTCCAAAATCTACCTTCAAACTATTCAGATTTTATCTTTTCAATCTAAACCACAATGTGTGTACAAACGTGCCGGATTTCATCCTTTCACATTGAACTGCTCTCTCACTCTCTCCACTGCACCTCACAGACAAGCCTTTACGAAGTAAGCCACTCTTCCTGCAGTAATACTCCAGCATCAACAAACACCTGCACGAAGACTTCCACAGTCATACTCCAACATCAACCAGGCCCTGCATCGAAAATTTCATGTTCTCCATAAGAGTCCACCCTACAGTAACAGCTGATGAATACACGCTGTCCTCACCAAAGCCAAACACAGCAACAACCGGTGCAAAGTTAAAATCCCATGTGCCATGTGATGTTGTAGGTGTGAACTAACGTTGGAGATGGGCTTGGAAGTTGCAAAGTGCACACCCTATGGTTTAATATGGCATTTTACTGGGGAATGTGTGCTCTCCCTCAGAGAACTGTACAAGGAGAAGCTGTTTAAGGACAAGATAGGAGAAAACAAGATGTTTTTCAGTTCTCTGACACGAAGAGTAGTAAGTGGTACCTGTGCTGTGGCATAGGGTTTTCCCGTCCATTTCCTTCCCTGCCCAGTCCAGTGCTGCGGAAAAGAGAGAGGAATATTTAGGCCAGGATGAACAACCCCAGTGCCCCTGTCCCCAGGCACAGTGACCCCAAGCCTGCGGACACGCTGGGAGGCCACAATCCTCCACTTTACCGGGATGCGTTACCTCAGCATTTTCTGCCCAAAACACACCATTGGCCCATCCGCGTGCTTCAAGGTTCCTACCCCACCATCCCCTCCCTGAGGTACCTCAGCGTTTCCCTCTGACCGCCCCCCGGCGCCGAGCCCGCCCGAGGTACCTCAGGGTTCCCCGCGGAGGCCCGTTTCCCGCCGCAGCCGCCGCCGCCGCCCTCGCTCCGCGTCGCCTCAGCGCTCCCGCTCCGGAGCCGGCGCCGTCCCCCCGCGCCCCCTTCGCTCCCCTGCCCCGCCGTCCCCCTCGGCCCCTCCGCCATCCCCCGAGCCCGGCCAAGCGCTCGGCGCGGGGCTCCCGGCCCTTCCTGCCTCCTGCCGGCCCCGGCCCGGCCACCAGCATCTGGCTGACACCGGCGGCCGCAGCGGCCCCGCTCCCGCCCGGGGCGCTCCCCGCTGGCTCCAGGCCGAGGCAGCCCGCTGGAGCGGGAGGCTCGAGTCACTTGTGGATTAGCTTCCACAGCCACCCGACCGCACCGCACAGGCAAAGTCAGCTTTGTCCCCCTGCTGCAGCTAACAGGTACCTACAAACTGTCCAAAACCTGCCTAACAACTGCCCAGGCTTCACCCGTTCACATTAAACTGCTGGCTTACTCTCCGCACTACATCTCACAGCCAGGCCTCCACAAAAGCAGCCGCTCCTCCTGCACTAACACTCCAGCACCAACAAACTCCCCGATGGAGCCTCTCTGCTCTCCCTGAGGGTCTGCTCTACTCGACCTGCTGGGCAAAGACACACTGCCCTGGCCGCGGCCAGAACACTCCAGCCACTGGTGCAAAGTTGAGACTGCACGTGCGGATCAGCCTGTTCTTTTCCACCTTACCCAAACCTGAGGTATCGCCAACCTCCCACGCTGTGCTCAGCCTCCCCCTCCTTCTCGCCAGCTTCCACGCTCCCGCGGCCCAGCGCCCCGCGCTCGGGTGAGGAAAGCAGCTGAACACGTGTGATCCTCGTGTACGGAGTGCTGGCTTCCGCGCTGCTGGTGAAGGCAGCATAATGGACAAGAAGGACAGAGACATGAAATAATTACAATATAGAAGACGGAAGATGAAACATACCACAAACCATGTACCTAGCGAAAAACATCCTATTTACCGGTTGCTGTGCCAAGCGCACATACCATTATGCAATGTCCCACTCTTAAATCCTTTTTGTAAGGAGAAGAGAGCATCAAAGAGTTCATAAATTCCCCCAAACAGCAGTATTGAACAATGAATTAAAACTACAAAGCAGTTAGAATTCATGGTTAGAAAAAAGTTCAGTCAAACAAAGGGCAGACGCTTGTTGAGAAACTGAAGGTAAATCTGCTTGCCAGACCTGAGAGGACAGCCTCTTCTAGAGCTCACCAGCCACTGCTGAAGCATCCCTTGGGGAACTTCTTTTTTCTAGCCAGAGATGATTCTGGGACACCAGTTACAGACAGACATTCTGGGATATACAGGGCTACTCTGGAAACTCAGCTCTGAAAGTCCTCACTTCCCCACCCCTAACCCTACCCCAGCGCTATGTCTGAGCACCAGGAGTGAAGCGTCCGGCTCTAAACCATAATCAGCTTGTATCTGGGTTTTGAACATTCCTTTTAGTTTTCTTTCAATGGCTTAATGATCATCACAGAAGCTTAAGGTTCCCCAGATGTCTCATTCTTGAGAAACCTTACAGAACAAAGTTATAACACTACACAATATACTATAGTCACTCTTTGCTGCAACTTAAAAAAGAAAGACACACCATGAAGAAATAGCAAATAAATAATTCTGTACCCAAATTCCCATTTTCTTATTGATGGTGTCATTCCCTTGGCAGTAATCCATTCTCATCAGGTTCCCATGCAACTAATATATAAGAATTTTTGTCCCATTTCTGGATGACCTGAGTTGAGCTAGAGCTGGTGGTTATCACTAGGGACTGCATCAGAACAAGAGGATGGGAAACTGGTGGTGGCAGTACTAATCAGCTGTTAAACATGAGAAGAAAAAGAGTCCCAGGCAGGGTACCTTGGTGCTGAGAAAGCAGTTTATGCTCCATTTTGAAAATTTTCCCAGCACAATGTATTCAGATAGATGTGTTTTCATTACTTCTCATTTAAACTAATTCTTCTTTGGCTATCTCATTTTTTTTGCATCGGATGAGTGGATTTACTCTGCATTTGAATTACATGTTACCATTCTTATTCTAAGAACGTGCAGAGACTGAGATATCCATCACCTCTCGAGAGACTCGTTGAGGAACCAACACGAGAAGGTGAAAGCTGCTATCTGCAGACTAAGACAAGTCAGTAAGCACCCCCACAGGTCTCCAACCCATCAGGTTAAATCTATTGGAGGAGGAGGAGAAGGCGGAGAGGGATAGAAGTGCACCTTAAACAAGCACAAATTGAAATTGAGCTATAGATTGGCACTGGGGCTGCAGAAGGCCCAAGGGTGGTGCCTCAGCTGGGGCAGAACCTGGCACTCTGGTAACCAGTAACTGAGCATGAAAAGCAGTGGCCGAGGAGATTTATGGGGGGGACTCCTGCCACCGGCACAAGGCCAGCACAGGCTAGCAGCCCCTGGCACTGGCCAGGCCCTGGGTTGCAGGGGGAACCACAACCCACAAAGCAGCTTACACCACCATTGTGTAACAGATATATCTGTGGATAATTGCACAAATTGTACCAACCTGCTGGCACATCAGTGCACGTGAGAAAGATGAACAGTCCGGTCTCTGATGGTTCACTGAGGGAGGCCTCGCTCTCTGCCACTGAATCCCTGCCAGTGGAGAAGCTGGGAAAACTAAGCAGAGCAGAGACAATAACAGAACAGCAAGATATGTTCATGTTGTGGTATCTCCCTGCATGGGGAGACAGGAGGAGAAAACAAACTAATTAGTCTCACTCTGCCTTTTCTCATTGCTTCTCTATGGGCAAAACTGAATGTCAGGGCCTCGCTCGCCTTAGTAACATAGTTTTCTCCAATTTTTTTAAAATATTTTTTTTTAAACACAATGTGCAGTGGAAGTCCTGACCTTGAACTGGGAATCAAGACATTGGATATTCTTTCCTTAAACTCTCCAGCTGCTGAGATCTGATGTCAAGCTTTTCAATTTAAAAGATAAGAGCTGCTGCTATAGTTTTCTCTGAATCTTTTTCCTAGAAAACATGTTCCCAGGTTTTGTTCAGCCTAAACCTTCCAGGCTCTGAATATGGTCCATTTTCTCATGGGCCTACTACATAGGCTCCACTTGACCTGGAGGCAGCACCTGCATCTGACCTGGCATTTGGCAGGGATTTGGTCACCCAAAAAGAGGCCTCTATGGCATCTTAGCCACCTCTGGGCATCCAAGCTATGCCCATGGGACATAAGATCTTTGACACCCCTGCACTGGTGGCCAGGGAGGTACTGTAGGGCACCTCAAATAAAAGAAGAAGGTGTGAGTGAGTGAATCTCAGCCCTAAACACTTTTATAGTTAATAGCAAGAAAAGGCACTTTACAACATGATTCATTTCCTCCTAAAAATCAATGTCTAAAACTAATCAGAGGATTGACACACCGAAAGTGCTGATCTTGCTCTACTGACTGTGAGGAGAGCCGAGGGGGACTAAATCAGGTGTCTGTTGTGGACGTCTAAAGCCAGGTGAGATGACTTCACCCAAAGATACATACAGATGGGCCCCTCCCTGCTAGTTACCTGTCTTCAGAATTCTAAAGTAAACTTCAGTGATCTGAATCTAATAAAAAGTAGATCTACCTACTGTAAAATAGATATAGCATGAATTCTTTTTACTGATTCTAGAAATCATGTTTATGAGTATTTAAAAATAATCACTTATGAAAATCTTTACAGTCCAAGTATCTCTACTACATAAATTTAAGTACCATTATAGTACACAATAAAATTGGATAGTTGCTATAACAAATGGACAAGATCTCAAAACTCTTAGTTACATTGGAACTTTACTCACTTCCATTGTTTTTTCCATCAAAATACTTATGGAATAAGATAAAACTCCCTGACCCTTACTCAGGAATGTCCATAATCACATAATTAGCTTTAAACATAGAGCCACTGAAGTAGATGAGACTTCAACACACAATCGAAGTGCATTGTTGAGTCAGGACAGGCTCCCCACACAGGACTGTACATAGGAGAATCTGGGCCCAAAATGTAACTGTTTCCTTAAGGTGTGAAATAACATCAAATATTTGATGAATCAAGTGACTGCATTAAAACTAGCATTTGCATCTCTAAGTTACTAGTTATGATGAGAACAAAAAAGGGAAATATTAAAAGGTGTCAATATAGCAATGTGAAAAGAGAAACTTTGAATGCAAAACTAGTAGCAGGATTTGTGGAATTTTGCAAATTCAAAATGTAACTGACACATTTCTTTGTTGCTGTTAATTTTGTTTTGCCTTGGTATTAACTGCATCACTTTGATGAATATTTTTAAAAATAAAATAATGGCTACACTGAGGCTGCTTTGAAGTATTTCTGAGTTGAATGACTGGTAGCATTTATTGATTTCATAGTGTGACACTAGAAGGTTTGATATGGGATTTTAAAAAATGATATTTGAAGTTAAAAGAAGACATCTTGATTAAAGCCAGAACAAATTGTTTGGCTGAGATCCAAACTCTGGTTCACATGCCTTTCCAAGCTTGTAGATTCACTTGCTTCCTAGGAAAAGCCCATATGCTTTCAATGGATGAGTTAAAAATTCATGCCATGGAAGAGCAGGAAACTGCTTCAAAGTTGGGAACCAACGGAACAACTTAAACCATAAGGGAAATATATATTCATAGACATTAGATATAAGAACAAGGTAGAAAGGTCTTGTGTTTAAGCAGTTCAACTCTGAGCCACAGACAGCGTGACCTTGAAACAAATCCCATAGTCTTCTGTGCATCCGTTGCCCATATGCAAACTACTGATAATATTGTTCTCATCTTCTACTTTGCAGGAAGCTGTGAAGATGAATACAAGCTATATGATGCTGTAAGTCATATGGCTGTCTAGAGAGATGATCTGTTGGGTTATCAATTTAAATCTCAAAGAGACTGCGATGAATGCTACTGATCTGGTGGGTGGAATCACCTATTGCCAAGTCTTCTGGGTAATTCTAGTTCAAAAGGTACCTCAGAGACCCCACCACAAAGGGAACCAAGTCTCTCTGCTGGCCTCTTCTACTGAAATGCTTGATGTACTCATGGCTTCTCAAGGCAAGGGGAGGACATCTAGAAAAGGACTGACCTATACCTAAGGGCTTCTTAGTACTTCAGGGTCCAGCAAAGCTCTACAGCTGCCTCCTCTCCAGTCCAGTAAACCAGGACAGTGTCCTGTGTGGCCCAAAGAAACAGGAGTGGAAGTGGAAGTTCTTCAGAATGAACCAATACCACTAAATCTTCACAGAGATCATCTGCTCAAAAGCCACTTGAGTCCTTGTTCTTTAAATAAGTGACCTAAAGCACCTGCTCACAGGGCAGTTTCTGCATCTCAGGAGAAGACCATCACTTCTTTTCTCGACCTCCTTCCATTGGTGGTGTCACCAGGGATGAGGCTGACTTTTAAAGGAAACATTCACTAGTGCTGTTTCCGAGGGTCATGAAGAAAAAATACCTTGTCAGTTTTGCAATGGAAAATGTAATAACTCACCAGCAGGCTATTGACCGAGTTGTTAAACTCTGGGGGAAAAAAACCCTGTTAGGTGAGCTGGTTAATATCAAGGCTCACCACTCACTTCTGCATACTACAGACCATGTCAAAAGCTTTCCAGTAATCAGTAGAGCTTAAGAAAAGTCTCTGATTAACTTTTCTTTCATCTTTCTCTTTTCCATCTGGTGTTAAAGATCAAACCTTCAGTTCCTCTACTCTTTTAAGCCTTGCCTGTTTGACAGCAAACTTCTCATCCATCTTAAATCTAGTGTGGGCTAGAATGTCTTTCAGCAGTGGCTAGAGGGTAGATATATTATCAGATACTAACCATATTGCTCCTTCTCTTTTTACTTTAGCTCTGTATTTGTTATTATAGGATATATCTGGGTTTTCTGAGTGTTCAGCTTCTATCCCTCTACTGCAGGATAGTGCTGTGCTGCTAATGCTTTGTAAATCACTGCATCATCCCTTTCCAGTTTTGGAATGTCCCGTCTGTGCTTTGCATAGCTTCTCCCAACTTCACCAGCAGCCCAGGATACCTGTCTCCTGGGACTCTGAGCATCTGTGCACTTAAAGACACTACGATGTGGGAATGATGGCGGCTTTGACAGTGCTGGGGCTGTAAAGCTTTAAACTGCACTGCTACCGATTGCCTTCTGGGTAAAGACAGCAGCCTCCCCTTCGACAGAGACTGCGGTAGGACAGGGGTGCACAGCCACCCTTTAGAAATCCTTGCCTTCTCAGTGGGATATGGGTAAAGGCTGCTGGAACCACCAGGACTGACTTGGACCTGGCCCTGATCCTCCTCCCACAGCGCTCTTACAGCTATTCCTTAGTAGCAGAAGAAAAGCAACTGTAATTATTTGCTACGTGGCTTAGACAAACCAGAAAAAGAGATAACACCTCCCCAGCACATTGGGGGCCGTCAAGTGTCACCAGTTAATGATATACAGTATTTGGATAATGGTAAGTAGAAGACCATCAAGATGATTACATTTCTCATTATTTCAAAATTGGGAGTCTTTTCAGGAAGAGAAATTCCATTTTCTTTCTGGCTCTACCACCTAACATCACTTGTAAGCTATGACTTCATAGTCCACGTGAGTTACCAAATCCATTTCAAGCATGTTTATCAGGCTAGTTATTGTACCAGAGATTCACAAAATGTCTTCATGATTTTACAGTGGGAGGCAAAATGTTTGAAAAAGAAAGATGCTAGAAGATGTGGGAGGAAGAGGGAAACTGCCTCAGGCAGCTTGCACCAGAGTTGTACAAGAACAAGCCTGTGAAGGCCAGGTCTTTATTAGTGAACAGTGCAGCCCAGCAGTAGCAGATCTGCAGACACTTGCTGTGTACACTATGTTTATCTCAGGGCATTTACTTCAGATTAGCTCTAGTCTGGTCCTGTGAACTGAATGAGTATGGTAGGTGTAGTCCTGGAAAGCATTTTCTCATGTGGTTTAAACAAAAGGAATAAATACAGTTTGTGTGCCTTCAGACCACTCCATGATATGAACCACAGAGTAGTAACTGGCAATAATCATGAATTTTTCTTCAGTGGTGCTCTCCTGATCCAAAGTTATGCACTAATTACACATTCTTTCTGTAATACCTCTCATAGGATATATTTATTAAGCATCTGTGCTCAATGGGCATGACACTGTATTGGGACAAAAGCAACCTACCATCTCCCTCAAAAATGTTGGCCTGCAGCTCCATGCCTACGTAAAACAGGGGGATGTAAACATGATTTGCAAACCAGTTCAGATCTTAAATTTATGAAAGAAGTAATCGAACTGAACTTGAATACAGCTGGTCAGTGAGGAGAGTTAAATGGGGTCTTTGAGGGGAGAATGGTATGATGTCGTATGTTTGCAGACCTTTCCACCTTGCTGTTCTGAGCCTGGACTAAAGAATTTGGGTGCTATCACAGCGTGAGCAACATCCTCCTGCTAGGAAGAGTGTAAGAAAGCACCTTTGGAAATGATTGGTTTTGTGTCAGAACCAAAGTAGCTGTTGTCTGATGCTGCTCAGTACCTCATACATCAGGAGGCATGCAAAAGCACATTATTGGGCAGATGTAAACAGCCTGCTTTCATATCCTGCTCTCCAGTAGTTAGAGACTGATTTGCATTCTAGAACATGAGGTTCAATATCCTTTTCACTATTGTTGTATTAATTATAACGTTTATTTCTGATTTCCACATAAGCATCTGAATCTGAATCCTTCTAAATCTCAGTCTGAGAAATTTGCTGTGGCAGACAGGCCCATGGTTAAATCATGTGTTGTGTAAAAAAGCATTTCCATTTATCAATGCTGAATTTCATACCTTTAACTATCAATTTATCTGACACTGGAATTCACTTAAAACATTTCTCCACAATGTAATAGATCCTATATGTGTAAGTTCATGTTCATATGGTGAAACGGCAATCAATTGTATTTACAGTTATAAACACAATTGCTCTGCAGCAGCACCGCTACAGTTCCTGCAGCTCACGTGAGTGTGGAGGCAACGATTAATATTAACGAGGACTGAGAGATGGGTGAAAATAATAATAAATGCAAACATTCTGATTAAACAGGAGGAGCCTCTGAAACTCTAAATCAACTTTGGAAAGGGGTAACTCCTTACAAATTTTGTTGGCTCATATCACTAAATTAGGGACATGAATCATCCGTCACTACAATATTTCAGTTTTAAAGCAGCACAGCTTTGATTGCGGAACAGTTCTGCTGATAGAAAAGCCTGAGGGACATAATTGTGGGTCAGACTTCCCATTTTTAAAAATTCGTTGGTTGTATGTTACATGCAGATTACAGACATGTTTTATGTTATGCAGTTTGCCAAATTGCATTTTATTTGCTAAAGGGAACTGAACTATGAAAATAAATGAGCTATTTTGAAGTTAATGATGTGCACAGGCTCCTGTTGAAATGCTTGGAAAATACACTACCTTTCCATATTAACTTTACTTCTGCAGATAATACTTGCTTGGCAATTCATGTCTTTAAATGCGTATTTATCATCTCAGGAAGTTTAAATGATGGCACATACCTCCTTTCTTCATTGCAGAGTAAGCACTCATTTTGATAAATCTAAGTTTCCCATAACTTGGTTAGCATAGTAGCCAAATTATTTGCCTCAATGAAGTGTTTTCAAGATTAATTGGTTAACAGTTTGCACTGCTTTGATGTGTACAGTCCACATATGATTTATTTCACATATTTGGTAAAAGTTTAAAATACTCTTTCCCCCAATAACACAAACTTTTATTTCCTTTTTTTCAAAAAAAATTTCTAAACTACAGCTTCAGTTTAGGGAAAAGCCACTTCATTTCTGGTTCTCTAAAAGCATGGAAAGATGTCAAGTTTTTCAGAGCTGCTGTTGATAGCAGGAAAACCAACATAATCTGGGCAGAATCAGCATCATCATAAATAAAAGAGTAATGTTTTGATTTGTGCTATAAATAATGAAATAAGCACCTGATTTTTATCCAAAAAATTAAGATGCATAATTATTTCAGACATGCTTCAGGGTAGTTCTAACATGCACTCTTTATTCTCATGTTTTTTCTTCTATTTGACACAGTTGCTAGGATGCTATTGCAAAATAATACACATCAGGATCGTTATTACTGGGTTACATGGGTATGATGCGGTATCACTTTGTGAACTTCTTTTCTCCTTCAGAACCTGATAATTCTGCCAAGCTGGGTGTGATCCCAGCCTCCCACACCAACATATTTTTATGAGGTGGAATGAATGAATGAAGGAATGAATGAAAGACTTCCGTATGCCTGGAGGGAGAGCAGAGGCTCTGGAGGCCCCGTTATCCCCAGCACGGCGTGCAGCGCAGCACGGCTGTCCCTAGCTCAGAACAGAAATATATCTCTCCAGGAGACATCAGCAGGAAGCAAATGGTGCCTACACCTCTCAGTGCATACAGAAGAAAAAGCAGCTAGTTCTGCGGCTGAAGGACCAGAGACATTTCCCTGATACCTTTAAGCTTCTGTAAAGGTCTACCCTTTGGAGAAGGTGCTAGAGCACAGCCAAGAGTGGACTGTATGGCCTGGGTTGGGAATGTTGCTTAACCAACTTCAGTCCCTTCTGAAATAGAAATACTTCACTGTTCTCCTGGAAGATAGCGGTTCTGCCCCAAGTACTCTCTGTTTGCTAAAACATTCATATTCCTTCCACTATGGATGCCATCTTTAGGCCAGTAAGAGCAGATGAAACTCCAATTCCAGCCATCGAATTTCATTAGCCTTTTCCTTTGCTGTTTGCCAGGGGAAGATTTATTATTTTATCAGCTTATACTTATTTGCTAGCATTCATGAAGCTGATGAAGCGGTTGTAATCTGCTTTGACTCCTGCTTACTGGCAACTGCAGACCAAGTCCTTAGGAGCGGGAGGGATGTGAGGCCTCCTACAGTCTCCACAATTAAGGATGTCTTAACTGATGAGTTAGGGAAAAAAAAAATAAATCTGTCACTCATAGGCAATTATTTTGTGGCTCTTGCAACTAATTGTGCCAAGTCAGATTCATACAGATGAAGACCGATTATAAAAGTGGCCAATTTTAACTATGCATCAAGGAAATTACCCTTAACGTAATATTCGAACTTCTAAAGCCCACGTGTAGCAAACCAAGTGCAGGATTTCAGAGAATCTACATAGCTGATTATATTAGTTTGGTTTATCCTAATCTCCAACTGCATCAAGTAGGAAACAGACACAATTTGTGTGATACAACTAACAGCAAAAATTAATCTCTCATATACACACACATATGCACATGCGCATGCTAGAATGGTAGCTCTGCACAAGAGCAAACAAAAGCAGCCAGGGATTATGGGGCAAAGGTTTCACCATCAGCTGTAGCTGCATCCTGTTGGGTTCATAAGAGAAAACACAAGCTCTCAGATGGCACCCTCTCTTGCACCTGCTTCTTGCTTGCAGCTGAATAGCGCAGGTTAGAGTGCCGCACTTCAGTCCACAGTCACTGCAAACACGAGCACGCGACACTGCCAAAACAGTTACTGAGTCTACTCACCTCATACCTGGCATAGCATTCCCCCAAGTCATGTCATAGAAAGACCGTGCAAAGAACTCTGATTTCATGCTCAAAATGCACGCACAGCATCCTGCCCTTCTGAGCAAGCCTCTTTACCTTACCTTTACCTCATCATCTTTACTTTTAGAGTAACTTTCAGAGCCAGAGAAAGTTAAAAGCAATGCCTTGCACTAGATGGCCATTCTCAGTTTTCTCGCAACTTTGCCCCTGCAGAGCAGCTAAACTGATCAAGCAGCTCCATCATGCACCGGGGTGGGGCTCACCTCTGTGCGGTGGGAATTAAATGGTAAATAGGCCTTGTGTCAAAAATCTGATATATTTCTTCCGAGCGTACAGTGGCTCTATTCCTCTTTAACTTACTAAATCCATTTTTCTTACTGAGCTCAAGCCAATTGCAAGGAGTCCAATCTTAAAGTTTAACCATTTATTCCTGTGTCTGAAAAAGATGCTCTTTTCTTTGCTCCAGTTCAATCTCATCTCTCATTTACTCTGTCTGGTTCCCCCTTTGACCCACATTTTGTCTGTCTTTCCAGTTTTCCTCTGCATACAGAAAATATCCTGACACAGGCTCAGCTCTTCAGGCACATCTGACTGTAGAGCAGGGCTGTCTTGGGCAGGGTACATTATCCTCCAGCCTCTGATGAGCACCCCTTGGCAGCTATGGGCAAGTGGACACAGTAAGCATACCCTCTGTCAACATCCTGGGAGCCAAAACCCCATAAATGTGCTACTGGCTCTCAATTTATCTCTCCAGCATTGCTCTAAACTCAGTCTCCCAGTCTCAGGATACAACTTCTCACTCAAAGCAATGCATCTTTACTATTTCAACCTAAATTTTCCTTGATTGGGTTGAAAGGTTAAGTGGAAACCGAGCACAAATTTACTCTGAGAGACTTATTATGTACTGAAAGGTACCTACTATATTTCTTTTTAAATATCATGTAAGACAGACTTTGCATTTGCTGAAGCCACCTCCTTCGTTCTCTCTGTCGGCCAATATTTTGAGCAGTCTAGCAATGGTTTAGGCAATACATGGTCTTTAACATTACTCTTTAAACTGCAAGACATATTTTTATGCATACTCTATTTACCATTCTGAAATGACAATATAAACTTCTTTCATGTAGCTGAAACATGCCCTCTCATCTCTATACTTAACTCATCCAAATGATACCTGAATGCTTGCAAAGAAGTTTAGGAAGGATATTCATCTATTCTAAGACCTGCAGGAAATAAGTATTGTGAAATATGCTTTTCATTCCCTTTGTTCTGAAGTTTTATGACTAAATGCTGTGCTGGTAACACAGGTTTATCAGGAACGCCTGACTTGTCCAGATCTTGAACTCTAATAAAATAATTCAACAGAGCAAGAAAAGGGGCAAAAAGGGGAGAAAAGGAAAAAAAAAAAAGGGGGAGAGAGAGAAAAAGAAAAGAGTAAGCCAGCTACAATATGAAAATTCTAATTGTTACTTGTAACATAAGGTCAGTGTTTCTATCACAGCTATAAAATAAAAAAAGCTGATGTTGAGCTGGTAACATCTGCTATGTATCCGATGATTTCAATATTCCTGTTCACACTACCTAAGGCTCTGGCCTTAATTATTTAGGCTTGGATCCTACTGGTTTTGCTTTTTTTCTCTAAAGACAGATCCTCTCATTGAAAAATACATTTTGCAGAGTTGATTGACATGGACAAATAAAGTGCCTAAGATTGCTACTATAGAACATGGTCCTTGTCTCCTATTTTACAAAATACATAGAAGGAGATCATTTGCAGTTGAAAATCAGTAGGTAGAATGTATTTCTGATAATATGACAGTGACTCATTAATTAGAACAGTTTGCAACAAAATCTGGGATGATGGAAGCCTAATGCAACCTGGAGTTTTATTTGAAGAACATCCTGTTAGTGCTCAAGCACGTCAAAGCCCTCCCTGTATCCTCCACTGGCAGGAGTGTTCCTAAAGGAGACAATATTCACTTCTGAAATCTCAGCATAAGAAAGGCAGGAGTAATTTTAAAGCAGCTCAGAAAATTATACTGCAGGCAATTAGGCTGAATATACATAAACAAATATTTGGCATAAACAGATTCAATTGAAGAGTGAACTCCCAAGATCTTGTGTGTGGATAAAAAAATGCCATGCTGTGAACACCTATTTCACCTTCCTCTTTTCTTGGTGGATACAAGGTAGGTAACAATTAAGACTGTGTTTATAATGCCCGTCTGGTTACGGCTATTCTACCTGAAGAGGTGTTCACCCCATCCTCCATCTGCTCGCCACTTCCCTCTGCTGCAAGTTGTTATCCCCTCTCATCTGCTTGCTCGGCTGCTCATATAATTGCCCCTTAACTCATTTCGGCCACAAAGAACCACATTAATAAGGACCTAGTACTGGCACTGCTAAAGTAACCTGCCTTGTTCCAACTGAAAGAGGTCGAGGCAGAAGACAACAAGTTAGAGGCAACAAGAACTTAGGGGACGGGGCGAGGGAACAAGCACGGGACAGCGGCTGAAGGCAATGTGTGCACACACTCTAATCAGAAGCAGAAAGATAGATACATGGTTTGGGTATGTAAACAATTTTCTCCCATTGGCCTTAGCCTACCAGAAATGAAAAAGAGTGAATGTATAGGTCACCAAAGACTACATAAGACTGTTTACATAGGGTAATTTGGAAAATGTATCAAGCCTGGGTACATATCTGAAAATGAAACAAAACAATATCGTTACCATCCCTAACTGACCTGTTTTAGTTGTATGATTGACTATTACTAGAACAATGTCTTTCAACGCATCCATTCTGCAAGTAATCCTGCATTCTCCTCTGAATTTCTAAACTGGTTGAATTGATTGCCAGAGGAATACCAGCCAAGAGCAATACACGTCAGAAGATCACTATATCATAAAAATAACATTTGGTGGGGATAGATTGTGAAACCTAAATTAACAGCTGGGGCATGTTTCAGTTAATATAACACTCCTAAATCTTCAAAACTGCTAAAATATAAACAATATGGATTTTCCTTTTATTCCAAGTGTAAGAGTTCAGTTGGTGAGGAAGCCAACCTGAACAACTCCAAGTAATAAGAACATAGTCTTCTGAGATGTTACTGATGTATCACAAATTGGTTTAGAAATCTGCTACCTTTTTTATTGTATGAGACATCCAGAGCATTTTAAGAACACACCTCAGAGAAACTTGGCAGAGGCTCTGAGAAGCAAACAGAACGTTACTTGGAAAACATTAATGACCTTTATAACACCTGGTGTTTGATCCCAAGATAAACTTTCAGCAGCATCCGCCCCTCAAGTCTCTGAGTGCTGCCAACAGAAGACAGGCACAGATGGGAGGGTTTTCTCAGGCAGGGGTGCCAGGTGGTCCAGGTGCTTCTGGGGAGGAGGAGAGTTGGCCTGCACCCGCCACACTCCAGTGCTAAGCCTTCAACCGGGCTTAGCCGGGAGTGCCAGGATGGACTAGCCAGGGCTGGTGGGACTGTGCTGTCATGGCTGCTGCCATCGAGCTGCCTCTTCTGCGGCTTGGCCGCAAGTTCTGCCATGTCTGACCTGGTGCAGTTCAAACTCCATGAAAAAATGAGTGTGTTTCATTCTTGTCTGAAGCTGTCATATTTCATGGTACTCTACCTTAAAGACCCCATTTTACATGGTTCACAAGGCTTAGGCATGGAAACAAGAACTTCAGATGTGTGGGAAAGGCTAGAGAGCCTCGGGGAGAACACAGAACTTGGGACAGCACCCCGTGCCTGCCCCCAGCAGTACTGGTGCTAGACTAGTATTTGGAGAGGAGAAGATTGACAGCAGCCCTGCAGCTTCCCTTATCTTTCCCCACTATCTGAAGCCCGAGTACAAACAAGAAATCTGCAATGATAAATAAATCTTAGATGGACAAGCCCCTGGCCCAGTTCAGTGTGGCCTTCCATCCTCCTAGGCCAATGATCTTCTACTAAGCTACACAAATGCTGTTCCAATTTCTCAGTCTGGTGAACTTTCTTACTACCAGCTATAGTTCCACCACGCAATATCTTGTCATTAATGTCCTACACAGGGGGAAATGCTAGGGAAATTGAGTGGAAGCCACATGTTCAATTGCTTTTGTGACTCCTGTATTGGGACTTCAGTTCTCACTGTGCAGCAGAGGAATCTTCTACATGCAATCAGACGTACCATTCACACCAGATAATTGTCTCCTTAGCTCATTACTCAAGGGCCTGTATGCTGTATCACATGCCTGATGCTCAGGAACTGCCTCTTATACCATGTGCTGTCTTGCACAGCTTTAGGCAAGACATAGTCCAGGAAAATCCACTTAAAGTAGCACAGTAGAAACCACCCCAGAAATATGTATACATTTGACTTTCAAAACAATCTTACTGAAGTACAGAGCTGGTTTAAAATAAATGTTTTGTCTCTGCAAAGCTCATCAATGGATAGTAAGTCAATGCATTTCCACTGCCACTTGGTGTCCCCAAACCTATTAGCAGCGAGTGCCGCTGTGAAAGCTTGGCAGGACAGGTACAAACTGGGTGCAGAAATGTGATCTGATGCTTATATTTTGTTTTGCCAAAGGACTGTGCTGACACCAGCTAATCTCACGATGTGTGCCAGGGCGCTAAGCCCTATCCTGCTCAGCCTACACCTCCCGCCGAGGTTGCTAGCTGCAGGAGCAGTACACGTTACACAATGCCTTTGCATCGTACAGCCTGTTCCCAGGTCCACCAGGCCTCCAGAGGAGAGGAAATCCCTAAATGCCAGGAATGCCTAGGCACTTGTGTTACGGGCCCAAAAGGAAAGCTCAGCCTTTGAGCACTCCTTCCTCCTTGCCCATCTATACTGTGGACCTAGTTAGAGTAGTTTTATCATCTCTGGGACGTTCCTTAGGAGACGGATGCATTTTACAACAGGGATAACCGCTAATCAAAATCCCTAAGCTTTTCCCTTTCTATCATCCGCACTTTCTCTCTGCACAGCTTCAAAACATCGTAACATCGGAGTCCTTAACACCCTGAACACCAGGAAGGCGTGCAGCGGGACCAGCGCTCTGGTACTTAACAAGCATTCGGGCTCCAAATTCCACGAGGAGTCTCATGTATCACACTTCCCTCAAGAATGTGAGCAGGCAAGTTGGCCAGACAGCTCTGGCATTTGGACATGGGTATGGCCTGATCGACAGCTGAATGGAGTCAGAGAGATTCCTTCTGTTCATTACAACCAGTTGTAGAATCGGAGCCTGAACTGCACGAAAAGACCTAATACCATCTTTGCAGTGATCATCCCCACTTGCGTTAGTGTTCGCCTCCACGTACCCTCTGTGATTCTGAAAAATGCCAGATTTGTGTATCTCATCCCAGTGAATTACTGAAGCCCCCATCTCAAAAAACCCAAACCAGCTGAAGCTACCTGGTGGCTGGGATAGGGAAACATCAGCCAGCCCCTCAGGCTATCCCTCCTCCTCTGAGTTTCTAAGGGCCACATTCTGCCTCTCATTTCTCATGACAGACGTGCACCTACATGTGTAAAGGGAAACACTAAGTAGCAGCCATTAAGGAATAGAGAGCAGGGAGGGAGGATTTCCTTTTATTTCCTCCCATTGGGTTATTTTGTGTAGCTGGCAGCTTCACTCTGTATTTTCAGTCTGCTTTCACTTTGGTTCTAGCACTTCTCTCTCTCCAGCTCCTCCCTTATACGCAGTGACAGAAAAGAAGCAATAATTTGTGACTGTAAATTATCAGGAAGCCTACAAGTAACATGCTTTTGAAACTGGCTAGATTGCAAGTTGAATGTGCTCTTTTAATACAGTAAACTGCAAAACAAAATCACAGCTGCCGTAAGAGCCTATAGATTGTTTTCTATAAGGCCATATTAATATTTTATATCACTGTCATCTCTGAGCGTTCTTAGCTGACTTGTTATCTTGCACAATCTGGAAGGAGCAGTTTGGCAATAAGACATATCAGTGGGGGCAATGTGGAATAGTACTTCAGCAAGAGGTGTTGCACTCGCGATGCAAACGAGTCTCTTGACCTTGAGCTTCCCTAAGTGTGAGGTGTCACTGAGCGGGTTCATTACAGTATAACACTACACACACAGCAGTGCTGTGGAGGTGGCTGAACAGAAATAATCTGTCCTGTATATTCTTTATGCACAGAAGCCTATCTTATAATTACTAAGCATGTGGCATTTTTAAGGCAGCCCTGGCTCTGAAATATGTTATTCTGAGATAACACAATATGACTCAACACAGCAGCATGAGACAGAGGTGACATGAGCAGGTAAGCTGTCAAAATAGGTGACAGATGGAGTTGTGCTAAAAAACATTCAAGATATTTGCTTCTTAGTTTTTTCTCCAACATGCATCTCCCACTCAGTTTTAAAAATTTGCCTTGAAGTGCCTCTACATAATCTAATGTGATGAAAGAGAGAGAACAAGAGTGAAAGAGCGAATTGTAGAGTTGTTACAGATAATATGCAACATATAGTAGATACCAGCACACAGCAAATAGCCCTGTTTGCTGACAACCTATACTGCTTTTGAATAGTTTGGCACAAATTGCCTATACATGCATGATGTGTATTTTCTCCTTTTTCTTACAGCTCTAGTGATTTAAAAGGTAAACTCCTCAGTGATCGAGCTAAATGAAATAAAGCAGTCCATTCCAACAGTATGAGAATTGGCACAAATCAGCAATGCCTGTCTTCTTGTAGGACACATTGTCCTTCTACCCTTTAAAAGGAAGTGGCATGACCCCCTGTTCATCTGATTGACATGTATTTTGAGATACATATATATATATTACACGAACTCACAGTACTACACTATTCCATTTCTTACACAAGCATCAAAGATAGAGTGATGCTTTTCTGAATTTCTTCATTCCTAGAAAATAAATACTTTCCAATGGGATGTAACACCACCCAGTAATGTTTGTTGCTGTAATAGACCATTATTTGGCTCTGCAGAAGCACCTGATACTGTCACAAACTCCATCCAGACAGGATTTCAGCTGACATCAAGGAAGCAACTAGCACAGGACCAAGGCCCCAAACCAGTTCAAAATACTTGAGTTTGAGAAACTTAAGGGGTTTATCGGAAGCGCTGTTTAATTGTAGATGGATTTTATTTATTTTTATCTATAAAAAGAAGATGCCCAGCCCAGAATATTTATGCATTTCAGTACAGATTTGCACCTATTAAAGTCTCATATATTTACAAAATTGAAAGTGGTGATTAGGGAAAGTGATATGTCCCTTTAAACAATCCACCAGCTCTTTGCTGGTTCTCACAATGTGCTGTATTTTGGGGACCTCAGTTACAGACCAGCCCAGTAGCGTGCATTTGGAAGCAACCTTGCTTAGCAGTTGCATTTATGAACACAGCTATTTGGAGCCCATGCGTATATAAACAAAAAGCAACAACAAAGATGACATCCTAATTTAGAGGCATGGTGAAATGGAAAGTCTATTTCCATTCAGAAGATGAAACACAAAAGTAAACCTGTAAGTTTAGTGAGCAGAAGAAATCCACGTTGGAAAGAAGTGCTGTGCCTCTAGGAAACAGTACATCCCTGAGGTGACAGAAACAAGGAACCAAAGAGAGGGATCTTAGTAAAGTCTGTGTGCTCCTCTCCAGGTGGATGTGTATCTGTTCTGTTCATCTTCGTGCCACCACATCCAATCTAAATGCTGTGTAGTCATGTTAACGCAAAACAATCTAAGCAGGGTTTATTAGCTCAGGCTCAGTTTTATGCTGACCGTGGCTTTCTGCACAGCATTGGGTGGCATCTGGCTGGCTTGGTGCATGGGTCAGTGCAACTAGTGCCTTCCAGCAAACACCATCCAGACGTTCCCCCGCCAATGTGCAGTCAGAAAAGGCAAAATACTGTATGGTTTGATGGATCCTGTTTTAACCACACCCCAAAGAAGCATTAGCTGGGATTTTGTAGTCTCTGGAAAATTACCTGTCTCCAAAGCCATGGACAATAGTTGTTGCCAGTGAACTCTTGCTACTACAAACAGAAGCAACAGGGATAGTACTGCAATGTAATTTCTGATATGTGGCTGGATTACGGAAAATAACAAACACTGCAGAGACCCGTGACTGTGCAATAGGCAAAATGAAGCAATCTTAGAGCAATTACTGAGAGTTTGATATGATCCTGTTCCTGCACGCTGCCGTGACAGAGCGTATGACTGACGAAAAGCCCAGGAAGCAGGAAGGAAAAGGCAGTTTGTGCAACATCTGCCAGGCTCCCATATGGCATGTTCCAAACTCACTATTGCCTGATGACAGCACGCAGATTAGGGCATCAGTGTGGGTTGAACTGGAACTGATCTTTCACTGACTTTTGAATAACTTCATGGCATGGATTAAGAGGGGCGTGAAATTCATCTTCACATCACTGTTGATCCCTTGCCCATAAAAGTTATTCCAAACTCAAGAGCATTAACAAAGGGTATTTTGAAAACATACTTAAGGAATTGAAACTATTTAAGAGCTTTTATTTATACAATCTGCACTCAGCATAGTGCTAGATGCATAATTTTCCTCTTTTGTAACTCTGGGTCCTTATTGTATGTTGTACAAAACATGTTTTCAAGCCCTGGATAAGACTACCAGTGGTATTTTTTAACCCTTGTAGCATGATTAAATCCTTAGCTCTCAAACAGTTGTTTCCATCTATTCAGCTCAGAGCCCTCACAAGGGCTGGTGAACGTTCACCACCCCAGTTAGGGAAACCAAAGAGCAGAAAGGCGATTAGGAACCAAGTCCCCTGGCTCCCACACCATGTCTGCAAAAGTCTTTTTTTATGGACAGTCTGAGGTACTGACCCCAAACCCCGATAATGTAAAAGCTATTTACATCTCATGTTACAGCTGCACTTTTAGTATGACTGAGCAACCAGCAACACTCAACAGGGGTGTGCAAAGCTAGTCTGTCATCACGCACATTTCCCTCAATCTTTCATTTAACTTTCCCTTGCCTGTGAGATTGATAACTGGTATTTGTGCCGGTCCCAGGGACAGGAGTCACACAATGTTATGTCAGACAGGGACAGGCAAGCTTGCTTGGCATCATTTGGTACTCAATGAAACTTTGTAAGTTGGAAAGTTGCATTTGAACTCGAGCATAACTGAGTTTGTCTTCCCTTAAATAAGGGCTGATAGAGAGAATAAATGGAGGGAAAATGGGAGGAAAAAAAAGAACAAGAAAAAAACTGCCTAGTCTGCTAGTCCTGTTTAGTTTTTTTTTAGGACTCTCCTGTCAAGACTTGCTGACAGATGAGCTCTGTTGAGTCTTACAGTGGTGATTTAAGATGTTACTGCATCCCTTGCTCCCCCCACCCTTCTGCTAGAGGTTACAGCCCACATAATAGGATTGGCAGAAAGGAATATTTTCCTCTGTCTCAGCTATTCCAGGTTAAATTCTGGCATATTAGCTTAAAATATTTTGATGCGAGGCACAGAAGGATGGGACTGGAAGGACCGTGGAGGTCACCTAGTTCATGCTCCTGCCTGAAGGCTGGATCAACTGTTCTGTGTCACACCTGACAGATACTTGTCTGACATCTTCTTAAACACCATCCACGCAGCTAATGAAAATACTGAAAAGTACAGGCCCTGCAGCAGACTCCCATGAAAGCCCAAGAGTTTTAACTTGCCCTTCCTTTTGCTAGCAACTGTGGCTTTTCAACCAATTTCCTAGATTTCAGATGTAAATAGCATGTGGGATGATGTCAAAAGCCTTACTAAAACACTGTATGTCTAATCTTTCTCCTCAGGAGAAAGACACTGTGTTTGCTATGCTGTAGTCCTGTGACACAATCTTCACTTCTAGAAGCCCTGTGATTACTCTGGTTTCTTATAGGAACTACAAGGAAATTCATCAGGCCACTGATGTCTCAGCTGCATTGTATTTTGTGCATTGGTCTAACTGTATCCCACTACACTTGCAATTCTTTGATCTTAAGGCTACTCTCCTCTCCTCTCCGCTTCCCAGTGTTTGAAGGCATACTCTTCCCAGTGTTTGAAGTGAAAAACTGGTGATTTAGCTAAACTGATCTCTTACTATCCCTCCTCTCTTTTGTTTGCACAGGAACACTTTGCACTTGTGCTCTTAATACTGTTTCTTGAAGGATCTCCTACATCTGTTTAACGCCATTTTTCCTTGGACAAGATTTCATGACCATGCTGATGTTTACCTTACTAAAAGCTTTCCTAAAACTTTACTTTGAGGCTACATGAACAAAAGACAGTTCCTGTCTATTGGATACAGCATATGTAGCTGTTCTTTTCATGCCATACATGAAAAAAGTTTCAGTATATTTCAGTCTCTGCCTAAACCATCCACACCCTTATTTTTCAATGAATGTCCAAGTGTCTTACTTCTCCGTTTATACCAGACCCTGTGCTCCAGAGGGGTCAACTGGTTGCTCACAGAGGACCTTATAACCTGGATCTTCCTGGTTGCCATCGCATGCTCACATGGTAACTGCATCCAGCTGCAGTGCCGACACACGCTCTACCTCGCCAGCTCCCGGGTGGGAAAGTTGAGCCAGAGGACTCACATCCCTTTCTCTGTAAAAAGCATGTGGCTCTTTGAAATTAAGTCATCCCTGATGAAGGCTGGGTTAAATTACAGGAGCGAGATCTTGTCAAGAACAGCAAACAGAGGTAGGTTCCCAGGCAGCGCTTCGTGCCTGCGCTCCAATAGCATGTGGCGGAAGCAGGGAACGGGTGGGTGGGTGGGTGGCAGAGCTGGGGCGTGGCATGCTGCCGTCGCTGTTGTGGGGACGTGCGTCTCTCCCCTATGACAGACATGCCCAATCTTTCACTCTGCTCCCTTCCTATTAGAGACCTCTATGCAGGATCACACTGAGCACCTTCCATTGCTTCCACAAGGAGACCTTTAACATCGTTACAGGATGCATCCTCCTCCTGGGGTGGCTTTCCACCTAACGTTTGAATGGGGCAGTCTGCGGTTATTTCCCAGGCTCTGGGAGCTGCTCATGTGATTCCCAGGTATTTTGTGCTGCCATGTCATGGGTTTTTTATTAAATGCCAAACAAAATTCTTCTTCCCCGGGAGACGAACTAAAATGATCTCTAGAAGTATTGGTATGCACAACAAAACTTTTACATCACCATTAGTAAAGCAGAATATTTCAGTTCCCATTATTTCAAGTTGAATAATTTAATGTTCACCCTTTTTAAATTTACCACTTTTAAATTAAAAACTCATTAAAATGTTTCAATAACAGTTAATATTAGCATAGCAGTAAGACATACCAAGTGGGCATTACCAGGAGATAATTGACCTGATCTGTAAATTGGTGCCCTTGGCTTTACCTCTGGATGTCAATCAATTAAAGCAGTCAATCATCTCTGAGTAGTGCCTGCCTCAGCAGGTCTTATTCCTTAATCATATAACTGTTGAGCTAATACCATTCATATTTCTGGACAAAAAATTCCACTAGGAATTCCCATTCATTATCACATCAAAATTAACAAGATCTTGAAATGAGTATTATATTATTCATAACGTTATACTCTGCTAAATGGAAAACATCAGAATATATCTCCTCTTCCTTCTGTCTTTTTTTTTTTTTTTTTAAAGCATGCAGTTGTTAATTAGCCATTCTTTAGGATGATCAAGTAATTGAGATACAGGTTTTAGATCAGGTTCACAGGGAGTATGTGGTCAAGTTAATGAGTCATGAAGAGACTAAAATGTCACTGTATAGAAAATGGACTTCTGCTCAGCTGATATTAATTGCAGTGGCACTGGTGAAGTCAATAGCTCTATGCCAATTTACTTAAGGTGAGGATCAGGCTTTATATTTACAAAAGTGTGGAATTTAGTGAATGACTTTTAATCTTCTGTATAATGAAATTTAGTACATTTTTTTTTAACTCTTCGGATTCTGCCTAAAAGCCTTTACTTGCATGAATTGTTCTACTTAAGCTAATGACTTGGCAAAATATCACATGAATAGAGAATTAAATGGATCTGCCTGTGCCAGTTAAAACTAACAGGCTCAGACCCTTTGTGAGTTGAAAGCTGACTATATATATTAGAAAAATCCTTGCCTTCAGGACAGCAGTGCAAGCAAATGGAGCATGGGACCTCAGTCCTGCACATATTTATTTATGTATATTGCTTGCTGGAAGGGGCTTGTAAGAGTCAAGCTAAGCATATACATACGCATTATCGGGATCAGGGCCTTAGCTTTCTTTTTAGATTCAGGGGAGTAAATGTGTCATTTTGAACATTAAATAGGGTGTAAATCAAATAGGCTTGATCATTGCTGAAGCGGAGAAAAGTTATCGTTCTGAAAGGAAGCATCTTGCTATTTTCTCCATAATCAAGCAGCAGACACAACATTATTAATGATAACTGTGTCTGGATTGTGTATTCAACCAAGATAAGAGTCAACATGTTTGGTAACATCAAAGAAAACCTGATACCTTAAGTATAAGAAGATTAGTATTTACAGTGATCTGTAGGGTTGGCTGTTCCAAGAAGTTGAACAGACACAGCCAGAAGGGACAATTAGTAATAAATTGGCACCGGGATTCTCTCCTGTACTTGAAATCTGGCACTGTGCATAAACATGCATTTTAAGATTTTGTTTAAAACTTCCTACTGCAGCTTAGCAAGGCGATGTGGTCTTAAGTGGGACTAGGCAGAAGTGAAAGTTGTTGCAACACGCTGGGAAAACAGAGACAGGTTCTCCATTGGCATAAAAAGGTGTCAGGTAGTTTGTACAGAGGCTTCAAGGACAACATCTCCAGCACGATCTGTTAGACTCACCCAACTCTTTTGGACACGCCACTGCAAAGCTATCATATGAAAGTTCAGGGATCTAGAGAATACTACCTATAACATACGTTCAGGTCATAAACCATCTTATAAACACAAGATGCATCATCTCAGAATAAAGGGCTCCTTATGTTAATCCACTTTTTTTTTTTTTTCAGAGACAAAGTAAAATAAAAGTATCTGTTTTATTGCATTCACATTTACTTCTAATACTTTTGCACTGACCTCAGCACCAAAAATACAGACAGACCCCAAATTACCTTTATGTGTAGTTGCTGGAACTTACAGCCCTGCTCGGAGATTGGCAATTAGCTAAATACCACACGTTAGACATCTCCTTCCTCCTTTTGATTTAAGTGGCAATAGCAATGCCAAACACATGAAAATAATTTTAAAAGTATCCAGGAAAACAGGAAAGAGTAGAAAATTCCTATGCCTGATACTAGTCTTAAACGTGTTTGGCATAGCTCATTGTGAATGAAGTCAAATCAGTAATCATTACAGGTTGATAAAGGAGAAATTAATGCATTGGAGATGGAAAACCAGAAATATTTCTGCTAAATTTGACATTTGCGCCTCACATTATTATTGGATGCAGTGTTACTTTCACTGCAAACCCCACTGAAATCAATAGGAAGTATTGATGTATTGAGCCCTGGAAATTACCTTTTAATGGAACATCTTTACAACATGAAATGGATCTTCATGATATCTCTCTGCAATAGATAAGTGTCACTAGATCCAGTTACAGATGAGAAAAAAGTGTGACATGGACAAGGTGCATGCTACAGGTAACCCAATGCACATGCTAGAAACAATTCCCTTTTAATTTAAAAGACAATTAAATGGTAAATATATAAGCACCGACTCTTCTGCTGTTCATGTCCCCTCAAATATAAAAGTCAAACTATAATGACCGCGTGTGTCATTGTGAAAGCTGGAAGCCTCAAAATACTGGCTGCACTATTAGAAAGCCATAGTTATCTCCTAAACCCCCTTTCATTTAGGTCAACATTAGCACGGTTTTCAGTACAAAATCCTTCATAATAAAGAGAAATTATGAAGAAGTAGTGATGTGTTTGTGAGGTTTACATGGTATGGGCCTATACAGGATCACAAGTTCCTACAACAATTCTGTATTAGAGGAGAAATGACGTATATAGTTACTTTAAATCTAATTTGCAGACAGAAACAAGGAGAGGACTAGTTTGGAAAAAAATTGTAATTCAAAATTTTCATGTGAGGTAAATATTTTAAAAATACTTCATGAAGAGCTTATTGATACTTCCTTTTTCAGTGGTGACTGAGCATGGAAAACAGGAGTGGAATTCAGCTAAAATCTGGCATAACACAAACTTCAGAATGTTTTAAAGGTTTATATCAGTTTTCCCAGATTATATAAACTACCAAGCCACAATTACACAACTTTTTCATGGCTCTTTCCAGAATGATCCTAGTTACACAGTTATTACACTTGTGTTTCTTTTTGGCTGAAACACATTAAATATTCGTCAGTGCAGAAGTGTGTTTATATAGGAAAATGGTTATACTCATAATTAAAAAGGAAAAAAAAGAAACTAATCACTCATAATGATACATTTCTTTGCCTATGACTAAAATATAAGATTCTGAATCTACATCATTAAAATGAATTCTGAGAAGTTTCTTTTGAAATACTGGTATAATATATGTTTTTGGATTTGAAACTCATGCATCAAGATGTGTCTTCATCACACTGTAGCGTTAAAAGCTTCTGGGAAATGCAATATTATCTGCATCACTGCACACCATAACGTATTGGTCTAGGTGTCAGGGGGGTGATGGGTCAAACCTTTATCACAGCTCAGATGTTTGGGTGTACACCCCACAAAATCAATATGGGCCATATCTTAACAAATCAACATTACTTCATTTGCAAAACTCAACTGAAGGAAATCTTAAGAACAGCATTTCTCACATAAGGTTTCAGTAATTCTGCCTTTGTTATGGATACGGCTATAACAGCCCTTTGGTATTTGGGTAGAAATCTGAGCAGAGTGTTCAGAAATGTGTAGCATTTAATATGAATCAAAATACTCTGATAAAAAAAATTGGCCCTTTGCTGCTTCTTAGGTTTCCATCTATTAACTGACCAGGTTTCTCCAGCTGCCAGCACGAGTTATGTTGTTTAAATACAACAGAGCATTTCTGGGGAAATCTTGTGCCGCATATCTCAGCAGGTGTCAAACCTCTTTGTTGGGCAGTTTAGGAGCTCATCATGTTTGACCACTGGTTATCAAAGACGGACCCAACATTAAAACATGGGACTAAAAACTCCTTTAATTAATGAGATAATACAAATCCAACTCTGAACTTTACCACTTGAACCTTTCTCCATGTCAGGGTCAAACCAGAACTCAATTCAAACATCCTCAAATTTCAGGAATGCTTGGATTCAGCTCCGATTTTGGATCTAAACTTCATGGCTTTGATCCACTTGTTATGAAGTCTGATCTCATCCTGGATAAGAAGCAGCATTACTCAATAAAGAGAGTTAATACTAGAACTGTGACATTGGGAAAACCTGCTTGACAAGCAAGCTTGTTTAATCAACAGAAATAGGTTGCCAAGATCATGAGCCAGGAAACAGTTTAACAAAAATCAATGAAGAAATTACAAGTGACTAATAAATTCACACAATGAGTATAAGCAGCTGAAACTAGAGAAGAACCAGAGATAAAGACTGTAAACAGTTTGCGTGGAGGGCGGCATCTCACCACTGCTGCACTGATAAAACCACAGCCTCATCGGCTCTGTTAAAGTGACTGGGTTCCACCTGGTTAAAACCCAGGGGATTTAACTAAATCTGCTGTAGGCTGCCTTTGATGGTTTAATTGCTAGTCTATTTTTCCCCACAGTTTTGACTTTAATCTGTTTATCAGTTGCTCACCTAAATAGAAGTATCTGACAGAAGATCCCTCTTTTTAATACCATAATTGCACCATGTGAAGCCAGAGCTTGAACACAGTAAGTCACAGAAGCAGCTTTTCTGGGGGAAACAGAGATGTCCTGATCCCAAGCAGAGAGGCAATTTACTAGAAAGGTGTTGCACTGACCAAGAAAAGAAGTTAACTTTTCTTTTGGGGAGTTTGAGATTTTCACCATTCCATGGAGCTCATGGCACTTATGGAAATGGATAGGAACAGCTATGGCATGAGTCGAGGCATTTTTTTCTTTTGTTTTTTGTCTTTTGTCCTGTAGGCAGGACAAGGTGTGAGCAGTGGTTAAAGCACTCTTCTGTCCTACAGCTGTTACGACACAGTAAGTTTGATTTAAGCTGCGTTCCTGACCCTTCTTTCTCCAGGTCATAATAGATGTTGCATGACATTTGCCTTGATTGGAAGGACAAAGAGGATGACCGCAACAGACACAGATCTGATCACAAAAAACACAGCGTGCTATGCAGAGCCCTGTTAAACATGAGACTACTTTTTAATACTGTTTGTGTATCCACTGCATTCATATATTTCATCCTGCTCCAAGGCTCACCACGGCTGTGCTGTCTGCAGTTGCCCACAGCATGCAGGGACCTGCACTGCAGAAACGCCACTGTCTCACCCGGCGAGGACGCAGAAGCTGAGCGGTGATTCCTGTTAACCTGTCGGGTCAGCGTTATCCCTACAGCAACAGGAGTGCTGGGATGGTCATGTACCTATTACTCAGCAAGCCACACCACTACAATTCATATAGAACAAATCAGTGAATAAAACAACTGCAGGCACTTAAAGGCAGAACAAGGTAAAAAAAATGGCCATCTGATTGCAGCAGGCTTGAGCAAAAGACAAATGTTTGCTACATTTAAATACATAATGTTTATATTTCCCAGCATCTGGAAATACAAATGATCCCCACGTCAGCTGTTTCCTGGAAACTCCCGATAGCATTAGATATACCCATTCCATGCTCTCCTTATCTGGACACTTCCATCTCATCTACCCATCGTCACCTCTGGAAGCTTTCCCCAATTGATTTAGTAACAGTTGAAACTTGCTACCAGTCATCAGACAAGTTAGTTTGGATCATATGGCAAAGTATGTCTCAGCACTGTCTGAAACATGTTCAGGGACGCATTGAGCCTGCAGGCCCTTTCCCCAGATCTCACCAAAGGGCCAGGCAGCACTGCCCACTCCTGAATGGCACCGTGCAGTGTATGTGCAACATCGCTTCAGATTCAGAGAGAGCCTGGGATGAACAGCGATGGTTCATGGCCTCTTGTCCCCTGCCTTTCTGAGAAAAGTGTTATCCAGGGTTTCTGCTTCTCACCATTGCATCAGCTCTAATAAAAATGCCATTTCCTTGCCTTTTTCAGCAAAGACCTATTTTCTAATAGAAGGGGAAATATTCTCTGCTTGGGATGTTAGAGTGAGTCAACTGCAAGCATATATCCAGCTATAAATTTGACTCTGAAATGTGTTGAAAGGTTAGATTTGTGAAATGTAGGCAATTTGACACCTCTAGATCACAGCAAACATGAGGCAACAAAATCGAGCCTCCAGACTGTTGGTTAATTCCAGGCTCCCAAAAGTGTCTCTTGGAAACTATTTCCATGGGGAGCAAAATAACTAATGTAATTGAAAACACTGGAGAAGCAATGGGGAATGGAAGAGGATAAAGACAGGCGGAAAATACACACCAAGATGCATACATAGACATACAGTATAATTAGCTTCAGTCTATTGTATAACAGAGTCATAACAAATGAGTCAGCTCCTTAGGTGGTGTAATTAGACTTCAGTGGACCAACACCAATTTATAGCAGCTGATAATTATGATATATAATTATACGGACTGATTCTGATCTGTATAAGTTGTTAGTAAACTTCAATGAGGGCAATAAGGTCAATACAGTGAAAAAATTGTGCAAGTGAGATACAAATCAGATGCCCAATAAAGTAATAAAGTATTTTATGTTCACACAGCTGCTCTTATCCCAGGCAATTTTTAAAATGAACTTTACATAGAGAGGAATTGCTTGGGGCACCATTAAAATGTGGTCATTTCTATGATGCTGCTCAGCAACTCTTGAATAGTTGCAGAAACTGTATACGTTAGCTGGGAATGGCAGGGCAGGAAAATGTTACATCCATTTGAAAGTGCAGGAGAAATACTGGCTGGGAGGAAGAAATTGGCCACACCTGACTTAGGATGGGGTCCTGGATCTGATAGCTTCATGCTATCAAAATGCATCACCTAACAACACACTGGAGCTCAGTGCCTTCTGCCAACTGAAACCGTCATCCCCTTAAAAAATCAGAGGTGTGGGTAGAGTTGCCTGCAGTTCTCTTAAGAGACGTCCGGTATGAAATGAGTGCAGAGACATACCTTGGGCCCTGTCTACAATAATTATGTCTTTCAGTCTAGTCTGTGAATCTTGCCTATTAGTAAAAAACCAAAGAGAACTCCAGAATAAGCTGTTGGATTTGGTTTATTGCTGGCTGTGAAAGCAAGCCAGGGTTCCTGCAAGAGCAGACAACAAGCACATCAGGAATTGCTTCTGATGTCAAATCTATCTCCTTACAGCTGACCTCATTAAAGGCCAAATCTTGCTCCCACTGAAACCGATGGCAATGATTTCCACAGTTTGCTGTGGGATGCCTATGTACTAGTCAGCCTTGGAAATCAAAAAATGCTTGGCTATTTCTCTGTCTGCCACATCCACCAGACTTCTTGATGTATTTTGGGGAGGGCTGAGATCTTCTGCAAGCATAGCTGTAACTCTAGGAAGTGCCCAAGGTACTATCAGTAAATAGGAGATGCCAAGGAGATGCGCATGCTCTCTCCCTCTCGTAGAGGAGTGAGAAGAGACCTGGTGTATGGTCAACCACCACAAACACAGACCCAGGGGCTGCCCAGCTCACACCAGAGAGGCTGCTCCAGCTGCAACAGCACTGCTACTCTCCAGCTGAAATGATGCATTACAAAAGTACCACCATTGAGGTGCTAGGCCATTGTCTAACACTCTCACAGCTTTCAAAACAAACTCTCAGCATCCTTTAATTTTTCACCCATTGTCTGATATCAACGCTATTCGCCATCTAAGGGTTCAAACCCTTAAACCACACCTCGCTGTGGAACTATACTGTGCTGAGCCAGCACTGCTTTGCCACTTGGTACACAGCAGCTTTGCATTTCATAATGCACAGCTGCACCTCTGTCCACTTCAAGAGCTTTTGCACTTTGAGTTACAACACATGTGCCATGCTCTCTGCTTCCACTTCCTCCCTTCTCCAAGAAGGGTGCCAAGACAGGTGAGAAGAGACAGCAAAGAGAAGTTTCTCATGCTCGATGAGAAAGAGAGAGCTAGTAAGTCAGGAAATTGAAAAAAACCCTACAAACCAGCAGCAGAATAAAGCTGCTGCATCTTCTCTTGGCTCTGCTGTCCCCACCCAAGTGTAAGGAAGCACCGTGCTGGGAAGGAGCTACAGCTCAAATCTCCTGATAAATCAGAGTTTCTCTGGAGGGAGTAGAAGCAACTAAAAAGGAATGTAAATGATCTTTGACCAATGACTTTTGTCTAGTTGTGGTTTCTGGCATAGTATATGTGGTTTCTTGTTCGGTACAGTAATGAGTGTGTGTACAGCAATGTGTTCAATGTGCACAGTGCTGAGAGATTAGAGAGTGAAGGATGGCATGGGACATGTCAATATGGATCTGCAATGATCAAAGGAGGCTGTCTCTTCTGGGCACAAGTCTGGGTTGGGTTACAGCAAAGGAAAAATGTGAAGTGCTTCTTAATGTGTTTCCTCTGCATTCTCTGCTCTAGGATCACCGTAAATGGAAGAACATCTTCTCCCCTAATAATCTATTTCCTGCATGTGGCTACCCCAATAAATATATTAAAGTTTTGTTTGAACTATACAGTTTGCTAGGAAAACAGACTTGCCATTGTTTAAAACAATAATAATCACGAGTGCCATTTAAAAGCTGAAGTAAGGTTATGCGCATATCTTTGCTCTGACTAGTTATCAGCCATGAATCTTGTACTTAGGTAATTATTAGAGGTTTCTTTTTTAAAGGGATGATTTACCTACCCTGTATCCCTGCCAGATTTTCTTTCTTTTTTTTTTTAATATTTGAATTTTACACATTAAGTAGGGCATGCTCATTTTTCTTCTGCCTCTGCCCTCTTTTGAGTTATGAATCCCTTCAGTGAGTAATGAGCAGTTGGCAACTTTTATGCATAAGAAAGAAGATTCAATGAATTCCAAATACGCTACATGGACGCTCCTTTTCCTACATAAAAAGTATAACATTTTTATGAATTGGGCCCACAATGATCTGGCATTAAATCACTGCCTCCTTTCTTCTCTGTGCTCTATTTATGCTCAGGGGATGCGCAGTCGCAACGTGTTATAAATTCAACAGAATTACTAATTAAAAAACCTACCGTACAAAAATAGAACAAAGGGTAGAATTAGAGCCAACAGGATCTGAGCCAGTGTAGTGGTCCTGGAGAAGTGGTCTGGGCTGCAAGGCAGGTGATCTGATCCTCATCTGGGATTAACTAACGTAGCTCTCTTGCTCCAGATGATTTACAATCCTACAAACGCAACCCCTCTGCAGACTTTCGGCAGCGGGCGCCAGCAGGGCTCCTGGCCTCCTGTTTCCCATTCTTTCCCCAAAGGGGATGAGCAGCTCCCGTCAGCGCCATGAGAATTAGAACCCGTAGGAAATGAGCAGCACTTCTGGTCTTGCTGGGTGGCTCGGCAGGGCTTGGAAGGACTGTGGAGGATTTTCACCGATGGAAAGGTTTCACACCATTCAACTGCCAGCAATCTGGTTTGCTGGGGAATCGTGCTGCTGGGCACTGAGCCCTCTGCAGCACTGTGAGAGCACGGGCCAGCTAGCACAGACGTCAGGGAAAAGAGTTCAAACAAGCAATTCTTAGAGTCTCGGCAAGAAAAGGTGCTCTTTCCCTGCTAACTTTCCTAACCATCTGCCTTAAAATGGAAGTGTTCAATATTAGGGTAAAACACAAACTCTAGAAAGGCAAAATATGCAAGGGTGCACGGAGGTATATTCTTCAGGGGATAAGCTCATCCCTCTTTCCCCACTTCCAAGTATGAAGAGGTGCCCTACAAACAGAAACAATAAAGGCTGAAAAAGGCATGCAAGTTGGCTGGTATGTTTATCAAAACAACACATCCTGAATGCTGCCTGTGGGCAGACACCAAGCTGACCATTGGATCAGAGAAAACTATGCCTTCATTCTGCCAAGTGTCTTTAAAAATAATTATATAGGAGTGATATTTACAAAGAAGTGTCCCTGGGATGTTCTAAGTTCCAACAGAACCAGGAAAAATCTTATTAGAAATTCAAAGTGGAACAAAAAAAAAAGAATTAGTCTTGCAACTCTCTCTGCATGGCCAGAGCTCTCACCTTTGGTTTCTCTGCTGACTTTAGTGGGTTCTGTGCATGCACAGAAACCATCCCCGTACAAGGGAGTGGTGGTGAATGAAATGACTACAAGAGCTCTCAGGAGAGGAAAAGAGAATAGGTTGTGTAGGGACAAATACAAACTATAACAAGCTGTAAGAGCCTTAATCATTGCCTCAGACTGCACAAATAAAAAGACACCTAGCATCAGCTCTGCTTGACAGACAAGGAATTGTTATTGTCCCATACTGTCTGTCCCACTCTGGCTATAGCAGAACCCAAACCACTTCTGCATCATGGTTCAGCTTCTGAACTAATGCACAGGTTAACCATAAACAATTTCAGACCACTTTAAACCTCTGTGCTGTAGGAATCAGTGGCTCAGCAGCTAATTCACAAATGGCTCAGTTGACCATGCAGTGGGGACACAGCAGATAGCTGAGGGCAGTGACCTCGTCACTCAACCTCAGCTAATCTGTCCCCATTTGCCAGAGACAAGAAAGAAGACAAAAAGAAAGGGCTACTGTCTGATGTCCCTTACAATTCAGCATCACACATTCAAAAATAACTAGTCCTCCAAGAATCAGAAGACAAGTTAAAAGTCACAAAATTTAAAAGCCTTTCTGGATTCTTAGCTAAGTCCCATAAGCCGATAGGGTTCCTTTACTGAAGGGTTTTGCTATGACTCTGGACCGAAAGCTGAATTGCCTGACTTGTCACGTAGCTCAGCGTTTGGCAGAGGAGATGCTACCGAAGCCAAACAGCACAAATCATACCCAAGTGTTTGTTATGCACAACCCATTTCTCTCATGGCAAAGAAGTTTCACTTACACTCTGAAATCATCTTTCCCCATGTTTTCTCTTTTTTCCGTGTAAGTTCAGTCCAGAAATCTAATATATTGTGACAGAAGTGATTAGATAAAACCCTGCCAGAAATACAATGAGAAGCACACAGGCACAAGGCTTCTGCACACAGAAACACGCAGCTCATCTGGAAGTGACTCTGATACTCAGCACAAGACATGGGGCAGCAAGCCCTTCCCAAATGAATTTATTAAGTACTTAATGGAGCTCTCCTAATGGGCAGAAGTTTCAGAAGAAAGGCAGCAGAAGTGATCCTGCCACACATCTGCCTCTCCTACACCTTATGACACTGGACAAGTCCTTCCTTTATTCCTTGTGGCCATCAGTCCTCCCACATTTGTTCTGTTTGCTCGGGCCATGTGCTCCTGGGGCAGAGACTCACTGTATTCAGGTAGGTGGGACCTCTGGGTAGGCTGAAAGGCAATGTGCTGCATAATACTCTTGGTCACACCTGTGTAAACCTGGAATAGCCAAAACCAGTGGAGTTTCTCTAGGCCTCCATGATTCAGACTGAGATCTCCATGATCTCCACCTCTAGACATCCATGATCCAGATATCTCCATGATCTGGATTCACTGTCCAGTCAGCCAAGTTCCTCTGCTCAACCACCCCAAAACCTAAAACTATCTCACAGAGAGAAGTTTAACCCATGCTAGGGAATCAACTTTCTAGGAAACTACTATTTATTATTCCATTAATAATACTATCTCTTTACGATTTAAATTGCCAATCTGTCACCAACCTCTATACTCCCTTATGATAAAAAAGTCAGTCGCTGTAGCACGGATGAGCTGCACGCCCCTTTGCACAAGATTTTATCATTTCACTCTCTTCTTGCCACACAACACCTGGCTCACATCTTCCCAGTTTGCAGGCAAAAGCCTGGACACTGAGAAGTCACTCGAACACCCCTGAGCACTCTGCAATTTAGAGAATTATGCCCTTCTGAAAACCCACTCTCCCATCAGTAAAGCTTGGAAAAGCCAGACAGCTGGACTCAGTTTAGTGTAGTTTAGCTGAGATGTCAGCCCTCTTTAGGAGGAAAATACTACTCAGTGTGAGCAAAAGTGGCACCATCTGGTCCAAAGCGAAAAGACCTTTGCAGCATGGCCTGAAGGTCAAACCCTGTTAGACTCCAAATCTGAAAGTGCTGTAGCACACATAGCTGTAAATGGAGAGTGCTCCAGCAAATCCCTCCATCGAGTGCAGCTCCAGGATCTGCAGCCAACAGCCCTAATTGAGGATTTACTTAGGCAGCAACTGGTCTTCTGGAGTGACGAGAGGTGTCAGGTTTTTGAAGGAATAAGCTCTCTCTTCTCCCCATTGTGACCAGCAGTTTCTCAAATCTTGAGCATTTATTCAAGCGACCAACCTTCAGTAGCAAATGGCTTGCGTTTTGATGTTTAATGTTGCAGGGATAGCAGTAGGCAGCTTTTCTTGTTTTCAGCTCTTTTAGCACACTGTTTTGCCTAAAGCAAAATATAGTTTCAAGCAGCCTCACTCCACCAGTACTTTCTCCTTGTCTCAGCTAACAGCACTTGTGTATGTATTAAAGATGTTGCAGCAGAAGTTGATGCTACAGGGCTTGCTCACTTATTTCAGATAGTCAGCAATCCAACTTTTTAAAAATGCACTTTTAATACAAAAGAATTATTTGTTCCTTTTTTGTTTTACAACCCAATTTCTAAGCTTGCAAAAACTTGGGGAGGGGGGAGGGGAGAGTCATGCACTTGATTGAGACATCAACATAACATGACATTTTACAAAGACTGTCAATATGCCTCCTTAAAGAGACATTGCCATATTAGTTTAAGTGACTGGGTTTGCTGAGATTTCTTTAAGGTTGACTTAAATGTCAGATGCCATTAGCTCTGGAAGTTCAAACAGTCTACCACTGTGAGCATCTTGTGCAGTGGAGGTTGAAAGGGTCACAGGTAAGCAAAGCCATGCTAAAACACTGCCTACCATGTCTACGTAGGAAGTAGCTCCACTGTGAAATGCAGACACCAAAGCATTGTAGATAGTGGATTTATGTCAACGTCTTCTCAAACACAACACCAGGCCTATATTTGTACCTCTGCAGCTTCTAGCCTCCCAGCTGAAGTCTCACCGTTCTCATCTACGTGTAAAGGGGAAATCTGCTTGCATTAAAACTTTAGAACACGTGTGTGTCTTCGAGGATAAGAAAAGTGAACTATTGATTAGCAATTGACAAATGCAATAGAAATTTTATATGGGCTGAGAAAGACCCATACATAATTTATAGCTGTGCCAAATATGAGTGACAGCAAACAGCAGGAGGCTTGAGCACAATATTGATTACTTTAAAAAACTGAGAAAGGCACCGTGCTGAGGACTGGGAGGATAAAGAGGAGAGGCAACAAGCAGAGAAAACAGGAGCAAAGCCATTAAGGATGTTGTGCTACCAGACACTGCCAGACTAGGAAACTGAGGAGACAGTCAGGTGGAGAGCACTGCTCTCTCCTTTCCAATCAATAATACCATGTCAAAACATAAAATGCATGCTTTTGCTCTTAAGTAAAATGTGTCTAAGATTTTTAAAAGCATTGATTCAAGATGGATCAATGAAAATCTAGGCGAATTTTCCTGTGCAAAAAGGGGGTAATAACACTTTGTAGATAATCACACAACAGAAGAGATTTCCAATGCTGGTTATAAATGTCCTATTTATATTACAATCTTTTTGTCAGTTAAGGTTAAGAATAGTAGGTCAAGGAGTCTTGCATTGTTGAAGGGGGGAAGGCAGACATGTAAATGTGGGAGCACTGGATCTCTTTAAAAGATGAATGCAAGAGCAGGGTTGAGCCTGAGCAGGAGAGGCTATGAAACAGATTCTCTTCAGCTCCACTTTCAAAGAGCTTCCAGGTGTTTTTTCTCTAAACTTAGCAGGTTCAAAACCCCAGACTCAAGAGCAATACTCAGCTGAGAGGCAATGAATGAATGTGCTCTTCAGGGCCTGTTCCTGTGGGTACTGGATTTCTTCAGCAGCTGCTCAGCTGCAAGGTCCTGGCAAGGCTGGGACTGGTGTTGAAAAGGCTCCGCTACTGTAACTATTCCAGCAAAATTTGTTCAAGCAATTCTCATCTCCCAAAAGTATATTTGGTGGTAGAGTATACAATGGTCCTCTAATTAAGCAAGCTATGTGAGGATAATTGCAGCTACAATTAGACTTTTGCCTAACAAGGTTTTGGCCAGCATAGAAATGGCATTAAAACCAAAACAGAAAACACATTTATAACTGACATCATCTTACCAGTATGGAGAAAGAAGTCTTTAAGAAAAAGGAAAAAGTGTATCTAGACTCCTAACTGCCCACTTCTCCCTCAGAGAGAGCCCAGCTTTCATTCCCAAGGTTGAGCAGCGAATTTAAGTGAACAAGATGTGCATTTCAAATGTTCAGAGGGAACCAGAAAAATGAGAATCACACCTGCAGAGGACAGCTGGAGATGTAAAAGGTGCCTCAGAGATGGATCTCACTACCCTTGGAAACCAGTCCCGGTACCTACTCGGCACACTGCAGCGTTACGCAGATACCCGGGCGGGGTATGGGTGTGCCTCATTCACTGCCCAGATGGCGACTGCTTCTGGTTCCCGAGCTGGCCCCGGGACCCCTGCGCAGACCTGCGCCGCCTCGAGGGCTGCCCTCAAGGGAAGCATTTGTGCTGCTGGTTTGAAAGCAAGGCACTGGGTTTGTGAACATCACACAGCTTGCACTGGGGGTTTTCTCTTTGACCCATCAGGAAACAAATTTATTAGACTGGAACACTGAAATGGGACACTATAGCAAAGGAAAAGAAAGCATTCCTCTTTCTTCACCAAAACAAAAAGACTTTGTAATATATTATAACGCAAATTCCAGACAGTGACTTAAAGTGAATCTCATCCTTAATCACTCATTCTCCTACACACACAGACTGTTGCTTTTTTTTAAATGCAGGTGAAAAATTGACTTTTTTTTTTTTTCAGAGATATCCCACAGATATAGGTGAATGGCATAAGAGGAACAACAAGAAGAATTGTCCACAACCTACTTGAGCAATAGCATGTTTTCAAATCACCCAGATAGTCGTAGAAATAACTTTCTTACAACATTTAAGTGTTTTTTCTCTCTCATTCAAAGGCACAATTTTTCCATAACAATGCAATGTTTCACTGTCCTGAACATTTACATGCCCCTGAAGTTCTAATACTGATGCAATAATTCCTTGGCATCAATAAAATATATTCCCTTTGCGAACTCCCGCTGTTTCCCTCATCATCGGTAAAAACTGAAAAGCCTTACAAAAATAATTATTTTGCTGCACACTGTTTTTCATTTTTGATAGAATCTTAACCGCAGACTTCTCTGAATGCACATCTAAGAAAAACCTTGTCATTATTTCCACTGACCTGAGTAATTAGGTAGGAGCCAGAACCCCCTGCCTCCTGATTGGCAAGATGTACTGCATAAAGCACACTTAGCAAGTATCCCCTCCAGCAGCCAAACAGCACAGGCTATGGAAAGCAGAATGAGAGAGAAGCGTTTGGAAAAACGAGGACCATAATCTAACGGGCTGGAGCTAGAGCACCAGGGTGGGGACAGATGGCACAGGGTGGCTCCTGATGTGGCCCCTCTGGAGAAGACTGGCTCCAGCAGGATCAAAGCACAGCATATACACCGACTCTCCTCCTGCATTCACTAGGGTCACCTGCTGCTCGTGCTCCCTCAGGATTCCCTCCAAAAGGGGCAGTTTCCCCCACCCCAGGTATTCACAGGGAGGTATCTGCTCCAAGTCTCCATGCTCCTGGATTTGGCAGCTGTGGACTGTGGCCAGGGAGCACATCTGGCCTCTACTCCTCAATTTTTATGCCAGTATTATGAAAATGACATTTACCTATTCCCTTTACGGGGCTGTGGAGATCGATCAGGCAGCTTATATATCCTACTTTCTGTAATCTCCCAAACTAATTAGCTCCCAAACAGATACCATGCAGGCAGGCCAGATCCCTCCAGCTTCACCAGTAAGAACAGCAGGTGGGAGAATAGCTCCACACACGTTCCTTGCCTGGCCCCTTTCTAAAACTGCTTGTGACACTAATTGATCGGTGCCAGTAGTGATGGTGGCTGAGACACACACAACCCACAGGGAAGCTGTTCAAAGCCGCGGTAATGAGTAACCTATTGCTGCTTGAAAGCACAAGGACGGGCTTTGAATTCTGCTACTATTACCTGGGATAGCCAGACCTCTGTCCCCTCCCAGTGTTAGAGAGATGAATCATATTTAACCTATTTGAATTTTATGTTAATGACCTGGGGGAAAAAAAAGACAACTCACTTCAAACTACTTTGTGTTCAGAGGTATGGCAGAGGGACTTCAGAGAGAGCCTACCTGGGAGGAGGCACGGCCGAGTCAGCACACAAAGGTGCTCCAGGTTGTTGCCAGTGGGGGACCTGGAAATCCTGCTCTGCTGGCAGCACTGCTCCATGCACAGAAGCCAGTGCAGGCAGTGAGCCTCCCCGGCCCCGGCAGCAGGGAATGTCAGGGTAATACGCACAAGCTTCTGACAACCTTAGGCCAAAAAATCACCTCCTCAGGAGCATTCCCCTGAAACACCAGCTACAACAGCCCTGAGACTACTCGAAACTGTGCTGAGGGCTGACTCCCAGCTGCCCCCAGCATCAGGGGGAGGATAAAACCTGCCGCTTTTCAGAGTTCATGAAGAATTTCCAAATCAACACGGTAAATTAAAAAAGCTGAGGAGACCAAATTGAATAGAAACAGTATCATGGGTGCAACTCTTTTCTGGTCACTAGTGCTCATAATCTGCCATTATGTTCAGAGTTGATGCAGCTTTCAAAAATAATACGCGGCTCTGTTGAATGATTTATGCAGCGTGTGTTGTAGCAGACACTGACATTATAAAAACTTCTCTACAAACGAGCACAGTGATTAAAAATAGAAACAAAAATATACGACACCACAATCTAGAAATGAGCCAGCCCACAAGTATCCTAAAATACACCTGCATCACTCTGGATACCTTCAGCAACCACTTTAAAGTATCGCCATTCCCGGAATTACTGCATTTGCGAGGGAGAGGCCTGTGATTCTGGGAAGCTTTGCAAGACCATGTCATCACCAGAGCAGGAGAGAAGTTATATTGGCTGCACCAGTGTCTCAACTGCAGCAAATACCTCCATGCAGAGAGTGTTTGCATCTTTTCTTGCCCTGCCTCAGCAAAAGCTCAGTGTTAAAAACCCCACCAATCGTAGCTGAAAAAATACCATGAAATGACAGTCTACATCGAGTACTGCGGTAGTAGATAGGGCCTCTATTTCAAGAACATCCTAATTTGTTCCAAAAATGAAATAAATTGCTCAATTCTGCTACCAGTTAATACAAAGAATTAATACCCATTGTAATGAGCCAACTGCTGTCTTGCTTCAGCCTCTGTGCACAGAGGAAGACAAGTCTGAGTCCTTTCCAAGTTCTCAATCTAGAGAACATGCATACAAAGTTGGGTCCTTCATGTTCCCCATGCTCTACGGATCTGTACAAACACAGCCCACCAGAATAACTTAGCATGATGCTGAGGCAGTTCAAGCCATGGGGACTGTCAGGACCCACAGAGAGCTAGTACAGAGCTGAGACATCCGACCTACACTCATGTTCTCCCAAAAATGCATTTTCTGCTCCCACCAGACCAGGTGACACAAGTCCTCTGCTACCTCACAGAAAACACTAATTCCTCCCTCACAGAGGAAGCTCCAGTTAGCACAGGCCGGAGCTGTAAGCTACACTAAGCAGGTTACATCTGAGCTCAGCATGGTGCCGCTTGCTTCAGAATGCAATTCAAGCCAGTGGCTTTCATCTACAAAGCCCTCCAGGTCCTCTTGGCTCTCTCAGAATCTGATCTGCTCGATAGCAGAGATCAGCGCCCACATTGTTGCACTAAGCCACGGTACTTCTGTTAACAACACACAATAGCAACCTGGGGGACAGGCCGCTGGAGGACAGCACGCAAAGTCTTAAGATTAGTTTTCTCACCGCAGATTGCCTAGCCTTTGCTTGTGGTGGGCGTTGGTATGAAAGACCAGGCACCTTCCCTAGGATCATTTGGACAATGTAATGGGACTTTAACCTTCTGGCTCTGATGTGGCTGCTGAAGTGCCCTTACAGATTGCATATTCTTGTTAATTGCTGCAAGCATTTCATATTTTCTTCTTTGAATACCTAAAATGCTGCTAGAGGCTTGAAAATGCACTGTCAAAGTTACACACATGCTATCAGATGGTAGTTGGAAACACATTTAGGTTTCACATCAGTTAAACCTTTACCTTAGGAATATTTAGATGTCCTACCTATCCCTGGAACATTTGAAATGGTGACAAGATTCAAATAAGTCTGTGGGATAATAAGCACTGGTGGTATTCTCCTGATGGGGCAGCAAAGACAACAGAGCTCAATTCTGTTGGAGAACCACTGCAAAAGGATGGCTACAAAAGATGCACTGGGCAGCAAGAACTCTGGTTCTTATTTTCTGCTCAGTGGATGTTCTGCTGATAGCAAAGCAGTGGGCAGCCATTTTACTAGTCAGTGCTTCTGTTTCCCCATTTTTTTTTCACTTTTAAATTTTCTTTTTTCTCCCTTTTAGGTTACATTTTCCTGGGCAAGCACTCTTTCACTCTACGCCGGAGCTCAGGTCAACAGAGCACCAAATCCATTTGGGACCTTGCTGTACTACTGTGACACAAACCAGTCAGATTAGAAACAAAAAGTTCTGGATTCTGAAAACACATGTTTTTCAGACTTCAGAGTTTAGTTGGGCACTAATAGTAAAGCTGTTGAATAGTGTATTTAAGACTCAGATGGAAAACAGAAACTTCCACAACCACAAGTTGTACAAGACAATACACATAACCCACTGAATGGAAAAATAGTCTGTCTTTATCATGTTAATGATGATTTAGAAAAGCAGATGTTCCAGAACCCACCAAACGTTTTATTGTCACTTCTATTCATTCGTACACAGCTTTAATGATGTCTCTCTATATTCTTGATTATTTTTTTACCTCCACATTCATTTCTATTCCCATTACTGTGTTAATCATTGTAGGCAGATTTAGGACTGGTACCTCTCTGATTAAACGGTTCTGGGTTTGCTTCCTAGATGAGAAGCTTTAAGGAGAAAAAAAAAAAAAAATCCATGCTGGAAATAGCATCACAGCAGTGCTACCCGTAAGCATCCCCAGAATTATTCTGCCTGTTATTTAATTAGCTCAGACAAAGGTTGCAGAGTGCACAGAAATCTATCAAGGGATCTGCAGTAATATTTGGAGATCATTTCTTTTACTGTTTTATCATTAAAGTTTTATGTACTCTTGCAATTGATAGAAGCAATAAAACATTTCTGAAAAATACAGAAGAAGAAACAAAAAAGTAATATGCATGAAATAAAACCTTCTCATCTTAAATTCCACTAGCACTGCACCCACGGCGTCATTTAACAGTTTGCTAGGTCTGGTGTACAGACTACACTTCACTGGATCATGACAAAGTACTTAGATCTAAATACATTTCCTCTATTTATCCCAGTTGGAAAATCTAAATAGAGCTGTTTGAGTGAGAGCAAATATATCACTGTTTAGTTTACAAAAATTGTATCTTCCTTCTTCTCAAGAGTTTCGCTGAACATGAACCTGAAATGTTACATAGCATAAATAAAAATATTTCAGTAAGATACAATGCAATGCAAGAAACAGTTATGGTTGTGATTATACATGGGTAAAATTATCTGTTAATCTATTTCAGCATTATACGCATTTCAAATGACCTGAACAGAAATCCCGAGTATGGTGAAAATCAAAGTTTGCTGTTTGTTAACTGACATTCAAAGTTCAAGTCTTTCTGCAGGATCCTTCTGCAATCCTCAGTCAAAGAAAATGGAAAGAAGATGCATCATTTCAATGGCATCTCTTTCACTTTGAGTTCTGTAGAAAACACTACAGCATCCAGCACTAGGGTAGTTGAATGGCTCATTTAATTTTAAAAATGAGTCTCTTGAGGGAAGAGATTGGCGCTGGGTGAATGAGAAGTGAATCTGATCAGTAGGATCTTTATTTCCAGGTTAGCACACCCCAGAGAGAGCCCAGCTTAGTTCTTAGTTCCTAGGCTAAATTCACAGCTAGTAGAGGCCCATCAACCCTTTATTTACCTTGTGAATTGGATTTGATGTCATTAAAATACTATACATATAGAACCCAGCTTGGCCTTTTTAAGGAGACATGTCTTGATTAATTTTATTTTTAAGAATATAGTTGAAGGATAGTACATGCCAAGCTCAGCATCATCAAATTACATGCTGCTAAGCTAGTTAGGAAACTTTTCCCAGTAAGTATCCATAGTTTAAAAGTAGTTCAGTCAAATACTAACATCAGATACAGTAGCCACAATGCACAAAAATGACAGAATGAGCAAATTTTGTTGTCCTGGGAAGTCAAAAGATATTCTACAGCCACAGCAGGAAAAGCAGGAAAAATTAAACAGTACAGTACCATAATTAAGCCAACTAATTGCATACATGTGAGCAGCAATGTTGCATCAGCAATGTCATGATTTTGAAAGATAGTAGGGACAGAATAAATCACTTGTCAAGACTTTTTAAACACAATGTATTTGACAATAATCAGTGAATTCCCAGCATCAGCAATCAGTGACCTCAATAATGTTCAGGACTTTCTCATGCTTATTCCAATGCCAAGTCATTCCAGCCAGCATCGTCATGCTCACATATAAATCAAAGGCCAATATGTGCGTATACATAGTGAGCCCTCTACCCTGCTTTGACATCAATGCTACTTTTCTTACACACTCTGACTTGGTTTGGTTTTTTTGGTTTTTTTTGTTTTTTTTTTTAAACTAGAAGCCAGCTGTTAAAATCTGGATTCAATTCATTTGAAGTGTGAAAGATCATGTCAAGTGCAGGCAATGACTCACACCAGGAAGAAGGACACTTTGTGATTTCCCAACTATCTGATCAACTATGGTTTTAGGCAAATGACTTATGTCAGATATTAGATTATGTATCTTTGAAAGTGTGCCATAACCAAGTGAAACTAGAAATTGAGCACACGGCTGAGTAAGGACATATGGAAAAGGTCTTTGTGCTCATTCTTTCTGCAAAAATCATAGCTAAAGAACATGGAAGAGAAAGAGACAATGCTTTTTCAGTGGAATTGCCTTGCGTTTGGTAAAAAAACCTTCATGACATCCAGAAATGTGGCTTATAAGTGCTTTTGATTTCTTTTTAAAAGCTGCTTCAAGAGAAGAACATGAATCCATATGCAACAGAGCAGATAAAGGAGAATTCACTTTTTGGCTATAGCTGCCATCTCTGCTGGAGAAGCCTGGTGATGGGGCTATTAGGAAGAGACCTGCGTTACTTTCCTGTTTCATCCCTTTTCTGTTGTGTACAGCACAACCTGCACACAAGTTTTGTGCACAGCCTTAGGCAACTCCTTGTGCTCCCCTGTGCCTTTACTGCCACCTATATCTTGAGAATGATAGCACTTTACTTTGTCACAGAGATGTCACAAATCCATTACAGCTAGAGATGCATTTGTTTACTGGAGCAATGGGTTTGCTGCAAGTACCTGAGTGAGGTAGCCAAAGAGATTCAGAGCGCTCTGTGGACGTACTGCCACTGCAGTCGCTTACAGTAACTTTAGGACCAAGAGTGACTTAATGGCTTCATCACTGGCAGAAAATGAGAGCACACTTGAAGGATACAGAAACCGCTTGTCTGCACTAATACCAGGGCTCTGTGGAAAAGAGAAAGTGAACAGACAGAGTTCAAAATAAAGCTATCCTGCTGCACAACGTGATGTGGCTTAAATGTCTTCCATTTTCTATATAGAAAAATATACAAAAGTTTACCTAACTCAAAATGTTACAGTTTACATCAGGAGACCATAGCCATATGTACGGCAGTGGTCAACAGAGGCAAAACGGATATCTAGAAGAGCCACAACAGCACCACCTTCCTGGGGTTCAGTTTTGTTGTGCCTTGATGAAATATTTTAAGGTTTACTCAATTCACAGCAAAACACCTGAACTGACTCAGAAAGCTTGAGTCACCACAATCGTAGAATTTCCTGGTTTAAATTTGCAGTGAAGATAACGTAGCCTCTCCTTAGTTTTCAAGTATTAATATCCATATTCCAAAATAAAGCAGATGTAAGAAACTAACAAAAACATTGGTATAGGAAAGCAGCAGTTTACAAGTAAATAAAATAATCTTATCCCCGTGCATCTATGTGCTCTTGCATCTGTACTTTATTTATCTGTAACTCTTCACAATTGTAGGAAAAAATATGGGCTTTGTCTAGTTGGAGGGACTGGTTTATCTGTGCTCCTGACCCTTTAATTTGTCATCTAGCCAGCAACCCCTCGGTGAGAGTGTTTCTGGCACTCCAAGGCTGCAGTTAACTTAATAAGGAATGTAAGCACAGTTAGATAAATTAATTTCAAGGTCAAGCACACTGACAATGGAAAATGGATGCAAGTAGCAGGTAATAGAAGAAAACTTGCATGCATACTGATACACTGTTAAAGGCAGATGTTACTAGATAATTTAATCTCAAATGTAACTGATGTTTTCAGTTGCCCTTTTCCATTAAAAGAATTGTAGCAGATGCAAAAATCAAAGATTATTCAAAGAATTAAGATATGAAAAGCATGTTAGATCACTAAATTCCAATTAGTTAAATTAAATTGTATACCATTATCTACCTGTAGCTTTATTGGTAGCCAGCATTAGCACTCAGCTTGAGCAATAATAAAATTAGAGAATAACGCTTTAATTGAATTGCACTTAAAAGGATCATGCTGACAAATGTGATTGTATCTGGCTGTAATGCACACCTTTTCCAACGATCATTAAATCCAATGAAATGAAAGTCACAGAATCTTGACAGCTCTCTGAAATAATCTGTGAACCATGCCGTATCTCGCAGTTCCTAATCAATTTAGAGAAGCCTCATTAAGGCTCTGCAGCTAAAGAACACTTAAAAATCAAAACAAATTATAACATGTTATGGATAACTAGCTAATCATATCGATACAACAAGGAAGTATTGTGTTGCAACAATTCATTTCCTTTGTAAGAAGTGTTTGCCATGGATGATTTAGGAATTGTTATTCATAACTGCAATCAGCCAGCTCTAATGTCAAGTTTTTTCATCTTTGCTCATAATAAACATTTCTTATGCTGTGTCTTCACTGTATTCTAGATCTAATACTGGACTCTATGATTGCATGCCTGTTAATTATTTGTGTGTCTGTGTGTATATTTGTTTCTCTCCTTTGGTGTTTTTGCCTCTCTCTTGAGTATGCAGAAACAATGATGTGTGATTCTGGGAACAAATTAGACATTATCAGATACCCATGTGAATATTTCTTGGCAATTTTTGTTCCCCATGAGTAAGTACTTTGTTGCTGGATTATTTAACAGCCAATAACTCACCCTCACTCTCTCCTACCTTCGGTGGCTGTTTCCTTTTTATATGGCAGCTAATACAAAATAGTGTACCTTGATGTAACACTTACACATAAGCAATTTGAGCTGGGTAATTTAGCAGATTAATGAGACCAGCAAACAGACATTTAAAACTGAGGCATATCTGTGGCACTCATTCTTGATCTACTTAGTCAACGTGGACTTGGCCAGTCACCTTTCCCAGTGGACTCTTCCCAATCACATGATAAATCATTCTTACTCAAATATTTCTTTCTAAAGATTCCCCCTCAGCCTTAGTTGATAAAAGTCTCAAGCATCAGATGGAGTGCATGGAACCAGATACAAGCTCTTTCCCTCCAACATGGACGTTATATTTAGTCACTTACTCTTGCTGTTGATTAATGTTCCTTTAGCTTTGAGCCTTTGAGGGATTGTTATAGTGTGACTTCTGCTCTCAACAAAGCATAAAATTGGATATAACACTAAAGAGCCACTACATAATACCATCCTGTTTTCTGTCCGTTGGACTGATTTGCATGGACTGCTCCAGATCGACATGGGAACAGAGTTTAAAATGCAATAGTAGATTAAGACAGAATATGATACTGATGTTAAATACAATTTATAAAGCAGAGGTTAAGCTATCTGAAGAAATATGGCTTTAATAAATACATGCTGTTTCTTTCTGCATGAAAAGCAGAGCAGGATTCCAGACAACATATGGATTTCTACATACTATTTAAAACAGTTTTTAATGCTTGCCCAAGGTATACAAAGTGGCTATTACACACAGAACATACTGCTCAGAAAAGGCAATAGTCAGTCCATAAACATTTGAGAGGGGGTTAGAGATTTAAACATAAAGATAACAGATCCCATAGCCGACCAGAGGTTTAACACCAATTAAAGTTAATATTATTGGCATCACGGTAGTACCTAGAAGTCCAGTCACACCAGAACCCTTTTGTACATGGCAGGAAACAGAAACAAAATACAACCCAAACATCTCCTGATATTCTTCTCCAGGAGTGCAAGGGGGGTTTGGGTCATCAAAAAAACAAGCACCATTAGTCCTAAGGATCTGATCCAGCTCTGAGCAGCTCCAACTGCTGTAACTGTCTTCAGCAGCGGGATGCATGCTTGCCTCCATGCAGCATGGAGAAGACAAGCCCTTTCAATGGGTTAACTCAGCAGCTGAGTGTATGAGTTCACCTGGGATACCCTTGAAAACCATTTTCTTGACCCCTCACACCCCTGTGGCCAACATGCTGTACATGCCCTGACTAGTTTCGCTGCCTGACCTCCTCTGGCATAACGCACTATGCACACATTTCCATAACCTGGCAGGTATAGGGCTTTATCCTGCACTTACTCTTAGCTCTGACAGCCAGGACAAATACCATTAACTGCACCTGAATTATAGTCATAGCATGGAGATGGGAATGGGAGGCTGTAAGTCTTGGCACCGTCTTGGACAAGTTCAGCTGGATGGCTGGTGTACGGCAGGGAGCTGCGTCCTTCCACCTCGGACTGTCACCTCCGTCCCTGCAGAAGGTGCTTTAGAAGAGTGGCCACTGTTACTGCTGCACAGACTTACACTTAATTTTCACTTTCCCCAGACAAAAGTGGCTGGTACTGGATGCAGGACTAGGAACACACAACTTGAGTATGGGTTTTATAAAGGAAAGAAACCCTAAAGAGAAAAACAGATATTCTGGGAGGGTAAACAGTTGCATGCAAACACCAGTAAGTTTCTCTCTCATTTTTTGGGAGGAGTCTCCAGCCTCATCCTCTAGTGAGGTATTGACATTGTGGAAATAAATGTCTGTTTATAAACACCTGCACTCTAAAGAAATACAACCATCCACTGAAACCAGGACTCACTGGGACAAGACAGTTATTTGAGACTGGGAGAAAAATGAGGAAAGCTCAGCAGCATAAAGGGAGATAACCTGACTGCTGTGTCAAGAATCCTGCTCCATTTTGCTACATGGAGCACTCTTTACAGCAATTAATTGGAAAAAACACACATTTGTGGTTCCCCTCGAGTCAATGAAAAATAACTAATGTACATGTGCAATAACTTTCATTTTAGCAAGAGATTTCATCACGCTATCTATTTCGAGTCAAAACACAGTGCGTGCGTCAGATGGCAATAGCTCTGAAAGAGGCAAGACTGGACCCAGTAACAAATGGATTTTGAATATGTTTATAAACAGGAATCCTGTCGATATTTTGAGGCCTGTATTAGAGTGAATGATGACTAGGCCTGCCAGAAAAATTATTAAGAAAAAAGCAGATGGGCCCCTGGGATTTTCCATCATTTGAGTCCCTGTTATCACCAACTTAGTGCCATGCACGCACCTCCCACGGGGACCCTCTCCGCCTGAAGCTGATGACAATGACTTTGAGTTTCTTCAGATTCAGCGGGGAGCCTACAACCACGGGCAGCACTAGGGCTGCTGAGAGGCTGTCTAATGCCTCCCTCCAAAGGAGGGCTGTACCTACCAAAGGCTTTTCTGTCCTTTTCAGGTGCTTATGTTCCACAGAATTAGCAGCCGTTCAGCAGATGACCCGCAAATACATGGCCCAGGCAGAATTCAGCAGATGCACAAGGTGTCTCTTCACAGATATAATTTTGTTTCACAAAAGGCTGTTATGATGTCTGCTAGTTGTTGATTGCTATACAGTGCCGGTTCTAAGCACAAAGTCGAAACATAAATCAAAACTTAGGCAACCAGTATTGCCAAACACAAATTTTCAAAAGCCTTATATAATAATAAGCAAAAAGAAAGGTACTTAACATTTATTTCTTCATTCTCTCTGATTGCTTCTGTAAAAGCCCTTAGTGTTCACCCTAACCACAATCTGAAATCTCTCTCTGCAACCATGAGGTCTAAGAACTTTATTTTATAAATGAGAGACTATCACATTGTCATGTATTTCCAGAAATAAAAGTACTAAGAAAACCACCAAATGTTCACCGATTCCTGATAAGATCACCACAGATGGCAATGCTGAAAAATTATAGAGTTGCAATATAAACTAGGCCTTGACTCTGGGCTTGATTCTGGCTGACCTGGTGAGTTTATGTCTCAGGAAAATCAGACTAATAAGAGTCATGCGTATCAGGAGATGGGCTGTGTGCTCTCCATACGCCCCAGTGCAGGACACAACAGTGCTAGATGTTGTTTTAAGCTTGAAGCCATTTTTAACACCCATAGCTTAGTACAGAACTACTCTGAACTGTTCACAACTTTTCTCTGAAAAAAAACTTCCCTACAATGGGGTTAAAAATGTATGTCTGTGAAATATAATCATATACATTTTTCATTTTCCACAATTTTCTTCTCTCTCTCTCTCCCAACTCATTTTCAACTTATTCCATCCCATACCCATTCTCAGTACCCAATCACCATCCCTCTGAAGCTACTTTCCTGCTTAAATGACGCTGGAATAATGTTAACAAGATTTTTTTTATTATCGGATTACAGTTCACGTGTGAATCAAAATTGCAGTAAGGGTCTGATCCTGCCACCCTTGAAATCAATTGTGGTTTCATTCAATGAAACCAAGAGGTCTTGATCTCAGTGAGCTGTAACTCCACGTCTAGTGACCATTTATTATTCATAACTACAGTCTGGGACAGACTGATAAATGACCCCTAACCATCCCACTCAATTTCAAAAGGGGAAAGAACCGGAATGGACTGATTAATGGCTCCAGCAATCTCAACTCTTGCTAACCTTACCTTTACAGGGATAGGGAGATGCCTGATGGGTATAATATTTATATAACATAGCAATTATCTCTGTAATATGGATTGTTTCAGGACACATTCACTCCAGTTCAATGTAGTGGGGCTGTGGAAGACATTATCTGACACAGCATGTAAAATTGATAGCTGGAGGTTTATACTGTTTGGTTTGCTTACAAAATGCAAGTAGAGATGATCTGAATGACAAACTTTGCACCAGTCAGGGTGCTGGTAGCCTTTGCTGCAGAGGGCTGAGCCCAAAGGGAATTCATGTTCCTTTGACTTAAGTGGGGGGGTTGTGTTGAAGTAGCAAGAAATGGTGAGATTGTTGGTCAGGGTGAGAGAAGACCTGCTTAAAACTTACAAAGAAGTAAGTAGCCTGAAATAACTGGATCATCCATACCTTTGTTAGCCAATAAAAGCCTGGATCCAGAGCATGTCTATCTGTCTGGGTAGCCGATGAAATGTCCTGAATGAGGTTGAAGGAATCCAATAAAGCCACAAAATTACTGGTAAGAGGGCATAACTCAAAAAGACACGAATGCAGAAGTCAATGACTATGGGAAGCCTCCAGGGACTCAAATAGGATGCAAAGAGGAGATTACTAAATTCAGCAAAAGAGGGGGAAAGCAAAGAGAAAGAAGCTCTGCTCTGTAGAGGACAGCAAAGCACTACTGTTGGGAGCATGCAAAGAGGAAAGATAGCACTGAATGGAAAGCAGGAGCTGAAACACCCCATCGAATACTTGGCTGCAGGAGAAAAGCCATTATAATTTGGCAGTATCTGGGTAGCACAGACGAAATGGTGTTCCAGCACAGCACAGCTGGGTGGCCACTGCCCTGCTCCTCACCATGGGCTGCAGAGTGGGTGTCTGCAGGGACAGTTTTCCCTCTCAAAACTTTCCTATTCATTTTGCCTGTGTTACCTGAAAAGCTTTCAGCTGGCTCCAAAAAGTGGAAGATGGTGCTGTCTCCTACAGGATGTTCTCTCAATGGGGAGTGCGGCATGGCCGGTCCAGCTGCATATGGCATTTATACACCAGCTCTCCGAGAGCCGCCCTCCCACGCTTGTTCCCATCCTTCACACCGCTCAGGTAATGAGAGAAGCTGATAACAGTGGTGACCTACTTCCAGTCTCCTTCCTCAAGGAAGCTGTCTCATCAAAAGCTCTCCATGAGCCCAGTTCAGCCTCAGAAATCCAAACAAAGCAGAAATGTAAGATGCCAAACAGCGGGCAGGTTGCTCTGAACATCTGTGAGTGGTCGACAGGTACCCGAGTGAACCGGGCCCATTAAGAGATGTAGGAAACAGGACACTAATTTCACAGACTGTCTCAGGAAATCCTGCAAGAAGAAACTGCTTCTCCTCCTGCAGGCAGACCCCTGCAGACACAAAGAGTGCTTCGCCCTCCAAGAGCTCCATGCTGGACTGATATCTAACACAACAGAAGTTGCAGCAAAGCAGGTCATTTAAGAATTGCAGCAAACCTGGTCAAAATGAATAGTTCTGGATTTATGGCAGAGAATCAGTGATAGTAAACCAAAGAGGAGAGGTAGAATAATAAAAACAGAACATTCAGCAAAAAACCCAAATACACTTTTAAGTGATCTCAGCTGCAACAACTAACACGCACCAGCTGTTACAAGGTGCAAACTGAAAGTCTTGGGCAGACCAACAACTTGACCAGTTCCATTCAATTATGAACAGGGCTGCACCTAAGATGTGTGCCAGTAGATGGTGTGTTTATTTTAACCAAACAGTTACCTAAACATAGCTAAGCTCCCTTTAGCACTGCTGCTTTGTTTTGAGCCCATATTGCTTGCTGAACATGCTTCAATTTTACTCTCTGAAGTTTTCCCTCCTCTTATTTTATCCCCTTGTGAAATGTCACAAAGAGGATCACTCTGACCAACATGATACGAACGTTTGGATCATTGAGTGTAATGTGCTATCCATATTTGCACTTCAAAGCATTGTGCTTTTGCAGTTAAATATAATCCTGTGCCCTCTTTTATAAGATGAGCAATAGAAATACCAGGATCTTTCCTCATATGCTGGCACAGTACATCAGCTCCAGGTTTACCTCTGCTGGCTTATCCAGGTCCTGATTTACCTTAACAAATGTCCACGCCCCTAAGACCAAGTGAAAGCAGCTGGAAGCCTGTGGATTTCAGCGTCCTCTTGACATGCAGCACTGTTTTAGAGACATCTTGGCTCAGGCTCCAGTTCTTGCTTGTTTTCACAGTGGATTTCAAGAATTTGTGAGACATCGTTTCACTTGCTTTTATCTTATGATAGCTTGTTCAGCCCCCTTCACAATTAGACTGACATTTTTATGGCTCAAAGTGACTGCATTTTTTTTTTTTTTAAGTAGGTCATGTGAAACATGAATGTGTTGCATCAACACATCAAGAAGACTTGGTGTATCTCCGTTCAGGCGCTCGGCATTTGCTACCACTACTCTGCATGCCATCCAGCCATCACATCCACTGGGTGCCCTCAGCTCACCTAGTGCTTCTTCAGAGAGAGATGGAGGGAAAAGGATTTTTTCTCAAAATAATTGGCAATTTATGTGAAGGGGCAACAGAGAGGAGCCAAGAACCAGGAACTCTAGATCTCCTCACCCATGACTGCTGCATGTCACAACCTGACACATCTCCTACCTGACAGCCACAATAGGTCCAAGACATTTCTCCTGAAAGGCAAGGTACCAAATGATGGAGCTACTGACAATATATGCATTTTCTTCTTTATCAGAAAAGAACAACCTACCTACTATTTCAAATCAAGTAGTAGTATGACTGAGGCACATCTTAAAGACCAGCCTTCAAAGTTGATTGGTGACCCATGAGAAAAGAAGGTATGTGATTAATTCCGTAAGATACTTCATCAACTGATTGCATAAAATGCCTGAGAAGCAGCAGCACAAAACTTGAAAGCTAAGGAACATGCTCCTGCAATGCACATTCAGAACTTCAAAACATACATACTTGTTGGACTTAAAGGACCAACAACAAAATTATATGCCAGAGCACCGAACTACTTGACTCACAAACAATTAAAGCATTCTTTCAGCATAAATTATATTTTGTAGGGTTAGTTTTCTCAGACAGTATATACAACGAAGTGTATATTTTCACAGAAGCTGTATCAAACTCTTAGATTTCTTTTCCTGTAAACTTTGGTCAGTCTAATTCCCTGAATGTGGGCTGGACCCCCAAACTAAACTCAAGTAGATATGACAAACTGATGCTGGAAACTTATTCTCGGGGGTAGTAGGGGGCTTTATCTCATAAAAAGTGGCTTTGGGTTGTATGTTTTTGGGTTTCCTAAATTCAGCATATGACAATTCCCACCCTTACTATTTTAGATGGGAAGGAAAGATGCCCATGGATGACAAACCCCTTTCTTATTCCAGACCTACCTCTCTTCCTCTAGCCCTTTTGCAAAAGAATTACAATTGCACTCATATATTTCAAGGTTGGTGTCATTCAGCTTCTGAATCAGTTTGGCAAGTCCTATATTTAAAAGGCATTAAGTCTTGTGAATTTATAGCTAACTGATCATACTCTCAAATGGAACAGCACTCAAGATTTAGTACTAACAGCTACACAACTTCTCCTTTGCTTCTAAATGCACAAACCAATTTTTCCTAACATGCTGTCCAACACAGTTCTTACACTTGCAACTCTCTTTGTACCAGAGTCAGGACAGACTCTGAGTTGCACTCAATTTTCTAATCACTTGCATAGCATTAGGGTTACATGTTTACCTGAAACGCGTGAAAGAAACAACTCTAACGCTGCTCTACGGAGTAAGAGTTCCAACATGTGCATAAACATGGGATTGCACTGCCAGTGCGTTGTCTTTATCTTACAGCTGGTTTCAGTCCCAAAGGCAGCAAGACTGGAAAGAGTTTGTTCACATCTGGTTACAAAAGATCTTATAAACATGCCTGATGTGACTCAGGGTTAAAAGGGTATCTATCCTGGATCTTAGAGTCTTCTTCAAGTAGGTTTCTCACTCTGTTTACTCTCAAGCAACATTTTTCAATCAGGTCTGGCAACAAACAGAATAAAATAGCCTTGGGATCTAGCCCTTAATGCCCAGTTAGTGCATACTGACACTCAACTGCAATTATTTTCCTTTCCTAACTTGAGATACAAAATGTCCTGTCTGCCAAGAACAGCCCAGCACAGTTATGCCTGTCTTTGCTTGATGCAGAATGATTTTCCACTGTAGATTCATTATGTCATTGAATTCAGTCATGGGAATAGTAACATTTTCACACATGTGGGAACTCATCTTGTGAATGCAAAGCTCATTTATTACAGTGATTTCTTCAGAGGCTGTAGTATGCTCATTTTATAATGAGGTTTATAATAAGGACAGATTCTGAACTGGTGAAAGCATGCAAATTTACCTGAAATCTGAAGTTTACAGCCAAGACTGTTTATTGCTGGTAATTAGTGGACTATCTTCCTTTTTTTTTTTTCTTTTTTTCTCCTTTTTTTTTTTTCTGATGTCTTGAGTAATTTAAAATATAATGTAATAAGGGAAGCTTGGGGACTTTGTAGCACAGTGGCTTTTGATTGCTTACTCTGAACTCACTAATGACTCTAATAAGATTGAACAATTTGAAGAGAGGGCCATCTCCAAAGCCACACTGTAAGATGTACTAACACCTTTGAATGACGCTTGGACTATTGCATTAAAGCCTGAGGAAAGAACTGGCTCCACCCTCTCTCCCTGTATAGCAGAACAGAACATAATTTAGACATAAATGTTAACTTAATAATGCTACAGTTATTGCAGCATCATAATTAGAGCACATTTTTATTTTGGAACATAATGTTAGTATGCTTAGAAAACGCAAATCGTTCATGTTTATGAAATGCTCACCCAGTTAATACTGCTAGCTGTAATTCTAAGCACAGGAACATGTAAGGAGTTTTGGTCAGATATTCACAAATACGTGCAACAGGAGAAAATGAAAAGAAATCAGCAGCCGTTCTGAACACATATTTGTAAATTCTTTTCCTTAAAACATCAGCAACTAATTATATGGGTCAGCAGAAGAGGGAGCTACGTTTTTATTGAGAAGTTTAATAACACAGCAGATCCTTTCACAGATATCATAGCTATGGTTGGTATTAAAATAAATAATAATTAAAAAGAACTCTCATTTTATTGAATTAGTAAGAGATGGTCTCCCTGGTGGTTGAAAAGAGAAAGCCCAGTAAAATGCTACTTTAGGGTTTCCTGGAAATATGATGAATTTAAACTTTCAAATAAAGCAAATGTACCAATTCAAATAAATTGATCTTTTTCACCATATGAAGTAGATATTAAAGATATAATTCTCTTGAGTTTTATACCTACGCTGTCATTGATATGACCGCAAAGAAATGTTATAATTTGGCTTAATTCTTCTGCATGAAAAATCAAACACTGTGTATATTTGAGTATCCTCTTGATTAAGCTTATTCTAAACATTGTAATCGCACTCTTATTTGCAAGAACAAAGCATTTGATTGCATCTTTTAACTTACGTTTTAAAGCAACAGGGCCAGGTTTCCTGCTTGGTGAAAGCTGTGCCTTTTCCCTGAAGGAGCTGTGTACACCTGAGCACAGATTAGGAACGAAGTTGAGCACCTGGGGTATAAAAGATGGACTGCTAAAAAGTGGTTTCACATGCACCACAGTATGTGTATCCTGCTGCTAATAAATACACAGAAGTGCTCATATAGTGGCAAGAAGAAATCACAACCAAAAAGCATGCAATAGGAACATGTGAACAGGTAGCTAAGAGCACACCCAGGCTCTGGCTGGATGGTGGGTTATGCTGTGCAGCAAGAGAGGAGTAAACTACCCCGTACCTACACAAGACTGGGTAAGAGTGTGCATTTCTAACTCACATGCACATGAGTTTTGGGGAGGGAAAGGAGGATAAGGGCCTTTAAAGTCTAAAGCAAATACAAGTACTGACAGCAGCAACAAGAAATATCATTGTTGGCCCCATCATTGTAGGACAAGATTTTAACATGTGAAACACATCTAACTTAAAGGCTGGGAAGTTATACACCCAAAATTCCTAATCTATCCAGACAGACCCTCACTATTTTCAAGCAAATCTCATGATCTCTGAATGTCTGAAATTTACGTGACTGAAGTGGAAAGAAGAAAACAAACCCTATAGGTGCCAATATGGATCTTCAAGCTCTTGAAAACATAATAAAGGAAAAGTTGATCTATAGTTTACCCTCCAAACATGTGTCAAGTAAGTGCAATGAGGCAAAACTGCATGCTGAAGGGTTAATTTGGCACTGAAAATCATGTGTCCATCATCTCTCTGTGCACGCAGTGTGAATGAAATTCAACCTCACTCAGTCCAGGGATCTATGCACAAGGGTCATATTTTCTTGTAAAATCCAGCAGATGAGTAGACACATCTGCAGAGGGCTCTGCCAATGAGTAAAACACTTTTCAAGCCTGCAGCCCAGATCCACAGATTAGGGGATAAATGATGCCCAGTCGGAATATCTGACCTCTATAGAAAAAGAATGATTTTTTTTTTTTCTCTGTACAGTCATCAACATGTGATCAGCATATTATCCGGGGCCAGATGATCTGGTTTACAGACATAGGCTAATACAAGTACAGGCACCCCAAGCTCCCTGTGTGCAAAACACCCGGGCGGCCCTGCGAGGAGGCGGTGGGCTGCCCGTGGCCCTCACTTGCCTCTGCCAGCCCCACGCTTTCGGTGCAACACCTGGGACACCTCTATGCCCATTTACAAGGGGCTTGTATGCACAGACACCACACCGTTCACGTGCTCTACAGCTCCAGCTTCTAGCTGAACCAGGGCATGCACGAGGTGCTGCACCCGAGATAAGAGCCCTTCTGCAAACAGCTGCAGCAGGGAGCAGTGCAGGAACCAGCTGTATCGGTGTTACCAGGGACTTTCCATTATCTGAAGTGTTCCAGCTCTGCTTTACCTCATAAAACAAAGCTGGCTGTGTTGCTAACCCTCAGCACTGAAAAACCATAAAGCAGGAGTCACACACATAAATCACACCTAAATGCCTTCTGGGTTTTGAGCCTTTAAAGTTCATGTTTTCAGGCTCTTCCCCATAAGAACTAAAAACTCTCTTTTCTACATGAAAATTGAGATACTTTCCTCACTATTGGAATCCACAGGCTAGAACTTAAAGCAAATAACTAAGACTGGTGATGAACTGTTGTAGGCTTATGACACTGATTGTGCACTGGTTTCTGCCAGTCTGTGGGAGAGACCAGGTGTGAAGCCCTGTGATGTCCTTTAGGGTGCAGACCTGAGGTCCCCTTTATGCAGGGGTGTGTATGCACCACTAAAAGTGTGCCAGTCTGAACTCTGCACCTCCACATGACACCCAGCACTAGCCCTGAGGGTCTAATCTGGAGGTCAGCCAAGCTTTGACAGAGATCCTTCTGTGAAGCATATCGTGGTTATTTTGTCTACACTACACTCATCTTGTTCTCATGGGATTGAGCAAAACCCTCCCACTATACCAACTTTAAAATGGCTCTGTAATGGGAGCCTGTAATTTATCAAAAAGTCCAATTAGGAACTCCTCTTTGTAGCCCTGTGAAATCATCCCTTCAGAAAGTCAAGAAACATATCCCACAACATACGAGGCTCTAACACTTGTAAGCAAATGGCCGTCTTTTGGGTATGCATCTGGGTCATTATATAAGCAAAGCACAAGTAACACAATAGGGCTAATGCCTTATTGTCTATGGGATAGTTTTAGGCAAATATTTCAGCTGCAGATGGTAAATACAGCTTCAAAGCCTAATGATATCTAACTGTGAAATAGCTGAGTCAGGTGCATTTACTAAAGTGTGGTGAGCCAAACACTAATTACAGTGCAGTTGCACCAAGATTAGTGTTACATCTGACATATTTTAAAAGTAGGCTTAAACCAGTGCCAAATGAATTCGATGAACCTCCATGAGCTTCATCCATAGGCATTTTATTGTGGCTAAAGAAGAAAGTTCCAAGAGATACAGAGCATGTTAGAAGATCTGCTGCTCATTTCTGAGAATCAGCACCAAGTTTTCCTGGAGCTCTGACTAAGTGGCTGAAAAGTTTAGTCACTCACAGGTGTTTTGCTGCCATCTGTCAACAGCTGATTATTGCAAACCTGTTTACTCACAGTCTAGTGCTGTGAGAGAGAACTTGCTATCTTTGCTCAATCTCTTTATACAGCTCCTGAGCATCTTCCCCCAGAACCAAACCGCCCCAGGGCTTTGGGAAATTGCAATCCACATCCCTAGATGAGCTTCACAGCTGGCCCCTACCTCTATGAAGTTCCCGAACTTCAATTCTGGCTCAGAGTCCTGAATTTGGAGACTTAATTATAGCACTGTCATTCAGAGGAAAATCTTCACAGGCTGGGGTATTGCCATTACTTGCCAGATGCATCCACACCCTGGTACTGATTACATGCATTACTGACCTCAGCTGAACCATGAGAACAATAAGGCTAGCCCTGGTCAGGAATCTTTCTGACAAAACCTGGTTTCACTAGAAGAGGCAGATGAGAATCTAACATATTTCACAGACACTTCCTTCACACACTGAGCTCCAGACAAATCACCACCAGGCTCTGGCTGCGCCAGCTCGGCAGCAGCCTCCCTGCCCGCTGCCTGGCAGCTCTCAGTGGATGACTGAGAAGCCTGAGCGTCCAAGGTCCATCAGGCTATGGAAGAAGCCAGGCCAGGCCCAGTACGGAAGCTAAAATCTGCCTGAATTGGAAGAGAACTTCAGCACATGCCAAAGGCCTTTGGAGAATACAGGAGCACGTCCAGAGCTGTAGGGTTTGCAGCCGAATGTGGGTCTCTGCATGGCCTGCTGCACAGACAGAGTTGGACACTAAATGTTTTTACTTACACTTGTAGGTACAGAATACTTGAAAAAACTTCCCCCAGCAGATTGCTAACCTGGCCATAAAGATGCAGTCTGCTGTGTCTGACTATCACCACAGAATTCTTCTAATGTGAGCAGGATTTTATTAAATACATATTTGTAAGTTTCTATTTATAAATATAAATTGTTGACCAGGAGCACCTCTAAGTACTAATAGCATCTTTCTATCCACAACCTTCAAACAGGGCATTCAGCCTTTTCCTCCTCAGTACAGGCATCAGAGGGTTTGTTTCAATCTGATTGTGTCTCTTTAGGTAGAGAAATTCTAACCTTGCTCAACAAGCATTTTGCAGAGTGAATAGGGTGATATGCTGGCCATCAGTCCTGTCAGAAGATATACATGCTAAACCTAAAAGTTTCCAGGCTTTTGGTCTCTCTGCCTCCCTGAATCACCTTCCTCATCAACAGCATTAGAGGAAGTTAGCCATGAAGGAACAAAAAGCAGGAAAATGCTTTACATCAAATCGTCCCAGTGTTAGAAACCAAGGTTCAGCATCACTGCACCTTCCCATACAGCACTATCCCATTAGGAATACTTTCATTTGATTAGACTGATCCATTGGCTCCTACTCCATATTACTTAACCCTCAAACCATTATGCCTTATTGAAAATAATTGGTAATGACAGTTTTGGGTTTAATATTTAATACAGTGGTTCAATGGAGTTGTACTGTTTGTGGTTATAGTTTCCATCGACTAATAAGCAAGTCAAGAGCAAAATGCATTTTTCTTCAGCTGTTACATTAGCAGAAAGCTAAACATCATGTTACTCATAATAACCTTAAACATTTTCAGAGAAATAGCTCCCAAAGCCAAGTCAAATACTACATTGATTTGTGGTTTACTTGTTTTCCTTTTTATTACTGGAGGACTGTCTTTTTAGTAGCTTTAAGGAATGCTGCAAGGTGGCTGGATGGACTGAAAGGCATTTCTTTACATGTCAGGCCAACTTTCCAACACCCCTTCACACAGCGCCCTGTGGGCTCCTCCCTGCCTGCGCAGCTGCAGGGGCAGGGCACAGAGTCCTCTGGCTCCCGCTGCCCATTCCCACAGCAACTCCTCTTGCCCTTGCTCATGCCAGTACCACCCTCTGTGGGGCTTTGCTGCATGCCAGTGACCTGGGCTGGGTTAGAAAACCCTGCAAGGGAAGGGAGACGGGACCTTCCTCAACCAAAGCTGCCATACTGTGACACTACCATCTCAGAGGAGAAGCCTTCTGCACATTGCTCCCTTTTCTGCACAACAGAGAAAGGCTGTGGAAGAGCAGGGCTTGAGCGGCTGTGAGATATCTTAAAGTAATGACAAACATATGGAGGTTTGTCCTGCAAGGGCTTACCCACCTGTACAAATTTTGGGTCAGGTTACCTGGTGTCTCGCCAGTAGCTTCAAAAGAACTTTATTTATTTACTCTAGCCAAGAATTTGGCGCTCTATTTTTTAATCTGCCCACATCTTTCACCTCCTCCTGTAGTGCTTGTTCTCCCAGGGCTTTTTTTTGCCATTAACACTCCCAGTTCTGGATGATTATTACATTAACAGGGATTCCAGCTGAGGGTGGGGCTCACTCCCAGCAAATTAGTCAGTGTGGATCTCCACTCCCCCGTGGCTTGGTTCCCACCAGTATCTGAGCGGGCTTGTACATACTGCAACCACTGCTGTGATTTACTGGAAAGAGACCCCTCATGTGTCATTCATAAGCTGCGTGGATGAGACAGAAATGACGCTCAAGTACCTGAATTACAGAAAGAAAACTGACATTCACTAAACATGTTCTGTATTTTACCAGTGCCAGATGATGCTTCTGCAAACCCTTCCTGCTCGCTCCTACGAGCTGAGCTTTTGTATGTTATCTTGCACACAGAAGACTCTAAAGGCTCTAGATACAGTCAGAAGCACGCTCCAAAGACCAGATCCTTTAATGAGCTGAGTACCTCCCCAGCTGTGCTAACTACCTGTCTCTATAATTTTATTTGGGACCTATAAAGTACGCAGCCTCAGACTCTGAATTATTAGAAAAGGACTCGCCAGCACCAACAAATTACTATTGGAATTACGTCTTACGAATTCTTTACCACACTGAGACAGAAATGATTTGAGAAGGCCCAGAGCAGCATGCATCTTTCAGAGATGCGCCTCCTAATTCCATAGCTCACACTTGAACTGAACCTCAGATATACTGAGAAATAGCTCACAGTGCTTACAGCGTAACTGTCCCTTATCCAACCTCTACCACAAGAGTACATTCAAATGAACTTCCTGAACTAGACGGTCAAGCAAGGTTAGCTTCACAGATCCTAAGGTGGGAGAGGAAAGTGATTTTCTATCATTGAAACTTCTGACAAAATTATAACAGAAAGATCAATTTACCAAAAAGGGAAATAAGATTGCTGGGTGGACCCAATGCTTAAAATGGACTTAGCATTGTTTTTGAACTTATTTAGAAGCATGATGGAGAAACACAGCTTTGTTTCCATTTATAAAAGTCCAAAATGACAACCTGAATTTAGGACTTGACAAGTGCCAGGCTGACCTAATTGGTAACAGAAGGACCATATTCTTAGCTGAAACATAGGTGCACCACGGGCAGCAGTCAGGCAACCTGCCCCAGCTGACCACAAAGCTGGCTGGAGAAAACCAAGATGAAGAAATGCCTTACTGAACCCTTTGGTGTTCACTTGGAGCATGATTCTCCCATATATACCTGTACCTAATCAGTGATATCCACAGATGCACATTAGGGTAGCAATGTGGATTTATTTTGCCCTGATATCAGACAATGAATAGCTCTACCTCGAGTTCTTAAGGAGGAAAATAAGAGACATGTGACTATTTCTTCAGTATCAAACATACTTATTGTAGATTGAGATAGTTTAATCAGCAATTCCCAATAGATTCCTTCTAAATTTCTTCTAGTTGGACATAGAGCTGTGTAATTTCATTGCAGGGGTTGAAAGGGAAAACACAATGTGAGAAGCCACCAACATTTCTCTTTCAGAAGTGTTCAGAGAACAGCTGCAGTTGCTTCCCTGAATTTTGCTGAAAATTGAGGTTTCTCACTGTCAACTGCCCCAGGGCGTGTGTCACCCCCAAGGGAGCCCGATGAGGGGCTAAGGCTGCACTCCTCTACACCAGCTGCATGGGATATGGGCCCTTGGTGGAAAGCCCTGTTCCTGCTGCTCCCTGTTTGCTGTCAGCACCTGCGGTAATGCAAGCACTGCCGCGTTACGAAGCACGGTGGCAGCAGCAGGGGTGACCAGCTCCTTTTCAGGCAGGCCCAGTTTCTCCATGTTTGCTGGAGAGCTTCTGAAAGCTGTGTGCAGTTAGTGACTTGCTTCTTAAGAATTCCCCCAACACAAAGCCATGTAAAATAGGTCCAGTCAGGAACTGAAATCCTACTAAGTATAAATCATCATATCTTTCATTTTTACCTATTCACGGAGGGTAATGCACCTTGTGCACCATACAAATCCAATTTAAGCTCTGAGAATAGGCTCTAAGTAGGACTTAAGTAGTACAGGGGCCGTTAGGCTGACCCTCTACACTGGGGTTAATTTCATCCAAAAGCTTTTCCAGGAGATAAGGAAACAATCTTTCATGTACAAAGTGCTTGAGGAAACCAAGAAACAGTAAAAGAATCTGCCTGCTTTGAAAGCTTTGTATCTCACCTCTACACTCAATAGAGAGATGTGTTGTGTTGACGTACTGTAGATTATACCTTAGCCAAACGGTGAAGTTAAAAGGAAACAGGATCCCTTGACACTGTTTTAGACAACCCATAATACGGCACTATCATTAAATGAAGTTTACAAAAGGCTTCTATTTACATGTCTGCAGAAAATAGAACAGGGCACAGGATGCTGATTGCAGTGTAAATGTTAACTGAGGGACTGAATGGCACTTGCTGGGGGTGCGGAAAATCTAGTGCAAACAAAAAGAGGAGAAAACGGTCTCACTGTCCAAAGCAGCCCTGCATCCCAACAGCAGGCTGGCTTTTGGTGGAAATAAAACAGCCCTTATTCTTGAACAACGCAGTCATGCTACAGGAATTGAAGGCAAGATCAGGATTAATGGGAGATATCCAACAATTTAAAAGATGGTTGTGAAAAGGTAGCTTGATGCTGGCAGGCCTAGACATAACTCAGCCTCTATGCTGGCTGCTTCCAGAAAAGGTCTCTAGAATTGGTGGTCAGAAGTTCAAAGAGATGCAATGCACATCCATACCTTGGGAATGAAGCGTTGTTTTCATGGCAAAACCTCACTCTGTTGTTCACACCTGGGCCATTATATGTGTGTGAAAGTCTATCAAGTTCACATTGGAAAGGTGGGGCTTGGCTATGGGCAAGTGAATCCACATCTGTTTTGCTTCTGGCATGGTTTGGAATTGGAAGGGGAGAAGGGAATCCCAATTCTAAACAATTTTCTGGATAAAGAAGAAGAAAATACCTTTCAGCGGGAGACAGATGAATTCAGGTGCATATTAATTGCTTTTAATTTAAATAACAAAAAAAGGAAAAGGAACAAAAATCTCAGAATAGTATTGGTGACCAGAATATGACCAGCAAGGATTAAGACACCAAACTTAGATTATTTACAGACCAGAGTTATTTTGGGCAGTGCTGTGTTCTTATTTTCTCTTGCTTCTGAAAACATTTCCAACAAGGCTGTGTATAAGGACCCCGGTAGAGGTGAATGCTATTTGTGAACTTTGCTGTTTGTAACCAACTGGTTTTACCCACACACTCAAATAACCCCAAAATGACCTCCATTCATGACTAATCTAGGGCTGAATTGAAAGTGGTGCCTTTGAGGAGAAAGCTCTGCATCGCCCAGAAACAGCAAGTACCAACCTGTGCTTCCCCACTGCAGTCAGTAGAGCCAGGCCACTTACCACCACTGTAGCTCTTGCCCCCTATTTATTATATGGAAGTTTGTAATGCCGGGGTTTGCACCTCGCCCAAGATTTACCAGAATTTGACCCTTTTGCAAGTTTAGACATCACTCTGTGAGGTCAAATTAAATGTTTTATTCTATTATGTAGCTATTAAGACCCAGTCCTGCAAAGATCTGCCGCAAACAGCTTTCCTCAGAGGAGCACTTCCCTGCAAGGCCTTTGCATCATAGATGTGCTGTGTCACACACACTCTAGTATCATGTGTAGCCACACATTGTCATTAACCACCCTTTAGTAGGTAATAGGGTGAAACATGTCAGTGAACCATAAACCCAGACTGATTTAGAAGATAAATTGTAATGGCCCAGAAGTAGCTGTTACCGTCGTTCCTGTCAATACTTCACCTTTAAAAAAATTCCCTAAATACTTACTAATACTATCAGATGTAATAGCTGTCAATAACATTTACTTTAAATAGCCCCCAAACACATTACATAATCTGCATTTAAAAAGTCCATCTTGCCAATATTTGAAGGAGTTGCAGCAAGCTGTCCTGTCACCTCTGGTATGCTCCTGGGAGCAATGCTGCTCTTTGCTTTTTCACATTAACCATTCTTCACCACCTGACCCACCTCTTGCTGAACTTTAAGGCAAGGACAAGACATGAGAGGCAGAAACTTTGGGTGTAGCTGCATGATGCATCAGGTCCAGTGGCAGAGCCGGTATCAGTTGTTCCTGCTCCCTCCCATACCAACAAGGGCGATTTCCGAGTGGAATCATTTCGGCGATGCAGGCTGCAGTGTGGCCACGTTGACGGCAACAAGCCATGAAACTGGGGTGGGAATGAATGGGAGGGAGCAGCCCGATGGGGTAGAGACACCTCATGGCAGTTTCTTGGCCCAGTAATGTGTGGTACATTGCTGCACCTGCAGAAGGACAGCAGCGAGCCTGAATGGAGGCTCTGCCCTAGCTTTGTCCCATCTCTCAGATCATGGTTTTGTGTTTTGGGTAACAGTACCACAGCACTGCCAGGCACAAGCGCCTGCTGGGTGTGCTGACAGCTGGCTGACCTGGGCACACGCGCAACCCAGCGTGCATTACCACCGCTGAAGATTACTGTTGGTTAGGAGGGAGAATGAGTCGCACATACTGCAATTACACAAAATAGGGATCATGATAATTACTGGATAGCTTCAAGAGGGAGGCAGGAGGAATAATTTTTCACATGGTAAGTATTAACTGTCAGTGTTAATTACCAGTATTTATGGCTGCCGCTTCTGGGATTAGCCAAGTAAGCACAGCGTGATGAAGTAGGGCATCGCTGCCGGAAGTGGAATCACGCTCCTTGGGGCAATGGAGGAGCCACAAGATAATCCCATGTCTTTCAGGTGTCATCCACCTCCTCTGCCTCTCTGGCAAAGCAACACATTGCAGTTTTGTATGTCAACAGCATTGAGCAGAAAATATCTTGGCTAAGACATCTGCAATTTTTAGATTTCACTCAAGCAGGGCCGATGCTCCGCAGCCTCCAAAGAAAGGGATGAATCTACATCTGTGAAAAAAGTGGACCTATAAGTAAATATATGACATACAAAAGAAGTCATATGTCTAATACTTCTGTTGGGAGTCAAGATCTAGACTTCTACAGTGTTTAAGGGTCTGGGGCCAAGGTAGCCATAGAGAGAGTAAAGTCCTCTTTGTTAGTGCAGCTGTTTCAAACTCATCCAGATGTAGTTCCACCTGTGTGGGAGGGCGCAGCAGGAACAAAATCACACTCATGCCCAGAGCTGCCTGGATAAAAAACAGAGGCAATGCTGACAGAAACGTCACCAAGGCCGTTTCTAAAGGAATCAATAATCTAACTAATTCAGAAGCCAGCATTTCCAAAACCTTGCAAGTAGCAACGGGAAAAGTTAAAGAAGGATGTGGGAGGTGACTTGTTGCACACTGGAAGCAGGAGACACCGAAGGGTTTTTAGGAAAGGTGGGAAAGATAGTTTTGGCTGTGGACAGAAGCTGCTCGGGAGGAGCTGCACCCCCAGGGATGGGCACTCTTGGATGCCATCTACTGGTACGTTACCTGCTCACTTGGCCTAGGTACCCGAGCTGGTCCCCTAGTACACTCTGTGTCAAATCCACAGGAAGGAGCTTTCTGGCTTACTAACCCCCCCCCACACGACTAGAGATGAAAGTGTGTACAACTAATTGTATTCGCATGCATGTTTACAGATCAAGGCCTACATGTGCTCCTTCTCCCCAGACTAAGCCTACAAAACCAGACTCTTAGGCCTGCTCTGAACCCTGCACACATCCACCTGCAATGCCAAAGCTTACAGCTGAAGGCCCTGAGGGTGCAACTTCACTTGTGACATCTCTAGGTCACTCAAGTGTTCAGAAATAGCTATGCTGCATACGGTTCTTGAAAAAAGGAAGATTAGAGAAAGAACAGTGCCAAGAACTATCATCCCCAAAAAATCAATTCAACAATAACAGTTTTTTAAATGCCACAAGTAAATGCTGTATTTTCTATTTCATCTTCCTAACATACTTTAAGTAACAGCAGGGATGCATGTGGCCCCATCTCTGCAGTAAATGCCCAACAACACTGAGAGCTCTATAATAAAGACAAGGCATACTGAGTTACCATCACAAGATTGTTGTTGTTTTGGGAGATCTTTGAAATGGGAGCATTTCAAATTATATTTTAAGATATCCGAGTCATCGTGGCAAAGCATAGTTTGTAGGCAGAGGCACTACCTTTTGTTACACTGACTGACACAACCTAAAAAACTTTAGGGCACAACAGGGACCCTGGTGAAGCAGCAGCAGAACCTTCCACAGACTAGAATAGTACAAGGCTATTAATTTGCATTGCATCTGTTGGAATATGATTAAATTATACCTCTTCCAGTGTGGGCAGTGGTAATTATTAGTTTGAAAGATGCCTGCTAAAACATCACTAAATGTAAACTTGCAATATAACAAAGGTGGTACTTAGAAAGCTTAGATGACCTTTCCTCCCTAATCTAGATCTGAAAATTCTCCGTTACTTCAATGAGCGAATTAATCATATTTTATTCTGAGACTTCTGTTTTTCTTATAAATCTTAGAAATTATGAATGTTGTATGAATCTGTCTCCTGCAAATTTACAGTTTGAATGAGCATTTCAGTGCCTTCTAGAATCAAGGCACTGCTGGGTATGAGGATGCACTTCCCAAAGAATTAAATAAAGCAGGGTCAATTATCACTGGAATGTTAACCAGAACTCTAGAGGGCAAGATAAATCAATAGTAAATACAATCTTACTAGTAAAGTGTGTGTCATTTTCAGTTCAGTGTACTGCAGAGCACATTGCTCTGTTAAATTAAGTAAGAATTGTATTAATATCATGTCATGTAGCAGAAATAGCAGTAGGTGAAGCTTCCTTCATGAACCCAAAAAGTGATGCAATGGCAGCTTGTATGGATATAATTGTATATTTTGCTAGAATCAAAAATAAAAGTTTTAATGTATTATTAAATTCCTTGCTTGGAGGCAGGCATTCGCACACCTACAATTATTTTAATTGCATGTTCCAGATTTTTTTTTGTTTTTCAGAATTTTATGACAGAAGCCGAAGTTAAAATTAATACCTCACAACATACTTTCCTGAGTTTCAGTAATAAGTCTTTCTCTTTGGGTAACGGAGCAGTTTGTTCAGTGTGTTATATTTTTAGTTTTATGGAACAGTTTTGGAAAAAATTGTGCCAAACAAAATATGTGCGGTAACCAGTATGCAAACTACTGTAAATTAAATAAGTCTGGAGAGCAGAAAAGAACAAGTTTGGAAGCTGAAGACTACGCTACAGTCCAGGAAGAGGTGACAGCGGATTTACACGCTGCAGCCTCTGGAATCCTTGTGAAATTGTGCCTCTTAGATATAGGGGGAAAATGGTCTTTCTTTAGAAGGATATTTGTTGTATTTGTAGGTTAACTGCATCTTAGGAAAGATAAAATATCATATTTCTGTTTGAAAGGATGACCTCGTGACTGAGGAATTTCACAACAAAACGTTGAGAAATGATGCTGTTGTGGTTAAACTGCAAGTAGGGGGTTGGCTATGTGAACTTGGTACCTCCTCATGGCAGGCTAATATATGGGTTTGCAGCATGTTCCTACTCTGCAGTAACTTTTCATATATGTTCCTTGTCAGCAGGAAGTTGCTTAGCTCACTGTCACAGCAGAATGGTCATGGGAAGAGCAAAATCCTTCTGCTCACTACGCAGTGCTCTGTGTGATTACCATGGAGCATCTGACACACTACACACATCCCACCTGAGCTCCTGGGAAGCTCTGGTGGAGCCTTTTACTATGACCTGGGCTGAGTTCCTGATTCTGTCACTGAATTCTTCCACGATCTAGAGAAAACCAGGCTGCCCTCCCTCCCCAAAGCCTGCTGCTGCATCCCCCAGACTGACATTTTCCCAGATCTTACCGACAAATATCTTTCAACTCCTCTACATCTGTGTATCACAAGAACTACCAAGACCAGTGCAATTTCACTGATGACTGTGGTATTTCTCCTGATTTATAGCAAACTAAGTGGAATGGGAATTGGGTCAGAGCTCTAGGGGGTCACACACATTGCCATTTGCCACCCCTTCCCTCTAGGGCAGGAGGCTGGATAGCAAGTGCTCATATTCTCATGGCAAGGGCACCTCCTCTAAGAAAAAATATTCATATATACCCAAATCTTGACTTTCATTAAGCTTAATGCATTTGCAGCCAATTGAATTTGATAGAAAGCCTTTCCCAGGTAGTATTTAAGCTCATCAAGAACACTAATCAATGGCTGGTAGTTAAATGCATTCTTAACTTTTTATGTGCATTGTCCTTGTGCCATGTGCTGTGATGTCTTTATAACAGGATCATTAGAGAATATCACAAAGATTAATAAAAATATAAGGTGAATTGGACGCAAGGGGTTCCATTAAATAGAGCAGGATTACAGACAAACGAGGCTCTGTGGTATTTTGAGCTGTAATATTTTAAGTGGGTTTTTGCTATGCTCTATTGTTTGTTGGCCTTTTTCTTAGTTCTTCCTTTTACATTGTACTGAGCTCATGTAAAATAGGTTGGTCCCAGAGCAAGCCCAGAGTTGGGAGGAGAAAAAAGCTCATGTTCCCAAACTGTCATGTTTCTATTCTCCCTCCTGGAAAGAATATGAAACCAGGACTTAAAATAAAAGGCAGGAATTCTAAACAACCCCTTTGACTGTTTTTATCCAAAGGCAGAGTTTACAGCTGAAAAATTCCATTGATCCATCGATATGTTTCTCAGAGAGGAGCAGGAGAGGAGACTGCATTTATTTCAGGAAGATAAGCTCTATTTAAAAACAAACTATTCAGCTCCAGGCTGAGCTCCACACGCTGACTCTGCCCATTAGAGGATGTAAAAGCTCAGCAACAGGCGGCTGCGCACCAGCTGTCCTTCCAGCGGCGCAAGCAGGAACCCCTGGCAGACGGAGGCTTTTGGGGTAGCCTGGGGCAAGTCACCGCATCTCCCTGTGCCTCAGTTTCTCGATGTAAAATGAGAAATGATGGCTTCATCTTCTACCTTTCGTCTTTATTCAAAATGTTACAACATATTACATCTCTTGCCACATATACACATCACCTAATATAACGAGGCCAGAACTAGCTTGGAGCCTGTAAATATTAATGTAAGTACGATACTAATAACTTATCGTAAGAGGCCAAGTGATAAGGACAGTCTGGGAACCTAGGAGTGACTTGCACCTTGGTCTGGGGTGGAGATTTAAGACTTAACTCTTTCAGCACTCTAATAAACTTTATGGTTTTCATTTTCTCTATTTTTCAGAGAAAATCCTCTACACCATCTCTTTGTTTTAGTGAAGTCTTAGCTAGTCTGTTCTAGTTCTGCTGACCTGGGAACGAGCTTCAGCAGTCTTTAAGGCCCCCAATATTAACATGAAAGTCTGTAATCACATCTTCACAGCTGTTAGAGCCCACAGTGTCACTGGGAGTTTGCATGGCTAAAACAGAATTTGCTCTATAATCCATGTGCTGTGCTGTTCATGCATGGTAATTATGTATAACAAAATCCATAAGGAAGGAAGCAGCTACATATAGTCTGCTTTTAAAACCTGAAGGGGAAGACTTATTTTTACTATCCAAAGAAACCAGCTTAAAAGAAAATTATTTCGTACTTTTTTGATAACCAACAACCACTAAAACCATCGGTGGCCCCAAATTTCACAATGGACTTTCTGAGCATCCTTGCTGTTTCAGATGGTCAACTATTAATCTCTTTGGGCCAGCAGATACAAAATTCTGTGATACAGCCATTTTATCTAAAGAGCAAATCATTGACTACGCTCATAACACAACTAACAGGCCCACATGCTGGGAAGAAGATGGTATAGACATGCCAGAGTAGAGAATGACTGCCATTTCTGGTTACCAGCATCCTGCCACTATTGCACATCCAGTCCCAAGTAATCTGTAGACCACAGAAGATCTCATTCCCATGCAGAGAGAGATATATGACCAGCTTTCCAATTCAACATAATTTACGAAATACTTATCCATGGAAAATCTAGGCAAAACAGAACTGTCACTGTTATATTTCCTAGCCCCTTTCCCCTGCCTTTTCAGTATTTCATGGGAGTTGTAATTTGGGTGCCTAATTTAGTTCTGTGGTCAGCATCTCTTACAATGTATTACTTCTGAGACATTAAAAGCTGTGAAAAAACATGTCCTGTCATGGCAGAGACAACCTGAGCACAGCCCCAGCACACAAAAGACAATGGATATAAGAAATAAGTGAAGCAGAATTTCCACTAAGCACTGAGAGTAGGCTTATAAAATAAAAATATAATTGAGAAGAAAAGTGAGGCTCTGGGGCAAAATTTGGTGCTCCTAACCTCAAAAAAGACCCCAACCGGAAAAACAAAATCCAAACACCATCCCCCCTGCCCCCCTCCCCCCCCAGAAAAAAACCCCACCCCAAAATCAAATCAGATTTCAGCAGAAAAGTGTCACTACCCAATCTAGTGAATGTCAGAACAAATAATTGAGGCAGTGAAGTTTGGACCAGCTTTGCCACAAATAACCTATGACTAAACATAGGCCTGACACACAGAAAATCAGATGTTCATAGGAACTGTTTTACTTTTAGGCCCCATAAGAACTAACTCATCTTGATATCTCAGCTGCATTTACTTCCCTGCTTCCAAGCCATGCCTTCCTTCCCCATGCCTTAACTGCCACCTAAACACTACTGTCTTTTGGAGGGGGTGCGGTAAGGGGCAAGGAAAAGAAACAGCCATTAGCAGAGAAGTGAAGCATTCAGCAGGCAACAGCCCTGTGCTCCTGCTTTTGAGGCTGCTCTTGGGACTCTGGCATTGCCCAACAGGAATATTTCTGCTTTGTTTAACACTGTGAAAAAACATCAGTCGACACTGTAATGTTAAGAGTGGTGGATGCAAGTATGACCGATAAACAAACACGTCTTTGTTTTAATAGTGGGGAGTGACTTATCATAGTTAATTATAGGAATTTACAGCTATTTATGTGAACTCAAGAAAGCAGAAAACATTCATTTGTTGGTAGTGTAACTGCTGGGTGGAGGCAGCCCAGATGCATGGAGATGAATGCTAGACTGTATCTTGTTTGTCTTGTTGTGCACAACTTTACTATGTAAATTTGAACTTCAGTGAGTAGCTACTTGGCACATTAGAATGTATAATTATAGACACACAAAAAACCCATGGAAAGTGACATTTAAACATTGTTTCTTTGTCACATATCAGTTAAATATAGAAAAAAACATATTTACTTTAATCCGCAGTAGACACTTGGTCTCGCACCTGCTGCTCACACGCAAAATATGTCGTTATCACTCAGCGTCCATCCTCTTACACAGAGAAAACAAAGTCACTTTGGTTCAGTTTTGTCTCACTTCAAGCCTCAGAGGAGCTGCACTTACAGAGGAATGTTAAGCAGAAAACAAAACCAAAATAGCTCTACATCAACTACAGTTCATTTGCAGGGGAAAAAAAATGCTGCTCTTGTGTGCATTCAGTAATTATCCCAAAACAATTGTGATATGATGGCATGAACTCCAGAAACATTTTTTTGCCCATTTTTCAAAGACTGCAATGCTACCGATATATGCCACTGTCATCATTAGCGGGCACACCACTACTGCAGAAAGTGCTTGGCCAACGGTACGGAGCTGGCAGAGCCAAAGACAGTATGGTACACTGCACACTGCTGTTAGATAATGCTGCTTATGTCCTACATATTTCTTCTGGACAAGAATTATTGTGAACAATTATTTAAAACACGTAAACCACCAGTTTCTAATGAGCACCAGAACTTTTGCTAGGAAGGACCTAAAAGCATTCCCAGCTCTGTAAGGATAAGTTTCAGCTAGCAATCAACTACATCTAAAACCTTTAGATATATAAATAATTCTCCAGTACTGCAGTGGCTACCTGCATCATACTCGTTAATGCATTTATCTTTGGAAGACCTCCTGGAAGAAAGGAAATCGATCTTTTTACAGAGGGAGGACCAAAGCAGAGAGACATTAAGGAGGGAGTAGATTGTCTGAAGCAGCACAAGTGCTGCTAGCACTGACCTAACCTCATCCTCCGTACGGTGTGGTGACATGCAGCTGTGACAGCTCACGCTCGCAGACATGAGGCTGGGCTATTTCTGTGAACTCAGACTCTCAGCAGAGCCTGTTGGAAGAGGACTAGGTGTCGAGAAGCCGTGCTGGAGCCGGCTCCATCCCCACCGTGGACACGGACATGCCCCCTGTGGCTTGCCCAGGATTACATCCAAGGAAGCTGTGCAAGGAAAGAGCCGAATCAGAATTTGCAAGGAGGCGCTGGATCACCTTTTGTCCCATAAAAACAACACTCACATTGGACCAGATCTTGAAAATTTTCCATTCCCTTAAGTCAGGCCAAGGATTAAAGGGGCACAAGGACCCAGGATTTCAGATGCTGCAATCTAACATTAATTTGATTTAAACTTTCAAATAACTCTCCTCCCAAACTCAGGTTTCTCCTGACAAATAGCTAACATATAAAATTAAACAACTGAAAAAGAACAAGTTTTACATGTTACCTCACAGAACATGGGACATGTCTATAAATTCTTCAAATTATCTATGCAGGAAGCAGCCATCTCTGGGGTGGAACAAGTGAACTGTGTGACTGCCACATAGCAACAATAGTGAGGAGCAAAAACCTGTGTTTAGTCAAAACTACAGCAAGGGATTTATGGAGTACTGTGTTAGTGCTGAGGAATCACACAAGCCAACCAGCTTCCCATGGCTGTCTGTACCTTTTTCTCTTTCTCTTTTTTGAAAGAACCAAAGACACAGAGCTATTTTTTTCCCCCAAACACTCCTTGCCTAATTATATCCTGTCTTGTTTTCTTGTGAAAAACCTTTAAGACATTTTTATATTATAACTCAAACCTGCACATCGTGCACTCCAGAAGGAAAAATGAGCACCATCTTCTGGGCTACATTCCCACATTTTTGATCCACTATTTGTTTTGCAGATATAATGATTATTTGTAGTTAAGAGATCAATGGAAGTTCTAAACATATTCCTGTGACATCCGGCGTACAGCTTGCATTCAGTCACAAATGAAAATAACCACACCACGCGTGGGTGTCTGAACAGTAACGCAAACACCCAAAGCATAACAGGCCTGAGGAGATACCACAAAGAATACCAATTCAGACTTAAAATGTCATATGGCATCATTACACTATGTTTAACAAAAATAAGGGAGCAGAATGGAAAGGTTGCAAAAATGCTTGTAAACAACACTACCAGGTGGGATGTTGATGCAGCCTCCTGAAATGGCAAGTGAGGCAAATTGTGTAACCCACAATTAACGTGTCTAAAACCAGCCCCACCCCCCCTCACTCCCCCAAAAACCCCAACAAACTGTATCGACCAGTTGCAGGGAAGTAGAACAGGGGAGTGAAGGGAGGAAAGAAGGAGTAATGATAAATATTCTTAGAGATTTTATAGTTAGACATATTATAAAACACCAAAGATATCTGCAAAGTCTGCTTCATTCTACAGTAGTAGTATGCATCACACAGGGTGCTTACACCTTTGTGCTGGTTTTGATTTCTCCGTGTGCTTCATTTTCCATCCATTAATTCCTTTCAAGCCATTCTTGCACACACCTCCTACTTTTAACGAACCTTTACAAAACTGCACTGTTTCTCAGGTCACACTTCAATTTGTGAAGAAAAAAAGTCGTGTCTGATCTTTTTAGATCTTTCCTTTATACAATAATACTTATTCCAAAAGGCTTTCTACTGGTCTGGTTAGGTTTTTGTTTTCTCTGTTTCTTTCCCAGGGCAAAAATTATAATTCATGCTGGTACTACAGAGCTCCTCTTTAGCAAGTGCTAAACAACCAGAAATACAGTGGCTACTGGCTAAACTTCAAAAGCCTGGAGTGCAGTCCCAGCATGGAGGCTGCACATACACGTTAGAGAGAGCTGGATGCATTATACATTTGTCTGACTTGAGTATTCACAGATGAGGAAATCAGGTTGATTGGTTCTGGGTCTTTTGTGAGCTCTGACAGATCCTGACCCACATTTGTCATCCTAGTCATTTTATTCAAACCATAAAGGCGACTTTATTTCCACTCCTTACCTGCTCACTGGGAGGCAGGAGACTGGTTTATTAGGAAAAGAAGTAGGTACTAATCAAGTTGTTCACGTGACAAAGACAGGGCTTTGTCTGTATGGTATTTCATATGTTGCCCTATACCCATGTTTCAACTCAAATATATCCAACGTCCAAATGCAAGTGCAGCCTGACCTCCATATTTAAAGGAAAAGCACAAGAAAGCTTCACCTTTCTTCACCTCTCAGCACTGGCCAAAATGGGTGTGTACATGCAGTATCAATGGGCCAGCATGGTTAAGGACTCCCAGACAGACTCTGCTATCATCTCTCTTAGTTGCCTACTAGCCCCATGCTGCCTTCAGCCTGTTGGCCGGTGAGTGCACACAGATGAAAGACTTTCCCCGTTTTCCCGCCTGCCTACTTTCTGCAGAAGCAGGGACACAGGTGAAGTTCTGTATGCTCAGATGACGGGACTCCCCTTGCACTCCCACAGCTCCTTAGCCGACCTTCCCACAGCCAAAGCTCAGTGTTTTCCTGCACAGAACAATTTGGCAGAATCGTAGGTCACCTTCCACATCTTCCTGATATGCATGCACAAAACTAAAACTTCCCTTTTCCAGATAAGCTATTTGAGTTGTTTGTTTGTACAATGTTATCCTGCCTGTGTCAGTGTATGACATTTTAAGAGGTGAGAGTATCCATTTAGTTCACCCCCAGACTGGACTGTGATTTTTTTTCTCAATGTAACCCAAGACAATGTGCCCTGCTTATTTTCTGATCATGTCCAGATTGCTTCTCTCCCAAGAATGGGGCACTTCATGATTTCTGACGCTGAGTCAGAAGCAACTAAATCGCTCGACAGTTTGCCTTTGAACAACAGGGATGGGAATTGATTATGGCTAAGTGAAGCTGTCAGACTACAATTTACTAAGACAAAGTCATCTACATCACCTAACTCCTTATAGTGTTTTGAAATTTGCAGACATGTTACCAGTGAGCACGTATTGATTACCATTCCTTGAATGTGGCAGAGAGGATTTCCCTACTGAGTGCTAAGTGATGTGTATGTTGAAACAGATTTAATTGAATGTAAGTATGTTATTGGTAATTTTATTTGGATTTCCCACATGGGACAAATCACACCCATTACTGAGAAGTACAGCTCCTGGAAGGGGGTCCAAACCTGTATCTGAAGTTAAAGGCATTGGAAAAATATAGGGTGAGGTGGTGAAAGGAAAACTGTTAATTGCTCAGGACTATTGCAGAGACATAAGAAAGGGATTCTTCTTATATAATTTAAGCCATTTAAAAAGTGGGTGTCTAAAATCTTTTTCCATATACAGATAGAAACCTATTTTAGATAACTCTTTGAAAATGAAATGAACCGTCCAATGAAGGCAATGTTAAAACACAAATTAGAATAAATTTCTTAAAATAAGGCAAGATGATTCTACTTTGTAGCATGACCCTATCCTGAGATATTCCTTATTTTCCTTTCCTCTTGTAAAATATTTCCCAAGAATAGTGAAATAGGTACGGAGTCACAGGGGTAGGAATTAGGTAGCTGATATATGCAGGTACGGTCTGCGATACAACTGTTTGGGTGTTTTGACAATACATATACAACTGCCTGAAACATTAATATTTACAAAGCAACAGTTCCTAATTTTGCAAAGGTCTCTGTGTACGTGGAAAATACTACACAGAGCTTGCATGAAGACGGTAAAATCTAAAGGACAACTAATACAGTCTGTCCTTCACTTAGTGTGCAAATGATATCGTCACTGATGTTAACAGAAACTGCACCCGCACATTTACAAGTGAGTGTAGTTTGGAGTGCCTACAAATCAAAAAACCTGAAAACACTACTCCAAAGAAATACACAAGCTATTAATTCGAATCCTGATTGAGCTGACAACCACTGAGTTTTCAGTTGTTGAAATTCCATGTTCGACATGCAAGAGAGAGGAGAGAAGTACATTGTGAAACTGCATTTATGACCAAAGAAAATTCTCTGACTGCTTACCAGTGATGTAAAGCAGTGTGCAGGGCTGCTCCGACTTCCCTCTGCGTGGAGTAGTATCACGTGACAGAACCTCTACTGCATGAAATGGCAAGCTGGGGAAAATAGATAAGGAAAGCAGTGCTATTGAAATACACAAAGAACAGCAGATACTCTTTATTGTGTAACGCATTAAATTATAGCAGACGGTGTCAGTAATTCGTAAGCATCACTCAAGTATATATATATAAAAAAAAGCAGTTAAAGGAAAAAGTTTGTAAAATTCATGGAACCTTTCTTCCTGCAGTTTCTGAATCCCCCCCTTTTGAGATATCCTCAGGGTACAGATGGGAACATGCAGATTTTTAAGTTGGAGTATGTATATTTCACAAGCCCAGTAAAATCACACCAAGTGCTACAAAATCCAAACATTAAAATGTCAGGAAACAAAGACAAGATTCAAACTGACACTGAAGAAGTAGCCCAATTTCTTTTTCCCCTAGTCCACTAAAGGAGAAGTTCCTTTGCTTCATGGAGAGGGGAATGGCACCTGGAATCACACTTCTGCACCTGTTTTCTCGTGTTGAGTGCAAGCTTGCTCATGCTGGTCCAGCACCAACTCCGTGCACCACCCACCTTCACAGAGACCTCAGAAAACACCATGCATGGGACTTCTGTGAGAATTACATGTCAAATAGACTTTACCAAATACCACTGGCTGAAAATTATTAACACCAGTTATGCATAGATATCCTTTCCTGTTCCTCTACTGGATGGCAGATCCATACCCGATTTCCTCAGAAAACTAAAAAATGCCATAACAATATGGATGCATACTGATATGCCAAATTGCCCAAGGTCACTGCAAATCAACAAAGAAACCCACTTCTTCTTTCCAGTGAATTGCATGTATGATGGTTTCCAAATTACTGTCAAGTCCAATAGATCATTCACCTTTTCATTCACCTTCAAAGTTGGAGATAGGTACATCACAGGAGGATTGTTTTCTACTCAGATGCAGACATATCCCTCCATAAGGGCATATCAAGAGATATTTTCAGCTTGCAGGTAATAATCTCTAAAATTTAAGTATAAAACATTTACCACACTGTATGAAATGATAATGGAATTGCAGCTTGCCTGCACTTGCTAAAGTCATACTGAACAACCCCCTCCCCCAAATGCCCAGCTCTTGTACCTTTCCTCCTTTACGCTGTAAACTTTGTAAAGGGAAGGTTGTAATTTTTCTTAGTGAAACCTTTCCTTAGTGTCTTCTCTTCAATAAGCTACTGAAGCCTGAGCACTTACACCAGACAACAATACAGGTCTTAAACAAAGAATCAGACAATCAGGAACAGGACCTGCTAAGCCTCCACAAATGTTTGCATTTACTCCTTACACAGATGTTTAGCAGAGGTTTCCATGATTTGAGCTCTGGGCTTCAGAGAACATGGTTGGTAGCTGCTGGCAGTCACAGTCTGCTCAGGGTGAAAGGCCGTTAGCTATGACACAGGGTCCTAAGTAAGAGCTGTTTTCCAAAAGTGTTCAGACCCTGTAACCAGCTTCACGTTAGTGGCTCCGGATAACCAGCCAGAACCAGCTGCCATGTCACGCAACGCGCATGGGCAGCAGACTTCTGTCAAAATCCCCGGCTCAGTACAATTGCGGCACAGGCAAGAGCTGGCAGGTCCCCCGCATCTAACTACCTAACATCTCAGCCATATTGAAAATGTGGGTGTTTAAACAATTTTGTGTTGAAAGAGGAGCCAAATATTTAATAACACCATTCACCAGCTGACTGGTGGACCTGCACACCATCATTTGATTTCTGCTGTGGTGGTCAAGAGGTCTGGGCTGGGTGGGATGCCAGCCTCTGGCACAGGGTGGGTGGCTGGGGAGGAGGGAGCTCTGGAGACTGAACTGAGTGAGATCCCAGAGTCACATCAGCACTCCTGAAGCATGTGCTGTGAGTCTCCTGATGACATTGGGGGTTTTAGCTGAACTTAAAACAACAATGGAGCTGACCCAAGAAAGCCTGCGAGTTCCTGATCCTGCTCCCCACAGACTTTACCATGCTAAGCTTAGAGTCACCAGGTATGTAAGCTAAGGGAGCCCACAGGCACTTTTTGCTTGCTTGGCCGGCATCAGACTTTAGCTTTCATTGACCTTGACAGCCATACACAGAAACTACTTTCACATGAATGAACTATTCTTGAATAATTTCGTGAAATATTATAAGATCCAAGACGCTTACTTTGAAATACTAACCTTTACCTAGCCTCCTTTTATCTTCACAAACCAGTAAGAGGAATCCTGCCAAGGCAGTAACCTGTTTGGCTCATGATGAGTTCCTCTATTAGCTCCTTATAATATTTCAGTGCACTGCAGGCCTCTCACTAATCACTGAGGTGAATGAACTTGAGTGACTGCCTGGAGTGAGTTTTAGGAGGACGTGGACCCTCCAGAGGACAAAATTATAATAAGAATATAGGCACCTATGGCCAAATCACTTCAGCACGAGGGAGAAACATTTTATGTTTTAGTGTGTTTCTTTTGAAGTTGTAACCTCCCAAAAGTGAAAACTAAAAGATTTTTGCATTTTGCCCCATATCATTCCATGCAGTAACTAACTTGATGTCTCCTTTAACTCTCCTGGACACATTTGATTTCCACAGATTGGGTTTTTTTCTGGAAATAATTCATTGGAAATAAGAAGTGGATTTCTTTGTTGATTTACAGTGACCTTGGGCACTTAATTTGTATCAGAATTTTTCCTTTGTACAGCTCATGAAATACTTTTTTCTTGCTCCTAGCTGCTACTGAATTTCTTTCTCAGACTTTATGTATAGTCTGGCTAATCTGCTGGATGAGCAACAATAAACCCCTTCCCTTGGATGCCATTTGGAGTTTGGATTCCTAATCTAAGATCCCCTTGCACAAAATGCTCAATGCTACAACTGTTTACCTATTTTTCATGGCATGATTATTACCATAAATCTGCCAAAATAAGTATCAATCTCAAAAACACAGCTTTACTTTACTATTGCCATCCATTTGCATGAGTTTGTGCACTCTTATTGTGAACAGCCCAGTGAGCAAGAAACAGGCTACATGACAGTCTCTGCAGAGAGCAAACCCTGTGTATGCAGTAGTACCACACTTCCAGCTTGTGATGTAGCTCTCCAACCTAAACAAACTAAACCTGCTGACATTTTCAGTTGGGAATAACAAACCTCTGAGTACCTGCTTTTGAATAAGCTATAGGAAGGTAGGAAAATTTAAGCAAGAAGCCTATTCTGCCACAGCCACTCAGGACATTACTGTTGCTGCTTTTGATGTCAGTAGGACCATTCACTGCTTTTCACCATGCCAAACATCCTTCTCACTACAGAAGAAAAGGGATAAAGAGTGCCCAAAATGCAACCCCTTTGAAACAAACAGAAAGCAGAAATTGTAAAAATTCCTCGGGTGATCCTATGAAGATTAAGACTATCCAGAACGATACAGCAAAGCAACAAAGAAAAGTCAAATCGGATCAAGCTTGCAGCTATATCATCAGTGACCATCTCAGTCCCAAGACTGGTTCAGAGCCTGGAAGGTTGTGTGTAGGGCCCAACAGATGATACCTTAAGCATCCAATGGCTGGAGCAGTCATTCCTTTCACTGCTTTGCGCTATTATGCTCTGTATTTATTCTCTGAATTAGGATAAACTTCTTCAGATTTATTGTTTTGGGTTTTTTTCCAGAAAAGAAAGCCTAACAATAAACAGAAAAACAAGGACCTTTGGTCTTATTTTCCTTCATTCTCCAGCCTCTTTGTTTCTGCCTGCATTTGGTGTGCAGGCAACAAGGTCAGGTTCTCAAAAGAACAAAAACTTTCCTTGAGTCATAGCTGGGTTAGCGTAGAGGGAGCTGAAATCAGGCTCCAAACAGTTTGTTTAGAGTGTTTCCCTCTGCTTTATTATTTCCAAGCTACAAGCAGGTTTGGCATGAGCATCTGTAGTCCCTACTACAAACACGCTAGACCGGAGGGACGTGGTGGTTAAACCACTGTGTTTCACACACGTGTAAATGAGAGTGTTACACTGGGTCACAGAAGATAGAATTAGTAAATATGCTGTAGCCCAGTGGTTGGGAGATGCAATTAGATGTCTGCTTTGAACATAAAATATTATCCATTTTGTTTGCAGAGCTTGCCATATGGTTCTCTTGAGAAAACAAGACACTAGAGGAAAGCCTTAAAGCTTTTCACACTTTCACGGATGCCCAAACCCGCATTATTTTACTCAGCCTGAGCTGTTGCTCACAGGCCTTCCTGGTAGGTGTTCTCACCCACTGGGCCCTCTCACCAGTTAATGGTCTGAGAAAGCCCCATCCCAGCACAGATGACATACGGTGCAAATAGCCAGGCCTGTTAGGAGGAATTTCACCAGAAATAACTGTTGTTTTTGTGGCACAGACCGAGTCCCATTACAAACTTTCCAATGAGATTTCAAATAAAACACAATTCATGGCAGCCTGAGTCAAGAGCTTTCATTCTTTCCATTCAAGAGACAGGGCTGATTTACCAGCATCCAGAGAGCAATCCCTATACGTGCAAGCACTTGTTCAATAGCTCTCCCATTAGGAGAGTCCCATTAAGACTAATCACACAAACCTTTACTGTAGGAAGCTGAGTTCAAAACTTGACCCAAAGTCTGATCTGCACATAGCTGATGTCAAAAATCTTAAATCTTCCACTTTGGGTCTAGGATTTTGTTTAAAATAACTTTTGATCAATTCATAGGAAAGGCTAAACTCCAATGTATGAATGCTTCCTATTACAAAGCCACTGAATATTTCAGGCTTCCAAGGGTAAGATTTGAAAAAAGCTGGAGTTGAACCTTGGAAACTGTGGAAATTCCCTTTGGTATAAGTGCATGCATGGTACTTTCTCCTTTTTTGCCTACAGTATCAATATGCAAACTCATAAACAGTAATTTCTCAGGCCATCAGAAAATGAAGGATCAAAGCTGTGTAAGACCCACACAAGTAACTGGAGTCCTGTGTTGCTTTTATGCAAATTTGCCAGCCAACTTCAAACACTTATGAGGCCCATAACAAACCTCACTCTCAGAAACACCTCTGACTTCCTTTTTGCAATAAGTATTTCATTTAACGAAAGTTAAGAGACAGTTAAACGTTATTTTTGGCTACAGACATTGTAATGCATTAAAAAAATCAGTGGTAACAAGAATAAACTTTTAAAAGGTATTGTAATTAAGACAGTGCCTAAGGTCCTCTTATTGCACTAGACTCTACCTGGGCAAATCTTAATTGACATCTGTCCACTTACCATCCTTCTGAAAGAAAGATATTCTTATTCCTGAGCATAGTTATTCAGAGACAGCTATTGGGTTTTAATTTCACACCCTGCCTTAATAACAAATCAACTTGAAAGCATAGATAACCCTTTGTTAAATTCAGGCTGCTCTGGGCCTGCAATCTTTATTTCCAATAGAAAATTATAGAGCCAGGTTTGCACTGTATCTATAAGCAAACAGTAAAATGTAGGAACAAATTCAGGGGAACTGTGGGTTTTTTTCTGGTGAACACCAACATGATCAGCTCTTACTCATGCTGTCTGAAACAAAGCCCAACAAAAAGGTCCCTGATCAGGCTCACAAATATTTGCAGAAAGCCAATTTAAAGTCTCCAAAGTACTTATGGATAGGAAAAGTGCCAAGCTGTATTGTTGAAATTATCCCTTCTGCAACGTGAAGAGTGGCCCCTTTCCCTGAGGCCCAAATGTTGCTCTACCTGGGGACCTATATATGTTCACGTGCACAGCAGATTTCCCTTATCACCACAGCTGTGACAGCTCTCCTCTTAGATGTGGATATCATCAGTCAAAGGCAGCAAGTATGTTGTGATACATGACTTGGGACACCTCCAATTCCTGATTTGAGCACTCCCTTACAGCCCTTGAGGTGACCACATGAGGAAAACTATGCTCACTCCACCGCTAAGACCCTGCAGAAGGAGTGAGGCACAAAGTCGTCATCAGAGTCTATTTCAGTCTCCACCTAAAATGGGAAAATAAGCTACAAAAGTAAGTCCTAAAGACTGTTCATTTGCTGCTTGCTGCAGCTTTGATGGGCTGCGGTCAGGCTATGGCTGAGGACTTCCGAAAATGCCCTTCTCACAGCCCAGCTGTGCCTATTCATCATCTTCTGCTTCATGGGTATTTTAATCCGACTGGCGGGGGGGACCTAGACTTTCGTGAGTACTAGGAATGTTATGTAAAGAGAAATCTCACTGTTTCCACTGTGAAATTTTGCCTCAGGCAACTTATGAATGTTCCAGGGAAGATATTCACCATTTTCAGCAAAACAGCTGACAGATCCATCTGCTGCTCTTGGTGATATTGGGTGCAATTTTCAAGTGTCTCAGTAACATACACTCCTACAGTCCCAGTGAAAAGCCAAGTTCCCCCCACATGATAATTGCAAAGGCAGGGGAGACAAACTTTTGTTCTAATTTTTTTAATTTCAAGGGTAAATTGCTTTTGAAACATCTCAACACCTGTGAGCTTGAAGTGTGGAGGCACTGGTTTTACACAGTTACAATGAGTTTCCCAAGAAATACAGATGTTCAGGAGGGAAATTTCAGGAGCACTTGGTCTAATCCTTTTACTTTAGAAAACATAGCATTTATTTTATCCAAAAAAATACCCATGGAATTTTATTTGCCCTGCAATTATAATATGGAAACTTTTTTATCTTACACTTTTTCAATAGAAAGAATGTAGATTTAGATTCATTACACTATGCTATGAAAGCCATGTGGATAACATTTTCAGGTAGTTATTTTTAATGAAAAAGTAAAAATGCTTCTTTTGATATTAAAAAATGAAACATTTCAATTTGAAATTTATTTTCACTGTACTAGACCCAGGTTTGAAGATCAAGTACTCGATTTGGGTTTGAATTATATGATTTAGCTGAATCCATATTAAATTTCTTCCTTCAGATTTTGATTAACCAAAGAACCAAATTTTTCCATTTTGAAATATTTTCCCCTAATTTTTCAGAATTACTCTGAATTCAAAGTGAGTTATTCATGCAGGTGTCGCCACAAATTCATGGGTCAGGGAATTTTGAGTCTGCTCTGCCATGAACATGTGAAACAGAAGGACCTGAATCCTGCTCTATGGAAAAGCTCACTGTAAGTTTACCCGCATCGTAGCTGCATAGACATCTAACACATAATCATAGGCACAATCGCACGCAAAGGGTTAGCTGCCAGCAACTTCAGTTGCCAAACATCCTGCAGACGGGGTATGAGGGACACAGCTTACATTTAACCCATAGGGGAACACACCATCACATCTCTAAGGGAGCCCCAGAGCTGGCAGCCTTTCCATATGCTTTGTGCCAGGTTAATAAAACAAATATTGACACAATTTGTTTCATCTTGGTCACTACTACTTTGGCCCTCTTGGCCCATATCAGCAACCAGGGGCTAGAAAATTGCCACATCTGATGGTCTCCTTTCCTTGTGTTATTCAGTCTTATTAGAATAGGAAGAAACAAAGGGAAAAAAACCCACCAAAACTCATGTATGGCACCTGCCAGCCTCTCCTGAACTGCCAATGGTAGCTTTCATCTTTCTATGAACGCTGCATGACTGCGGGGGGAAGAGATGGCAACAGAGCAACAACAACAAATTACACACACACAACTGTGTTCAATGGTGCCAAATCTGACTCTCCCAGTGCTGGTTAAAAAGGCAAAGTTTCTCAGGCTTCCCTGTAAGGTCACAGCTGGTACTTCTATGAATCTTCTTATTACATGGGAACGAGGCAGAGGTTCATAGAGAGAGACAGATGGCGAGGAGCAATGTTACTTATCCTAATGTGCATGTGAGACAAAGAGCTTTTTGGCATACCTCTCGATCCCAGTCTTTGCTGCGCCATGTCGGGCAGCCGATCCCCGCCAAGTGTTTGTTCCCCTCCACTTTTTATTCCTCCCCTCAGCAAGTCCAACCCTACTTGTCTTCAGTGTTTACATGAATCACACTAGATGTTTTCCAGAGATTTAGGCTCTGATGAGCAAGGCCAGCAAAAACAGCGGCAACAAATAAACAAGCCGATGCGAGCCAAACTTGCCCACTGCCGCACATTTGCATTCACGTAGGCCACCCCCTCCCGCCTGCCCCCGGCTGCCAAACCACGAGAGTGGTGGCAAGAGTGGGAACAGGCAGCCCCGGGGACAGAGATTCAGGATTTGGGTTGTAGATGTACGTATTAATCACACTGAAAATACAAATTATGGCTGGGATTTTCAGTTGGGAAGGGCAAGGGAGCTTTGTGTTGGAGGGCGGGGGGATATTAACTGTGGCTCAAGCCAGGACTTCAACTGTGGGAATTAGGAGCAGGGAAAGAGAAGGTAAAAATGTAGTTTGCATATTGGTTGAAATATAGTTTAAAATATGAGGGAAGGGCAGACTTTGATCTCTGTGGGCTAAGGCTATCGCTGGGAGGACCTCACTCATTCCAAATGAATTATTCTTGGTTTTCAAGCAGCAATGGAGAGGAGATTCTGCTCTCCTAAGCCCAATCTCTTTATCCTGCTGCAAATGGAAAAATTCACATAGCACTTCCACTGCCATCACAGTGGAAATGCATCTGGAGTTAACGCTAAAATCATGTGAGCAGGATCTTCCAGGAAAGACCTTGCAGAATCAGAAGCAGTACTTCTAGGAGAAGATAAGGCAAGATATGGCTCCATCACATGGCAATTGCTCTTTCAGACCACCTGCCAAGGATGCAAGCTCTTCATTCAGGCAAGTAACTATTTATAGTTACAGACTGACTGTGGGGAAACCCATCCTACCTCCCAGAAACATGATAGCCAAAAATGTAAAGAGAGCTCCTCAAAATGGCACTCAAATGGTGGAAGGAGGAGGAGCTGGACTGGGAATTGGCAAGCTGAAGCGAGAAGATGAAGGGAATTGCTCGTCCAGAGTATTTTTAGCTTGTGGTTCTGTAGGCAGCAAGGCAAAAGGAAAGGCAGATCATGATTTGAGCTTACGCAGGACTTTGAGCAACTCCTAACTGGCATTCCATGGCAAAGGGAGAGAAGGCAAGATGAAAGCACAGCTCTTTTTTCTTTTTTTTTAAACTATCTCTAAAACAGTCCTACTTTAATTCCTCAGTGGAGTAGATGATATCACCTTTACTGTAATACCAATTAAATTTAACCAGGTTTTACTTAGAAGTAACTAGAGAACTTTCTTCCAAACAAATCAAACAAGATTTAGTGTGTTGGAAATGTGACAGATTCACAGCACAGGAACTTAAAATCCCACAGCAAAATTCACGATCAACCCTCTACAAGCTCTACTAATGCACACACATTTACCTATACATTGAGAACCCCATGCTGATTTTTGACCAGTGTAAATTTTTGTAGCTTCAGCAAAGGGAAGCTCCAGATCTCAGGCTTTATGGCATGTCGGCCTCCAGCATCATTCTGCCTACTGTCCACGTAACACAGGCCTGGAAATCCCACTAGTTCTTCCTGAGCAAAACACTATCATCCCCTCCCAGCTTCAGTGGTGATGACTTGCTGACACGGGAAATGAAGGAATGGGTCCTTCCTGGATCAAGGCTTACGCAAATTCATTGACACTGATGAGCTATGACAAACCTAAAGACAGTGGTCTAGGAATAACTTTAGATTAACAAGTATCATTTCACTCAGGACTAGGTATATGGCAACCCCACAGGCTTCAATGTTCCCATGACTTGCAAGTAAAAGGGGAAAAGGCAGCATGTATGCATACATCCAGGTACATTTAAAATAAATACTGAAAATGTTTGACAAACTTTTGTGTTTACTATTTAGTCATGATTTTTCTAATGACCAGTAAGGAGGAGGAAAATAAAATTTCTTCTGGCATCCTTTTGGTTTCCTTCATGTTTGTAAGCAACTCCTACTGTCTCCACTACAAAAGGCAACACTGCTTCTTCTGAATGTCCCACAACACTGCATGGCCAGTTTCCAGCTCCCACTACAACACGTGGGAGTTTCCCTATTGACTTCAGTGGGAAATGTCATCAATCAGCACCTCAGAAAACTAATTAACTTCTATGAGTCATCTGAGCTTTGGCCTAGGCTGACTTGTCCAACGTCGGGGCAGAAGTCTATTGACACTGACTTTAAAATTCAAAGCACCCCTTCTACCTCTTGATATAATTTCAGCTAAGACCCACCGTAGCCAAGTGCTTCAGGACTGGAGAGTCTCTGAAGTTTTTGGGGCTGCTAACAGGTTTACAGGTTACTGGTTCTTCGGCATCTTGCTGGAAGGAGTCCCAGGTTCTGCTGCAGTAAACCAGGGCACTGGATTCATGGTAGCACACCATCCCTGCAAACTCACCAAAGTCAACCACAGCTGTACGCCAGGCCTTTGTCGAAGAAGGATAAATGCAGCGATCTGAGCATCATACACACAGGTCCTCTGGACATAACTATGTTGTGAGGCAGAATTTGAAGATTCAGACTTTCCATATGCACAGCAGCCCAGCTGCAGCCCTAGATCCAGTCAGGATCTCAGGCAGAACAACTCTGTAGGCACATATCAGCTCCACTGCTCACGGGCAATGAGCAGACACATTGTGCTGCAGATGTGCTGCACAGATAACTCATGCCCGGCAAGTCCTGGCCAGAAGCACAGCTGAAGTGCACCAGCCTGCACCAGCACTGTAATAACTTGTGACACAGACACCACGCTTTACACATACGTTGTCATGAACAAAGCACGAAACGAAAGGTAATAGATGAAATATAGTTTGTTTCCCTTGATGATAAAAGTACAGATTGCAGGGGGCATCGCTTGCAAAAGGTGCCTTATTTTGCACCTCCTGCCAGTGCAATATTCATATTTATATACCTAATTCAGAGAACATTTTCTCCGGATAATTTTAAGAGCGGCTGGATTTAGAGGCTACATATTCATAATGTTCCAATATGCCTCATACTTCTGCCAAATATCAATTTCCTAAGCTGCACTGGACACAGACACTGTATTTCTAGTACAAATATTCAAACTTGCACCTTGATTTTTGCACCTCTTTTACCACTGCAAATAGTTGTAATAACAACAACGCTAGCAACAAAACTCTATTAATATACTCCAAACTAAATAAGAAAAAACCCTACAGTGAGCTGAACTGGCATTCATTATTCCAGTTGTTTCATATCTTTAAATGATTCTGGTAAATCGATAAAGCTCTGCAAAGTGGCTGTTGTCTGCTGATTTCTAACTCTAGTCAGTGGCATCCACTCTTTAGTGCACCACACACTTGCTGTGTAGCCATTAGATGAAAGCACTATCACCTGTCAAACAAACTGCTAGAACTGTGATAAATTAATGATCAAATAGTACAGTCTGATGTACAGTAGCAGTGCCGAGGCTAGTTACAACCAGGCCTCATGCTTTAAAAATGTAGCTGACATTAAAAAAAAATCAGCCATTAAAGAAAAATGTCACACAGCTTTTCAAAAAAATATCTATTTAAAAAATGACCACATACTGATATTCCAGGATTTGGGGTTTTACTTAAAAAAAAAAAAATTACAAAAAAATAGTAGTGAATGTTACTGTAAAACCTTTCTGTGTACTATGAATTTTCAAGTCAAGCAACAACATGCAGCTAAGCAGAGAGGATGTTTGTATTTTTTTGGTAAGTAGTGCTGTGTACAAATCTGTACCTCAGAGGAATCCTCTGGTATGTCACGGACAGAACTCTTGTTTGCAAAGGAAATGTCCCAAGTTCTTTTTTTCCCCGTAAAGCTTTTGATTTTTGACATCATGGGTAAAATATTTCAAGGGAGCTCCATATCACTTCTAAATATAAACAATACAAAATAAGCCTTTGCTTTTGAAGCACTTGACATCCTTTGAGCTTTGAATTTCAACTCCTAATAACTCTTGATGCTCACTGCATTAATGTATAAAATCCTTTTTGTGAGCTAGAAATGGTTCCTCATGTCCCTCCTGCCATTGGCTTTATGAGCTTAATTTATTCTTTTTAATATAAAATCTCATTACCTGAACATGACACCACCACTTCCATTTTATCTTTGATATAAGAACAGAGAGAAACCAAAATCAAACCCTTAAATAAAGTCTGTAATCATCCCTCACTTCCTCTTGCTTTTCAAATTTCTAAACAAAATTAAGTAAAAATACCTTCCAGGGCACAGTAAGAAATGTAAAGAGTGGGGGGGGAAAAAGAAAATTACTTTATAGTGAACTAACAAGGGACATAATTACTTACACAAGCAGCATATCTTCTTCTTGATGATATTCCTTCATGTTTATTTTGCTATACTTGTGAAAGATGGGGAGTGCCTAGGAAGAATGGATATGCTGGAAAGCTTTATCTATTAAAACGAGTCCTGAACAAAGAGTTGCTTAACCTTAGGCAAAAACATACTTTTTCTAAACTTTACTTTTGCGTAAGACACTTAATAGACTTTAAAATATATATTAATGGAATATTTTTTTATTTCTTTAAGAAACTGAAATAATTAAGCAAAAGCCATCTCTGAGATAATTCATAGAGATTGAAGATTAAGTTAGGACTTCTTCAGTCCTGATTTTAACAGAAAATTGGAGTGATCAGTGTATTAGCACATGAAAGCATCAGTTCCATGCACTAATGGCAGTTCCTTTATGTTGTTGTTGTTAGAGATGTGACTTAAGCATTGACTTAAATTATGAATTTGGCAGGGATCAAACTCCATGATCTAATTATGTCTTGTGGCTTTCACTGAGTCTTTTGAGGTAGCTGGTTGTAAAGAAAAGGGACTTTTTCACAAGGAACATGTTTTTCATCAGAATCAACATCCCAGATCCTGCAGGATCTTTATGTTCTGTCCACTTATGTGGAAAACACCCAACAAATAAAGGCTTACATCCCTGGAAAACTATATTTTAACTGTGAAATGTCAACTACTCCCTCAGAGAGCCTAAGACTTGTAAATATTTTAACTCCTGTGCTGTGCTTTTTCCTCCGATACCGACAATAATCAGGACTGTGTTCATCTGAGGGTACTATGCAGCATCTATTGATGCAAGCATCAGTTAGAATGGGTGAGAAAACTAAACTACGCAGTTGGTGCTGCTGAAGTTTAATTTCAGGTGGCCTATGACAATCCCATTTCCTACTCAAGCATCACTCAATGCTTTGGGATTAAAGTGTGTTTTAAAACCATAACAACATTTTATATATCAGCAATAGGAAGCTGGATTTTGCTCTCACAGTAAAGGAAGAACAGATGAATCCCACTGAAAATTAGTGCAAATGGATATGTGAGAATTAGGCTCCATGAACTCACTACCCAATTGCATTGGGAAAAGAAGAAAGCTTGCTAAGAGAGATGAGAAATTGATATGCTGTTGAATATAGATTGGATACATTGATTCTGAGGTACTGACACATACTGCAATTATTACACGAAAGGATACAATGCTTGTGAATTAAACCATCTTATAGATGACTTGAGCTCTTTGTCATTTATCCTTTGTTTACTTTTCCAGTATTACTAAGTACTCTTACATTTAATGAAACATCCTCATAACATTCTTTCAATTAGATAAATAATGCAGCTGCCACCATATAAGGATGGAGAAACCAAGATAATGCAATATTTATTTTTATTCTAGTTCTCTGTCAGACACTTTACATTGAAACCCACTCAGCTGCAAGGTCTATCAGTGATCTTTCCAATCCATATAGATACTAAAAGAAGTAAATATCTCATTACCTACTTAACTATGGTAATCTGTTTGTGTTAAAAATTTTGGCAAACCAGGTAAGGGCAAATTGAAAGCAGCTTTAGAAAAATGACTTATTAACAGACTCTACAGTGATTAAATGCTTCAAGATAAATACCATGGATAGTAAAAGCTAGGTTAAACCACTGATTTGAAACTCTTACAGAAGGCTGATATTTTTTTTAAATAAGTAGCAATTAGTCTGAAGTAATCCATTTATCTCCTCTGCAAGTGACTGAAATAAAGAGAAATTAGATAAAACTACATGCAGAGAAACAACTAAGTGATAACAGGAATGCAATCAGATAGTACTGAACAAAAATTATAAAGGCAGGGCAATAATATATAGTTCATTTGCTTATTGGAGGCTTTGATTCATTCCCTGTGGTAATTGTAAAATTTAATAATATCTGTATACTTACAGTGTTCTGAAAAAAGCACTACCATTACACATTGTTATCCCTGTAGGTTGGATGACAAATGCCTGGGGCAATACTACCATCAAAGCATGTGACATAGCCAACATGGATCTTCTAATCTTCATAGGGACGACAACTGTCATTTTTAAAGTGCATGGCAAATGAAGAGGGCATAAGAAAGGAAACTTCTAATTTTTGGGGGATGCTAGTGGTAGGGACTGTTTAAGTCTACACTGCGCTTTAAAATTGCAGTAGCAAACCCCAGGTAATTCACTTGAACACTTGTATAGATTTCTTAATGCTTAAAAAGTGCTGTCCAGGCTGGGAATAACCATCTGTTCCTTCGAGAACTCATACTCTCTTAGCTAATATATACAGCTAATACACTGTATAGCTTATGTGTGAAAAATAGATCAATGACTGCCAAAGGAAGATACATACTATTCCACCAAACAGATCTGCTTAAAACTTCGTGCTTTTTTTTTTTTTTTTTCCTCCTGATGGTAACTAATATTTTTTAAGCTCTGCAAATGAAATAAAGAATCAGTAGTCTGTTGATTTCCATTTAAATTTTTTTCTCATGTAATTTTAAGTACTAGCCCTTGTCTGGTTCTCTTCATTTCCCTGTGTTACAGAACGTGGCACAGACGGTGTGAATCACCCACCCTGGTAGTTTGAATAGGATTGTCACTTTAATGTTCAACATCGAGTTTTCTTCTTAACATTTTTTCTCATTATAGCAAGACTCAGTACTGTGAGACACCTTTTGTTATGTATATATGAACAAAAGCAGTCAGAACAAATTTAGTACACTGGGCAAGGGAACTAGGAGTTGACAACAGTTAATAGACAAGATACTCTATTCCAGATTTAATCTTCTCTTAAATTTTGCCTTCCTGGGACTGCATAATACATTGGTCAGACAGATTAGTGTCATATGCTTTCAGATGAAAAAGCTAACGCAGAATCTAGATAAAAACAAACAAAAACCCTATAAACCCCCCAAACCATGATTTCCAGACATGTTTTATTCTAAGAGCTCCCCAAATAACCGACTGGCATTTTCCAGTGGCAGCTATAATTGTGTAAATATAGATTTCACACAGAGCCTGTAAGCTGTTTTTTCTGTGGCTAGTGCAGTGAAACTGGAGTCCAGGAAAGAGGATCATAGACTAATGAAATTACAGCAGTTAATGACAGCAGAAAACACAAGCTATTTTAATTCCATTAAGTGGCACTAGAATCACGAGTCAAATCCATACATCCAGCAACCTTTCCCTACACCTTACACTAAAAATAGTGGGTTTGTTACGCCCACTTAGATTCCTTCCACTGATTTCAGTAAGATGATGAATGGACCAGCTGTCAATGGTCTTCTGCAAGTAGTAGATGGAGTTACACATTTTTGTTCAACCTGTCCAAAAAAACCCCACAGCGATAAAAGAAGCGATCTTTCTGTTGCCTAAATACAAGATTTCTCCTCTTTAAAAAAAAAAATCCAGAATGGCAGAGATGACAGAGCTGTTCTCACTTTGAATCAGGCCTGAAATTCTTGGAGTATGGGTTGGTAATTTCTTTAGGTGGAATATAGTGCTGAGGGACAGGACAGAGACTTAGACCTGTCCTCAGATGCTGGGATGTGCAAAATTTCAGAAACACGCTAGGGCAGGGATGGCTTTTTCTGTGTCTTCATCACAACTTGCACAATGAGCTCCCATTCCCAAGCAGAGCCTCTGAGTTCTGCAGCAATAAAAAATACTAAATAGTAAACAAAAAATAAGTATACTTACATTGAACTTTTAAAATATATACATGGAATTTAATGCAGCCCGCATTTTGTTAGTTTTATCCAGATTGGATTCACTTGACTAAAGTAAGTAGATACGTCCATTTTAGAATGAAGTGCCTGAAAACAGGAATGCTAGCTAAACAAATTCCCCCAAACCCTCTCATATCATATAAAACTCATGTTTTTAAGCTGATCTAGCATTTAAAAAAGAGTTTCATGTGAAAATGCTAGTTGCATCTGATGTGGAGGTTTGAGATGCTGCTGTTTGGGAGTAAGATAACACATATATATGAGACCAGAGGAGAAAGTCAGCTTTCATGTAGGCTTCTAGCCTTATGCTTACGCAAAAGGCCTTGAAAATGACCAAAATGCATCCCAAGGACTCAAAAAGTAGCTTAAAATCAATTCAACCTTAATAAAACCAAAATTGAAAATGTTATGGAAAGCTGCCCAGAAAACACTTCTTGAAGTATCTTTGTAAGGATCTGCAATTTGATTTTGTAGTACAGTGAAATAACTGATATTTTTCAAAATGTAAATTTTTCAGAGTTCATAAAACCAAGCCTATTTTTTTGTTCTCGTATCAGTCAGTCCAAATCAATTCTACAAATGTTGTATCAAAACATTACATGGTTTATAAGCACATTTAGTCAGTCCTCTCTGTGCAGTGGGTACAAAGTTATGATTTTTAAACATTTGGGTTATCTTAAGGCTCACTCAGGGACATTGTTGACAAAAAATAAATTCAAATATCAACATTTTCTTTTTTCAAACAAATTTGGGATTTCAAGTCACTGTCCATGAGTGTGCTCCAAGGCCCTTTCCCTGGCCTACAATTTTGTGCTTTCTATTCACTGTGATGCTGAGGTTTTAGGCTCTGTTTATATGAGAACAAATGTCTTAAAAACCTGCTTTGGTAATGTACTTTCACATATGCCATCCTTCCTGCAGGACACTCATTGCACTGATAGAAATGTCTAAGATGCCTGATCTGGAAGTGAAATAAAGTAAGTATTCACATTTTTACCTTACACAAAATCAGTATTTTTATTTTTAATTTGGCTTTTCACCAGCCAGGATACAGATTTTCTGCTATTTCATCTTTTTTTTTTTTTTTTTAAATAATCCTAAAGGGAACTCAATATCCTTACAATTAAGTTGATAATTCCATAGACACCTGTATACATCTCAATCACTTACTAAAGTATTTGACAGAGATGCCTGAAGATTTAGCCCTAAACTTTGACCAGCATAAAACAATCACCATCAAAAACTATGATACAGTATTTCATTCGGTGCGTGTAGAAGTCGCCTGTGAAGAGTAGCCTTGGACAAACACACATTGCAAAGATCTCTCAATGATTTATGCTTGCACTTTTGCAAACATGACTTACGCAGTCTGGTGCTCTCTCAGCCATGAACGTTGCCTATTACTATGAATTTAGTTTTTGTGTCCCATTTTACTAGTTACCAAGGTCCTGGTGGGCAGAGACAATGGCAACATATTGTTTGCTTCCTAAATCTCCAGCACAGCGTTCTGCCCAGATGTAAAAAGGTAACTTGATCCCAATTAATGAAAGTGACTGGGTCAGCCTGTCACCTCCCATGCTCTTTATGTGCTGTTCAGACATCTATACGCTTATTAAAACCTCAGGCACTCTACATAAGCTCTGCCTTGAAACCAGTTGCCAGAGGCATCACTGCTCAGAACCTGTCTACAGGTTTCTTGGTTTCAGATCTGACATCATACAAACCTCTCTTATCCTCCTTGGCAGCACAGATCAGATGAAAAGCCGTCCCATCCTCACGGAATAATACTCACAAAAAGGATGGAGGTGCACAATAATAAACATTTCACTGCTGCTGTTCCTCACAAATATACCTTACTGCTAACATGTGCCAAGGTTAGAAAACGCCTACCAACACTTAGCAAACCTCCCTTACTACTTTTATCAGGTTCAGAGTGGGGAACTTTTTACTGGAAGCTTTTTTCCCAACTAATTGTCTCTATACTGTTTCAGGCAAAGCTGGAGAGCAAACAGTAACAGCAAATGATTTCTGGAAACATTTTAGCTTCTGAATAATTTTTGTCCTGTAGATCATTTGATGATTATTGTCCAAGTTCTCCTTCTGGGTTTTGACCAGCCACCAGTCACACAGCATCATTTTTGCTCCACAACAGGATGGGTAACTCTCATCATTACACAGTCTGTATCGCCAGGTAAAACCTAAACCTGGAATGCCAGTAAGAGTGAGGTGACTTTGGTAGAAAGAAGAAAGTCCTTTGAGATATCTGCCTTATATTTTCTCTCTCCATTTGGACTCAGAGCTACCCAAATTCCAAATAAACGCCCATGGCAGCACAAGCTTCCTCTGTCTCTGCAAGCAGCCCAGAGCCACTGCCTGTGCCGCAAGAAGCTGTTCCACGGCCCTGTGGCAGCTCAGTGGTGCTCACTTCTGTAGCAACAATGCAACAAAACCCTTCAACTTCAGAAAGCAGCTTCCTAAAAATGCAGTTGTAACCTGTTCCTACTGCTCCCAACCCGATGACCTAGAACAACAGCCAGTCCATCTTCAAGACATTAAGCTCTTTTCTTTTTATTTATATGGCACACAGTGTAACATTCAGGTTAGGCACATAAGAAGAACAAATGGCCTCTTAAAAAGGCTTTGAACTTTATTTCTTCTTCAAAGAAGTTTGGCTCTTAGAGGAAGTGGTTTAATAACTACACTTGCCAGCACAGGCAGGAAATAGTATTTCCTATGTACATCCTGGCACCAAAACTAGATTGCAGTAGGAAGAGTTTCTGATTTCCTTTAAAAAATGCAGTGTGCTGGGAAGAGCAAAGCATTGCCTTGGAAAGGAGTTTGCTCATTTGGATTTTCAATTGCTGATTCAGAGAAAGAGTTCAGACCTACTCTGTGGTAAAAATCAAAGGGATGAGAGCCTTTACCAGCACTGAGTGATAGGGATGGCTGGAGTTCTCCAGCTTTAACAAGAACCCGTGTTTATTATTATCAGAATTTCCTCTTGTTTTGCAGGCTCATTCACAGACTGGCTAATGGGTTTCCATAAATACTAACAAGTGCTGCCTTAAGGCTTTGTTGTGCTGCACAACATTAAGCAACAACAATAGGGAACAGCTGCTCCTGAATAGCTGCGCAGTTAATTACACTATATACCTACAGTATGTCTCCGTGCCCTACGTTAAGAGAGCTATTGCACATGTACCGTCCATACAACGGTGGAAGATATTCAAGACAGCCCAACACATTCCAAGCAAAACAAATGGGAACCAGACTCAGATGCTCACACTGCCCTTGCTGCAGCAGACATGAAAAGCAAAACAAATTAATGTTACAGCAATAACATTATCATCGTAACAGAGTAAGTTTGCATGTATTTTTTCATTTGTGTGTGTATCTTTAAAATAAGTATTAGATGGTCTAACATCTGGTTAGTCAAAGAAGTTTGTCAGTTATTTCACAGATGTGTAATACTTTTATTTTTACAATCTGGAATAATCAGAGTCTGGCATAGAAAGAAATAGTTTTTATAATCACGTTCCTCACCCAAATACATCCCAATCTCCAAGATATGCACATGAAACATTTAAATTAAGAAATAACTTCAGGATGATAAAACCTATACTTATAAGTGGTTTATATTACAATTTATAACAGGCACATTTGCTCAGATCTTGGCTTTCTTTAATAACTTTTCAATTCTTAGGCCCAGCTGGAAGCCTAAAAATAGGCAATAGAAAATTGGCATGTTTTGTTCAAGGTAATTGAAAGGATACCATGTTAATCTTACCAGGGCCAGGTTAAAGCAGTTCTGCAAGTCTCCAGACGAAAAAACGTACAGCATTTACAATGTACATGTTGGCAACAAATGCAGCCATTTAATGTGGGATTTGAAATGGAGAATTCATCTCAAATCTCTCCTGTTCTCAAGCTTGATCAGGATTACCAACATTTCTCTCAAAACCACTCCCAGCTCAGTCTGTTCTCTGATTCTGTCCTGGTTTTGTTACCATCCCTTCACTAAAACATCTTTTAAGACACGTAAACCAGAGGCATCCAAAGGCAAACATGATAGCAACAGTTGGCTGGAGAAGGAATAATTTCAGGCCCTGGCAGAAGGCTAGGTCTATCCAGAATTTTCTTCTAGCCCAACTTTTCCAGTGGCTCACTGTGCAAAGTTAGGAAAATCATTTCACCTCTGTGGGCCTCAGTTTCTACACACCTACTACGATGCTTGCAATAGTGGCTTGAAAAAGGCCTTTATAAAGAGATGCTCTGTAATCTCTGTATAAGAGCTAGTTGCCATCATACTTTTTTTTTTTTTTTTTTTAACACATACAATGGTACTATATTTCAGGAGAATAAAGAAAAGTAAAATTAAAAGGCCTCAGTCTATTTAAATTCATGAGATAAAAATAATCTAACTGCTCGTGAGTCATTCCTTTGAAACCTGAACTGTGAAATGGTTGCCCTGCCATCAGTCACTAACAATTTCACACAGTTGTCCTGTTTTCCTAAGAAATAGTTATAATAAAAGAATAGCACAAATATTTATGGGTTGATGCTATGAGATGATGACACTAGGTGAAGCAAATATCCTCTAGTTGGTGGACAGTGACCAGAGCCAAACTTTAAGAAGTATTTAGGTACTTACAAATGTAGAAAATCACAGTTCCCTTTCTTGTCCCATGAAAATACTGGCTTAGCATCCTATGGGCTAGGCCAAGCCACGCACCTCCAGCTGTGCTGCAGTAATGGCATCAAGTGCAGCTACATTAGACACTACTCAGGAAGGAACTGTTGCTAATAAGCTATAATTTAAAATTCTTTAAATTACAAAGTACTCTTTTGAGTAAAACATGACATCTCTGCCAGGGTTAGGGTGCATGGCACTACACGCCAAGGGTATGTGTGAGCTTAAGCTCCATTAGCAGAAGCCTGTCATTATGGTTATGTCGAAGGTCCTGCTGAGCCACACCATGCTGACAGACCTTGGGAGAGGTGAATCAGCTGCTGCTTATGTTTGCAGTGCTAGCTGGAGTTCATGAACTTTCCCCTGACCTCTTTTCTAATTCAAGACTTTGTGGTTTTTCAATAATATAAAATTTTAGCTTGAATGTGTATATATACATGTATGTGTGTACATAGACATATATATAACCTTTACTATGCTAAAATTAGGTTCTCCACAGCTAAAAGGACCAAGGGACAGAAGTAGCTCTCATTTTAGTCTCTGCTATGGGCCAAAAAACCATCCTCTTCCTGCTCAGCATTACTAAAAGCAGCTTAATGTCAACATGAGAGTAGAGGTACTACTGTCTTAGAGTACGTCTGCATTGCTCAGCTTTTAATGTGAACCCATTACTTCTGGTTGCTGCAATATCTGATTCAGAGCTGGCACTGGTACCTCTGCAATGCTCTGTACATACTGTCTAAGGCTTGCAACCAGTGTGCAGCCCATCATACCTGACACATTCTTGGCTGTACATAGAAGCATAGGAAGAGTGGGGATAAATCCCTCTTGGGCAGGATTTAGATCCCTCTGAGCTGTATTTCCCTTTGCTTGGGAAACCTCAGTTGTCTCTTCCCCCAAGATCTGCGCTGCATCTATATTGAGAGCCTCTACTCAGTACTTGTGTTGAAATCCTAATCAAGTTTTTCCTTGGGATAGCACTGATATGTCCCCCACCACGCAGGAGTGAACAGGTGCTCAGATGCAAGAGTTATAAGCCCTGTACAGGTACATAAAGAGGAACAGAGACACATGAAATGAAAAACCTATATACAGAAATCTGAACCTCTGCTGTAATCAAATAAGGAAAAAGATTCCGTAGTTAACACAGTTGCGTGTCACCAGCCTTTGTTTTCACTTTCTTATGAAGTAGCAGCTGAAGCTACAACAGAGATCTCTCTCTGTCCACCTTGGCTGAAGGTCAAATAGACAGTAAAGAAACAGAAATATCCATAACCCTAGCCTGACACAGAATGAAACAAGGCATCTTTTTCCTGGTTCCCTGGGATAATCTGAGGAACTGACAACTGACACATGAAACTGAATTTGAAAAGAAAGTTGAAGCAGTTTAAAATGGCTGTCTTTTCCTAATCGTCTTCTTACAAAGGCAGCCAAGCACCCCACAACATTTACTCTATCTCATGCTAGCACATGTTGGCAAACAGAGAAGCACAAAACATGCAGAGAAGTTTCATCATCTGCATTGCACAGCTTCCCCCGGTGAAGACCAACACTAATTGCAAAAGTTTTCAGATCAAGCTTGGTGATTGAACTTGCTTGATTCATAAAAAATCAGCATTACAACTGTGTACATTCTCTGAGCTTCCACACATTTTCATGCAAGCAGGTCAGGATTTCTTACTGTCACACCTTCTTATTTTCTCAGGGTTGCAATTCAAAATATGCTTCATTTCTTTTACTAGGCTCAGGTCCTCCAGTTACAAAGATGAATCATGCCATCATTCTTACAAAGACAGGCTGGTCCCGCTTTAAGCTCTAAACACATACCTCTTCACAGTTCAAACACTACACCATATACAGCTAGCATGTGAGACTTGTTGCCTGAGGATATTGTAGAGGCCAAGAGTATTAACAGGTTCAAAGTAGGATTAGACAAATCCATGCAGGATAAAGGTCCATCAGTGGATGATCACTAACCACTATTATCTGAAACCCGCAGAACGTGTTAGGAGAAGCACTGCTGTGTACACGTCCTATGTCTTAGCCTCTTCCTGCAGATTGACTTCTGAACGTGGCCGAAAACAAGATGCTGCTCTGTATACAGCCCGAGAGTTCTTGCAGTAAGCACAAACAAGAACATGACCATACAACTGTGGACCAGAAAGTCAATATTGACAGCAATGAAGGCAAAGAAGCAAAAAAAGTTTCTTTTTAAAGTAAACCTTAATTGCTGTAGACAAAACACTGACTATCACTCTCCTTCCCCTTGTGTATTCCCCTTGGTCCTTGCTCTAAAGAGACAGAGGCTGGACCTAGTTTTTATACCACAGCTAGTGACACTTGTCCCTCTGCTCAGGAGGGAGCTACAGGACAGTCTTGATGGGTTTGACTTTGAGGAAAGCTGCCCTGAACCCTCGTCTCCTTCAAAGCACCTGAAGTTGATCCTTCAAAATCACCTACCACCCTGGCCCACAGCCTATTGCTACTTCAATTTTCAGATGTTCAAAACTCAGCCTAGTTCCACAGCAAATGATAAGTCTAATAGAACAAGAGTATTCCTGGGTTATTTTCTCATTAGTTCTTTTAATATGGTTGATTCCTTTACCTGCTACCGTGGGCATTTAAAAGTACTTCATTTTGTGAACATGTTTCTTTAGTGGATGGAAAATGTGCTTTTGAAGTATTTCTGCTTGGAAACATTTTCAGAAGATAAAGAATACTTCAAGAGTGATTCTATACCAATACAACATTTTCCTTTAAGGTAGACAAACAACAAAGTGACTTAGTGTTTGTTTGTGCCTTAATTACAGGCAACATTTTCATAAAAAAAATGAAATCCTGTCCAGGTAGTTAAATAAATTTGCAAAAATAAAACTCAGTTCTGGCTAAATCCAGAATAAGACATTTAAAGGTACATACACTTCTCTCAGTGCCTAGGAAGTCTGTAATATAACTATGCTGTGGTGCTAGTAAAGCAATTTGAAGGCTACTAAATCTGGGGAATCAAATTGACACACTAGTGATTGGGGTCAAAGCTGTATCAGATATGCCAGCTTGTTAGACAGAGAAGAATAAAAGACTTGCTACTTCTATTAGATTTAAAATTAAGTATTTGCAGCAAATACACAAACATTTTGGATACAACAAAATATTCCATCTGCTGCCTTATATATATAATAAATTACTTATATTTGTAAAACACAGGTAGCATTTAAAATATTTTAGGTAGCAATAATCATGAGGAAATAACACCACTGAATTATGCCATTCTGAAGAACTCAAAATATTTCATTTCGAAGGGAGGGAATGGTGTTCAGTTTTTCTTCCTTCTGAAAATGTTTGCTAAAACCAACATAATTCAAGAAATGTTTCAGTTGACCTGAACAGAATTATTTCAGGAAGTCCAATTCTGTATGTTTTTAAGATAAGGCTTTCTTTCTGATAATTTTTTATTCATATCTCATATTTTTTTATTGTCCTTTAAATCATGCAGCTTGAATGCCTGGCTTGTATTCTTCTCCAGCTACTCATGATGCAAAATTCGACATATTCTTTTGAATACATCCCTTGAGGGGTTGTGGGTGGATCTTGCCACTGGATGCTACAAAATATCCCCAAATCAAGAGCTTTCTGTGTTAAACAATTCAAATCTCAGGAGACCATCCAGCCAATTTACCAAGTATAAATATAGTCCCTCTGCCATTCACACTGAGCATAGTGAATTCCATGTAAAATCCCAGGGGAACTAGAAGAAATATTTTAATGTTCAGCAGTAGTCTTTAATTTTGCATTCAAATTATGTCACTGACCACTTTTCTCTTTCTTCTTGAGGGAAGTGTCTTCCTCAGAAGGCAGGTTTTAGGACAGATACCTCATAGTCCTTTTCTTAAACATGCTGGCTGACCCTAGGGCTGCCTCGTTCATTGGTTTAATACCGGCTAGCGGATTCTCTCCTAACATATAACCAGTAATATGAACAGCAAAATACCTATGGATAGGGTGTGTCCCTAAGGGAGGCAGGGCTCTCTGCCTACAGTTAAGGTTACTCAACATTTCCCAGTATAAGATCTTCTTTCCAGTTCCTTACAGCTTTGGTAAATGAACTGGCCTGAAGTCTTCCATAATGAGGCTCTGCCTCAGGCTGTGTGTTTTGGAGAACTGCTCATGTTACTAATAAGGCAATAATCCATATTGCAGCTCGATTAGTAGTCAAAATGGTTGACAAAATCTCTAATTATAAAAAGAAAGTTTCTTGTGCTGACATATCAAAACAGACCTCTCAGACCACAATAGGGAACAGCCACAATAAAGGATTCTCCGCTCCATTAGCTGTAAGGAAAGTGAGTAGGAGTTTGGCCTGAATAAAACATACTGTGGAAGGAAGAAATATTAGAAGCAAATGCTCATATAAAAGCTTTGCTGCAACATCAATAATCTTCAAAGTACTTAACTGGAGAGGTAGGCATTGCAATGACTTTTTGACAGATGGGAAGATGGAGGCACAAAGAAGCAGCATGACTTCTTGTGGGCCAGTGGCAGGCAGCAGTGTAAGCCACAGACAGCACACAGAAAAAAAGGTGCCCAGAAAGAGAGGCTAAAAATCCCCCCTCAGTTCTGAGAAGATTTATTTTACTACCACTGCAGTCAGAAACAAGTTGTGCAATGCCTCACTAGAACTGAAATTGCTTTCTTTCAGGGAGCACAGAAAATTTCTCACCAGGAATAGCAACAATTGTTATCTCTAGGATGTACAATTTTCATAAAATGAGCAAATAAATTTGAAGTATGAGAATCAAAAGGTATTATACTGAGCAAATTGTTTTTGCAGAGAAGAAATACTAAAAACTAACACAGAAATCATATCAATAGTTTAATTGGGAGCTCACTACCGTTAAACCAGAGCCTCTTCCTAGGAAGGATTTAAGTAATGACTCTACAGGCGTTTGGCTTTGGTAATACCCACCCATGGACCAAGCCCTGCCCCGGGGGAGAGGCGAGTGCCCTGGAGGGTTGGGATGTGTGAGTGCAGACTGTGACAACTCCTGAGGGCAGGCTGGTTGGGGTTGCCGCTGGTAACAAGGGTGGCCTCTTCAGCAGCTCAGTACAAAGCCGAGGTGAACCTAGCCATAAATTAATTTAGAAAAGTAAGCAGACACACAGGCGGGGTCTGCGCTGGGTTGGCACACGCAGCTATTTCCGAGCAGACGGTCACTTCCTCCTCCTGCCTGAAATGAGCCTCATCCCACGCAAAGTTTCCAACCCTTTCATTAGTGGTTGTGTTAGTGTATAATAACTATAATGAGAAGGCCATAAAAATCCAAAGTTAGCTGAGGGTCCTTAACCATTTTAAATATGGCTCTCTTTCCAGATTTTTATTTAAACTTTAATGACTACCACATAAGATCAAGCAACAAGAAACAACATTTGTATTACAGCTGTATTATTTAATTCCCATTAGCTGAAAATGCCAGGCTACTGGCCAGTAGCTCAGGAAAATAAGTGGTGACAGGTGAAAGAAAAATACCCTTCCTGTACCTCCTCAAGCCACTTTAAAGCCTGAGGCTCTGCAATGTCATTTACACCTAATGAAACCTAGTGTCAGGCCACACTATTTAGCCAAATGCTATCCATTCAGAAAAAAACAGACCTTGCTACTTTTAAAGACACGGTGCTCTTTCTGGCCGTAATTTCTACTGTCTAATTAAACCACGGTAGAAGGGATCCCTTCAGATTTACTATTAACTTATTTACTTCCGCTTTTGAAGGTGCACTTAATGCCACCTTATATATTGGGGGATCTAGGTGCTTGAAAGCCATAATTTACTCTCTGATTTAATTAGAGCTATGGTTTTATTGGACAGCCTAAAATATTTGGAATAATAATCACAGTCCAAACTTGATTATCCTTTTTAATTCAGAATCAAGCACAAAAGAAGGAGAGCATACATCTCTTCAGTGCAAACTGAAGTACTTTAAAGGACCGCTTTCATCTCTAATGGCTGTACTATCATTTCTCAGTTTATTTTGAAATGTTTTTGGTAACCTGCATAACACAGCAAATGTAGAGTAACAACAGAGACTCGATGTTTTCCATCATGTACAGAGCTTTCTTACATTTTTCAAAGACAACTCCAGGAAGTAAACTTAGCAGAGTGCAAATTCATATTGATCTGCCTGGCTTCTGGAAAAATACATTTTCTTTCAATGTCAATTAAAGTTAACAAAGCAAGATTTCAATCAGGTTACTTAAGTAAAAGGTCACAGGAAGGGGTTAAGAGAAGATAAATTGCATACACACACGACTATCACTTTCTTAGAGAAACATACTACGCGTTCCAAGAAAAGAAAGTAGTAAATTAATTTTAAAAGATGAGATGTAATGAAGTTTCATCAGGCTCCTTCACCTTTAGTAATTTTCTTATTTTCTTGTTCATTAAGCATGGCAGGTGTTTTACAAAAAGGAAAAAAAGAAAGAAATCAAACCCTTTAGGATTTGCAATACAGATAATCTGCAGATTTTGCAATCCAGAACTTTATGCCAAAAATAGCCCTATTGATTACAAGGGATTAAAATTACTTCTTAACATAGAAGAGTAGAATTTGGCCTTGAGCAAAATCACCCTAAAAACTCAGAATATAAATTAGGAAAAGCAGTCAATGAACTGAATATTCATGTTCTGTAACAGAATCAAAGAAATGTTGGGTGGAAGAGACCTCTGGAGGTCTCAAGTCCAACCTCCCACTCAAAGTGTGAGCATTGCCAACACTAGATCACATTGGCCATGGCTTTGTTTCCCTGCTGCACCACCCTCCTAGAGAAATATTTTTCCTAATATTGAACCAGAACCTCCCAATTTGTGTTGTTTTCAACTATTGCCCCTCACTATGTTTCCTGCCACTACTGAGAGGACACTGGCTCCCTCATCTTTGTAACTACCCTTTAATTAGCTGCAAACTGCTATTAAGATACCCTTTAGCCTCTTATCTACAACAAAACAAGACCAGCTCCCTCAGCTGCTTCTTGCAGGTCAGGTACTCTGGACCATCATGGTAGTCCTCTACAGTTCCTCCACATCACTCCTGAACAAGGATGGGATGAGAGGGCAGAACAGGCACATAATGGGACTCATTGTTTCAGGTGCTGCCTCATCAGCACAACATAGACAAGGGTAACAACTCAGCTTCAACTGGAATGGGAACAGAACATGGCTGTATCTTTTAGGAATAGAACTATTAACTGTCCTTTACCCAGGCTCTTCACAGAGCATGGTTTGGAAGAATCCTTCCACCATGGGAACTGGCATCTAGGAAGAGCAGATTTATCCCATTTATGAGGGCAAACTCCGATCCAAATGCCAGAGTGTTTTGCTCTCACACTATAGTTTGACAGTAAGGCTCAATAAATGCAAGCAAATGTGATTTTTAATGACTTTTATGATACTGTGTAGCATGGGAAGAAGCATTTGCTTTTATATATCGTTACCTCACTGATTTCACTTGGAGGAAACTGAAGTATGTTACAAAATTAGTAGCTTTCCTTGTAGGGTTGGAGAAAGCAGTGGAGATGATTTTGTGTGCACTTCTGGAGTGCAGTCATGCACACCTAACTAGTGCAGTCAGCTACCAGGATCAGACAAACAAATCTAAAAGGCTTCACACAGTCATGTATTTGTAAGTCTTCTGATGTGCAAAAAAATTTAAGAATATATGATTAGGGCACTGAATTTACAGAACTGACTGAGTCTCCCTTACACCAGAAATTCCTAAGGAGTATTTAGGATCCCTAAATATTTGCCAAGGACAATGAGGTCTCTCAATGAGGGATGCTTTGGAATTTAAAATAAACATCCTATCACTATATATTTAGTGTCTATCTGTAGAATGACAGGATTCTTGTGGTTAAAGCAGCAACTGGGGACTTAGGACTTGTGTTCAATTCTTGGACTTGCCACAAATTTCCTCTGAGAGTCTGGATGTTAGTCTTCCTGTAGCTCTGCTCCCCAACTGCAAATATACAGAATCATGTTCCCTTTCACCTCCTGTTGCATTTGTAATCAAAAGCAATTAAAAGACAACTTTTTCATTTTATAATTAAAAAAGGCCTGTCAGGCATAGCAAGGACCTTTAGGCAACCAGAGGGACTTCCTCTACCTTGTGCTGCCCCCACCAACCTTGTCCCTTCCCTACATCTCCCCATGTGGGATGGAGAGTAGTTCTTGGGGATAATGCCAAAGGAGCTGGTACAATAATGGGTAGAGATAGTATTTTGGGCCTAGAAAGTGGCTCACAGTTATTATGAGCTAACGGCACCAGACACGAAGATGTTCCAAATGTAGGATGGTTACACAGCTATGCAACCTGACCACATACAGTGGGAACATGTGCCACAATGAGCAGTCTCAATTGGAGATGGGAGAGGAAGAAGGGCTAAAACCTTGCTCATCTTCCAGTAACTCTGTGCTAGAATAAGTCTGGTCCTTCAGCAGGACCTACCCAGCCACAACACCTTCCTACTTTAAATAAACTGCTTCTGGGCTGAATTCAGTCAACCACAACTTGTAGACAATAGTGTTAAGTGTACAAGGACTCCGGACTTCATGCCAGGCCGGCTTTCCTGCTTCTCTTTTCCTCTTTCTTCCCTTCCAGATCAGTTCCAGCTCAGTTCCTCTGTATTTCTTTCCATTTATCTCTCCTTACCTCCAGAGTCAAACTTTCTATCTCCCCAAGGAACAGGAGCTTCCCATGACAGCTCTATCACATTGCTCACTTTGTTTGCCAATTTTATTTCTCTTCATTAACTTGCTTCTATCTTGTCCTTCAGAATGTAACTTTACTGGCTCACAGCCTTCTCATAAAGCCTCTCAAATAGGATACATCACAGCAAAAAAACAAAACAAGAACTGTTTTAGCTGGCTGAGACTTTGACAAAAACTTGATGTGACATACTGGACCTTAGACAATTATCCAGATAGCTGTCCACTCACACTACTGATTAAGCCATGAATTCATTTTGGAGGCAGATTACTAGCAAATCAAACAATAAAACCAACATTACTTTAACTTTAATTTGCTTTGTTTGTTCGCTTTGCTCATGGAGAGGTGCACACCAATAGTATAAGAATTCTGAATTCTTCCTGTAGGGAATAATAAAGAATCCTTCCCCAAATGTGTAATTTGCATTGTTAAATCCAATGTGTTTCATTGGATTATAATAGTGCTGGTCAAAATTTTTGTACAGTTTCCAAAAAATAATATTAGTAACCCCCTCTGCCCCTGAATACAGTTAGGGTTTGCATTCTGGGTTAAGAACTAAGTGTTTCGAATTTCTTGGCATAATGATATATTAAAAGGAAACAACTGTAAAACATATCCAAGTAAGGGAAAAAAAGCTACTGGCTGCTGTTCTACAAAAAAATACTACTTTGGCTTGAAATAAACACACATAGCACTTGTAGATGTCAATGAAGACTGTGGGTGTAAATCTCAAGTTCATAACAGTCTACGAGAATATTTAAAACCTTCAAATTCTATCCTGAGGCCTTTACCTTACTTCACTTTTTAAAAAAAGAGAACCTGATTCATCAACATTAGGGAAAATGACAGGAATTTCAGGTAACTAACCTGTAAATTTTATTGTAGGTTTTATGAATAAGAATAGTTACAAAGTCAAATACTGCAAGTCTTCCTTGCATGGTCAATGGGATTTGGTTCAAATACAACAAGAGGAACCAAGGGTGAAAAAAAGTGCATTTGAAATAATGCACCTATGCATAACACTGATATGAATTATTAGGAAAAGCTGTCCAGTTCTGGTTTCCAAACTTCAAGAAGAATGTGGAAACTGTCCAAAATGTACATGAATATGATATATACGGTTAATACTATTATTAACAGATAACAAGTTCTGGATTTCAAAGACATAGATAACTGTCCAAATAATCCCCAGCTTTGGGAAGCTGATGACCGAGGAAACAGTCAGCTGTTCAACCTCTCACTGAGCCCCAGTGCTCCCTCTAGCAGTGCTGCAATTCAGGTCATTGCACTAGATTCAAATTCTTATAATTGACAGTGCCTTTGTGCTTTGTTACAATCTTGTCATTCAAATTCCTCCATAAATCCGCTTTCTCCAAATACTCAAAGTTAGTCCGGAGTTAGTCACTCCCACCAGGCCCTTGGCAGATTTCAGTGTGTTTCAGTTAACCCCTGCAAGAAAAGCAGTGCTCTAAATTAAATCCATTCCCAGGGAAGCTTAAATTGCATATGTCTTTTTGGACAACAACTTGTTTCTTGGTAAAGGGGATAAGATTTTTGCACTAGTTTTAGTAGAGCAGGATAACACATAATGTTAACATTTATATATATATTCCAATGTTTGTTTATGTAAGCAGTTTCATAAAATCCATCATGGGATTATGTAGATGGTTACAATTAAGCAGTGCAGTGTATAAGTGTTTATAGGATTAGACCCAGAGATATGAAGTATATAAAAAGCAAGTTCTGTGTAGAGCCACTACGTGAAAAACGAAGAGCCGAATGCAGGAATAATACCAGCAGTCTGACCCTGTATTTTTTTCAAGCACAAGGACTACAGCCGCAAGATCCAAATTTGAGGGGCAAAAATTACAGATCAAAGTTTAAGAATTCAGGAGTTGCAGGAGGACGAAAAAGAAATTTTTGCAGTGGCTGCAAATCCTTGAACGTTTCAGGTTCATGGTGCACATCTCTGAAAACAAAAACTCAATAGTTCCCCACTGCTCTCAGCGCAAGCAATGCCTGATGTTTGCTTCACCGTTCACTGAGTCTGAGAATGACAGGAAGAATGTTGACATTTGTGCCACACGTACGGGAAGAAACAGATCATCTGCCTCTGAAAGGTGCTTTATTTTATGTGAGAAAAGACAAAACTCTGAGCTCCACATCAAATAAATCATACAATAAGAACATTATTTTTAAAGGGAATGAGTATTTTGCATATTAATATTAAATGATATCTGAGCAGCAAATATAGAAATTACAATATTCACTATCTCAGAGAGCTGACACAGAGTAGAGGAGTTGTGGTAACCAAGCTGTCTTAAATCTATAGCCTCAAAAAAAAAAGCTTCATCAAAATTTAATATTCATGCAATAGGGACTCTTTCATTGTTATGAAAACTGATTAGGGCCAATCATAAAATCCTGGGTGCTTCATTTACTCCCTTCCCTGACTAGAAAAGGGGGGAAAAAAACCCAATGAAAAAAAAAAAACCTGGCAAACATTTTCCTGGCAACATTTCAGGGGAGCTACTATTTTGCATTTGGTAAGGATGCAGTCCTTACCAGTCAACACACAGACCCTTAGAAGGAAATGGAAGGGACATTAGTAATTCAAATAAGGGCCAAAAGAGACAGAATAAAATTAAAATCTGCACAACTATTTTCTAGCAAACCAGCAACGGCATATAATCTAGTAGGAAATGGGGAATAGGGGACTGATAATTTTTTTTGTAAAGATGTGGACAAAGCTTTTTTTAAGAAGACACAGAGCTAAAATAACCATATTGTTAGGCAGTGACTCATGGGAACAAAGACGACAATGCTATCTAGGATCGTTATACTGGTGCCTCTTAATCATAATGTTGGTACAGTTTTCCCTCACTCTGACCTAGTTTAACTAGTTTAGAAAGCTTAATAGGCATTGCTTCTTACAGCACTGTTAGGAGGACCTGAATATATACAACAAGTTCTTTTGTGAATGAAAATTACTGATTCATGGCCTGTTACACTTCATGAATCCAGAGAAACAACAGTAAAGTTAACTCACTGAAGTTTCACACAACTGAATCTGAATTTGTCCTCCTGCACTTTCAAAACATTCGTGTTGGCAATCTGAGACAGCATCGCCAGCACGGCATGTCCTAGAACAGCCACCCGTATCACAGCGCTCGCAGTAGCAGCAGGGCACAACCTACCCAGAAGTGAAATACAGGTGAAAATTCTTCATTTAAAAACCACTATGTCGAGCAGGAAATGTTTTGTGTTCTCACAAAAGATAACAATGAGAAGAATATTTTCACAAAAGTTTTTCTATAAAAGTTTTTGTGTTTTAAAGGACAGGCTAGAAATCAAGACTTTTCAGTCTTGGGGCTTTCAGTGAAAACAAAAAAGTTGCCAGTAACGTCCATTTCCAGCAGAAACATCCTTTTGGCAAGAAATGATATCTTTGTTCATTTTCTTATTGAAAAACATTGATCGGTTCCAGTGATTGATGTCAACTATAGGACACAACTCTATCTTCCATGAGATAACTGATGTATTTGCTTTTCGTGTTAACTAGATTAATGCCTGCTATCATCTGCAAGTTTACAGTCTACCAAAATATAGAACCCACTTTGCTGAACCTTCAGCTCTGAAGTCACATATGTTACCTACAGATACTGCTTGAACTTGTGCTCAACATAATTAAGTTGCTCAGCGAATTCCTGTGAGCTACACCGGTCATCGCTCTTTATTTGCAGGGTGAATTTTTCTCCCACCATAAGCCCAGGCAAGTCTATCTGAATCATTAAGGGGCTTTGCTCAGATGCAGCCGTAACAGCCCCACAAGGGAGATCCTGCCCTTCCTCTGCTGCTTAGGCTGGATCTGCTCCACGATCCCACAGAGACCAGCATAAAGGACAGTGATGAAAATGAACCATAAAAGGAACTCATGAGGTCAAGTCAGTGCGTATATTTACCCTACCCAAGATTCAACGCACGCTGTAGCAGGGAGCTGTAAGCCCTACTCCAGTGACTGGGTTGGGAGAGGCAGCACCTAACATCTGTATTCTGATTTGACTTAGAAAAATAAAGCTATCTTTCCAGAATTATTGACCAGCGAACCTATTTCACTAGATTGCACACAACCAGGATTTTTTTTTTTTTTTCTCCCATCTGTATCTCTGGCTCCTGGGAGGTATTCTCAGTTATACAGAGAAAACAGGCTCCTTGATTTCTCCATGTGGCTCAGTCCTGAGCTATTCCATGGAAAAATGTCCCAGTTGCGATTTTGAGAAGCCTTGGCTTAATCCTCCTCCCACTAAAACCACCCATGAATCTGCAGCTGGAAGAAAAGAGGACAGTGCTAAAGACTGTCAAAAAACTTACTATGGACATACAAGTGCATGAACTAATCTTATTAGAGAAAAGTGCTCTTCTGAATATCAGATGGCATTTTCTCCAACTGAATAAAAATTAAATGACAGCAAAAATTCTTTGTGATGAGGGCTTTCTTGAGGCAAATTAAGGGAAAGGATTTCTAGGTAGCATATTGGAAAAAAACCACAAACCAGAGTAGACCACCAGGCAGCTTGGAAGAGTGAAAGTTTACTTTGTAAAACCAAGCTTCGCAACTTTCAGTTTGTTAACATGAGAGTATCCTCTAATTTTATCTACAGCTACCACCTTCTCCAAGTTGCAATTGCCAAAAAAGGTCAAAATATCTTAACGTTACATTCCACCGAGTCACTAAATGGAACAGAAGTCATATTACTATAATTCATAATTCAGAACTCAAATTTCATAAGACAACATCAGAAATGTCATTTTAACCACACTAATTCCTTCACAGTTAACATGAGTGGGTGTTGGTGCAATCCAAGCTGAAAAAAGCCATCTAATTTCAGCAAGTATACCACAAGCCAACTTGGCAACCCTCCACACGTATCAGACAAATGTCTGCTCTGTTGAAGCTGAAGGCACAGTGATAATTATCATAGCTGATACTGCATCAGTGGTAATGACAGTGTGGTTTGTAAATATGAACCAAACTAGGATTCTCTCGTTCACAAACAGGGATTTGGCATTACTGTGGGAACCCGTCATAAACCTTATGGATCTGAATGCGGCCCTTGATCCAAACTAGGGCACATTTCATCGTAACTGGAAAGTCATTCAATAGCTGCACAGTGCACATTTAATTATCACACTTTTTGGGTGGCTGTTGGGAGAAGCTGGACAATCACATTATGTGACAATTATATGACAATCACATCCACCGGAAGGGAGAATCAGCCAGTATCACCACTCCTACTGAAAATGGAGATGCTGTGACCATTTTTCATTTTGCTAAGTACCTTGCTATTGGGGTCAGGTACCTCACCAGGAAGGAGTCAGGTCTTTCCAGAATAATTAAGAACGTTCAGTTCAAGTTTCCTCAGGCATTTAGCCAGTAAGAAAAACCTTCAGGAATCCTCTCAAATTAAGAAATCAAGGAAAGAGAGGAAGGATGGTCTCCCATTAATGTAATTAGACAGCAGAAGAAATAAAAATGGCTGAAACAGGTATGTATTATCCAGCTCAAAACGGCAGCCACCTGGCAAGCTATGTTAGCTGCCTAAGCTCTGATTCCTGCCCTGTCCCTCTAGTGACAGCCAGGACCAGAAGTGTCCAGCAGAGAAAAGTTTTGCAGAAGATTTTTGGCTCACAGAGCCCTTCTGTCATACCAAAAAGCACCATCCAGTGCTTGAAAATGAGCTGGCTCTGAAGGACTTGCAGGTGACGAAGCAGCCCTCCAAACCAATGGGAGAAATGGGCACGCCCTCACCAAAAAGCCAATGGATAAAAAATAGCTCAAAAGCCCTCATCTGTGGGACCTTAGCATAACAGAGGATTTTCCCCAGAGCCAGTTCAGATTTACTTACACACAGTGCCTTGCTTTAACTGCACAATGAGAATGCTACTTTACTGCTATATTAATTAATATTTATAAAGTACTTGGAGATTCTTCATGAAAGGTGAGCCTGACATTTAAGGCAACAATTATTACCAAATTTCCCTTCCAGTTACTAAACAATATCCAGTCATGAGGAAGGATTCTTTATAGATAGATATTGGCTTGAATAAAAATGTTTTTGAAAACCAAGTTCTCCACTGGAAAAAAACAAGATCAATGGAACATTTTCAATTACTTCAAAATAATGTAACGTGGAAATGCAACAGCTTATTTCCTATGTTTAATTTTCCCCCTGCCTGTTTCATGCTATCTCTCTAAAATGCTAACAATCACTTAAAACCATGTGTTTTCACTTTCCCTCCATCTCTTAAGGTCACCACCAGACCATCTTTCTCCATTACAGAAATCTTGAAGTCTTTCGCTCACCAAAAGGCTTATGCAGGGGCAGAGGAGAGCCAAACAAAACTTGACATATCCTCTACTGTTTTTTTTTCATCTGCTGGCCTGGCCAGCACAGGATTCATCTTGTCTCATACCACACTCAGTGCAGATGCAGGATTACCTGCAGAATAGCCGGCTTACTCTAGAGACTGGATTCAGGCTTCTCTGCTCCATTCTCCCTCAGTTGTCTTTTCGTTAGAGAACACCAGGGGAACAGACAATGAGCGCGTAATCATGAGCACTATATTAATCTACACGAGCATACAGCTGTAACTGAATTGTTGGATGACTGTCAGCGTCCACAATAAGAAAAATAGCAAAATATTAGAAATCTTTATTGCTAGTCCTTAGAAGAAACAAATCAAACAGAACTGATATCTGTGGATATCTGCATATGAAAACCAACTGCATTTTAAAATAAGAGATGAATTTTACATTTATGTCAGATTGTATGAAGCTAATAATCTTTATTATTTTATTATAATTATGGGTCCAGGTCTCTCAGAAGTATTATATCCTAAACTCATGAGTCTCTTCTTTGATGACAGTTTTACTACTTCAGTTCATTAGCTGTCTGGCAAGTCAGTTTTCTGAAGATGAAGTGAAAGCGAGAAGAATTTGCTGGAAGACAAACTCTGAACTGGACTGGGTGGTATGCACTATTCTGTCACTGCTAATGGAGTTGAGCTCTATTACCTCTGACAAAATCCTCTGGTATGTAAAATGCTCAGTTTACTGCCGTATCATTTTTAGTAATAAACCAAAGGGGGACCTGCTATGCACCCCACCTCACACAGATTGCCAACACCCACGGGGTTCGTGCAGACTCCAAAATCAGCCAACGACTGCTAAACAAAGCAGTTCTCTCATCCCCTCCCCAGTTCATCTCTGGAGTGGTCTATGCTCAGGCTTGCACCATGTAAAAATAGCTTTAAATTCAAGGTAAATTAGCCCACAGAGTTCTGTGCTAGCATAGCTAAAGTGCTTTGGGTAATGCAGGTTACCTTATAAGCACACTGCTAAGAGCCAAAGCTGTGTCTCCTTTTCTCTACTCTCACAAGAATAGGTAAGACAGCAGATGTATTTTTAAGGCCCACACACACGCTTTCTCCCTTACAACCATTACTCCACATTGAAATGCAATCTTGCTTTCATTAGGAAAGAGATAGCTTCTAACTGAAGTTGCTATATCTGGAATGAAAACGTTATGTATCATATGGCAGCCTCATTTTATTTCATTCACATCACACTGTAGAGCCTACCTTTTCCTCCTCCTCCTTCATCAAATGTAAAAGAGTGTTGTTGTTTGTGTATAGCATGCACATTAGCACAGATAAACTGCTCACTGAGTGTAATGATTAATGATTGAATAGTGCAGTTGTTGCAAAAATAAGTCATGCAGTGAAGAGAGATCTGAAGATTATATCTAACACCAGGGGATGGCTTATTAATCTTACTTCTTGAAGAATTCGTGAGTAAATCATTCTCCTTTATTAATGATATTTCACTTTGCTCCGTGAGACATCTTTTATACATCCAGAAGGGCAATTATCTGTTTAGGCCAGGAAACAATATTAGTTACAGACGGTGCTTGAATGTTTGATCTAAGTCACTTAAATAAAAGAGCGGAAAAAAAGAGTGAAGCACACTCCAAAGACCTTCCCCAAACAAGACTGCATTTACAGGAGGGTTGTTTTGGTTTCCCTCTATCTGGTAATGACAAATTGCGTGTGTTTTCAAGTATTAATTAATATGGAGCTTGCATACTCAAACAATGATATAACAACTCAAGGAAAATTACATTAGTTTTATGTCTTCTGTGTCTGAAGGAATTCTATTATATGTGAGGTGGTTAAACATGTCTGAAATTGTTTATTAATATAAAAGTCTTTCAAAAGGAGATCTTAAATTCTTGATCTCAATGAGATATTGAAGACTGAAAGTAGAGTTTATAATTTTAAAAAAATAATCTTTTTCTAGGTTCAAAACTCTTTTTTCTAGCTGCCCATCATCTGCTATCCACTAAAACACCGGAGGATTTAAGCAGGGAACACAGACACCTCTTTATTATTCTAAGAACTATAACAAAAAATTACATAGATCTAAATCTAAATCTACAAATCATCTCCAAAAGGAGTTCCATTAACTAGTTTTAAAGACTTTGAAAATGGAAATTGTAAACTTAAATTATTATAGAAATTGCATTAGATAATATGTGTTGATCACAGAAGTGATTTGCAGATTTACAAAACTGACAAATATCTTACCATAGATTTAAAAATATTACTAAATTGAGTCATAGTTATCCTTTAGATTAATAGATCAATTAAAAAGCAGCAGTTTATTGGACGAGTAATTCATTAATGAAAGACAGCATGATCTAGTGAATAGGAACATAAGGACATCCAGGAAAGAGGGGAAAAGTCTACATACTTTGTCAAGTACGGATTAAGACTGAGGTTAATCTTGTCCTCTACAGAGATGCACTTGCATGTGTGGGCATTTCACAAAGATGCTGCAGTCTCTGAGAGCTGATATTTGATATATAGACACCTGGCTTGTGTGGAGATTTGCACTCTCACCAAAAGCCTCTGTGTGTAATTGGTGCACGTGGATGGATTGAATTATTGCTGCTTAATTGGGTGTCATAGGTGTTCTGCTGCTGCCAGAGATGACTTCTCAGCTCAAAGATGTAAAATGGCATTTACAGCAAAGGAACTGGAGCGCTGCTGTGTAAAGAAATCCCATGTGAACATGTAGTAAGGTATCTATTTGGGTTTTGGAAAGATGAAAATGCCTCCAGACTGTGTTCAATATCTCTTCATTAAACTTTTCTAATTAAAAAATAATAATTTATCATAGCTGTAATTTTTTAGTAGAAAAAGACTAGTTTAATAAGGTCCCTATATTGAGAGGGGGAAAAAAGCATTCAGAAGTGCATTGGTCTCATTTTCAGAATAAACCAGCCCTGGCAATGTGGCAATTTTCTGACAGTAATGGTCTGCCTGACAGCGAGTCCATTTTTATTGATAAAAAAATGCTTTTGCCTGAAATCTGACGATGCTTTAAATTTTTAGTTTAAAGTTGCTTGTTGAAACAAAAGAGAAGCCATAAAAGAAACATAACTGATCTAATAAAACTGCTCAAGGATTTCCACTTGCATGCATTCTAGAGATTTCTAATTTTCATTTGGTTGGTACTTTTCTTTTGACTCAAGAAAACAGTGAGTGTCCCAGCCATATTTCAAAGCCAAAAACATGCAGGTCAAAACATGAGTGCATTTTGTATCAGAGCCTGGGTCTGACTGCAATGTATTTTCAGCACCCAACTTCAGGTCACATAAATTTTTTGAGTGTTTAGAGCACATTCGGCCAAAATGACACAAGAACTCTTTTTCCCTAAATACCCAGGGCATATCAAGATTATATTTCACTGGTTCATTTCAACTCCTAATTTTATGTTACCTGATAATCACTAGACTCCCGACACGTAAGCCATACTTGTTTGTCCACACAGCATTCAAAAATTGGGGAAACGGGGTTTATTAGAAGAAATCTTTTCACATTCCTGGGTCTAAAAGGGTGCGTTGACCCTTTTGTACTGCTAGAAGACAATCCCACGGAAGTTTATAAAATAAAGGTTTGGACTACAATGTAGTTACCTGTTACAAAGAAACCATAGTCTACTACCTGAACTTGATCTTTCCCACCACTCGGCCTTACATCACAGCACCAGGTTTAGCATCTGCCTTTTACACAGAAAAACCTCAGCAGAAAAGTCGCAATCCAAACCCACATTTCTGAAACGCAAGAATCTGTGCAGGATCTAAATATTGCCCTGGATTTGCTGCCAGTAGGTAAAAAGTGGAGCAGTATATTTGAAAATAGCATCATATATTTTCATCTGAACTACCCAGTTTCATGCAGGCCTCAGTGACTAGAAAGCAGGGTCTCAAAGTGATTTGAAAAAGAGAATAAACGTTATTAATATTGATTCTTCTCTTCTCTGAGAATTCCCTGCAGTCCTGGCTCAGGGAATCAAGGTAGTGAACAGCAGCAAAAATCCAGCTTTTCCAGCGGGTGCCTGTGTAATATTCAGAGAAACAAGCAAATATGTGATCTCTTTAGGGACAAGCATATGCCCGATCTGCTGCGTGAACCCACGCCTCATCCTGCTAATCTGGAACGTAAACAGATCTGTTCAGATTCCCAAGCCTGACCTGCTTCCTAGAAGAGTGTTATTCAAATAGGTTACACCAAAATAATCAGCAGTTAGAAACGAACATCAGTTGATAGTGACTCTATCAGCATTTTTCTCTTGCTGGATTTTTTTTTTCCTTAAGTAATTAAAAAGTGTCTCTGGAAGAGCAGTATGTACAGTATGTCATAAAGTCTCTCTGAACTACCTATATTTACCCCTGAAAGTGAATTCTTTATAAGACCTAGGATATCAAAGAAACGAGGGATCAAAGTAGTTTTAATAAGCAACCCAGTGTTTGTAGAACCTGCACTTTCATGTATCATGTTTTGTTCAAGTTCTTAATTTCGGTTCCTCACCACAGAAGGCACTTAAGATAACTATCTATAACCATATTGTCATGTTGAATCCTTTGATTATTTAACATGTACACCTTAGTGAAACAAAAATGCCTTTTTTCCCCATAATATTTGGACTTCATTGTATTTTCTCACATGAAACATAGATTTGATTTGTTTGATAGTTGGAATATATAGTAGCATCATTTTCTTTAGTATTTCTACTTATATATTAATAGAGTTTAATGTAGTACAGTTTTATCTACTCCCATACACTGATGTGATCTATAACACCTTGACTTTTTTTTTTTAATTTCCAAATAAACACGTAACAAGAGATGGTAAAAGCTACAGAAAATAAAGTTAACTGGGCCTTAAAAGCGAAACCAGAGGTTCCCCAGTGAACACCAGTGTGCTCTTTAACATAGTAAAATCAATTTCTCACCCTCTTCTTTTTTGAAATCAGAGCTCTGCTGTGTTTACAAATTGTTTTGTGGTGAAAACAAACTACTTAAAAAAACCCAAAACTCCCATATATATTTGATCTATAGTCATAATAAAATTGTCAGTAAGGCTGAGAATTATTACGCTCTGGGTTAGAAGCACAGATTGAAAGATGAAGGAATCATAAGACCAGACTGTATGCAAAAAGCAATAATGACAAATGGATCTGGTAGCTATTCCAACTACACATCTGGATATAAAACTTTTTATTTTGCTCTGAAAATTACCATACTGTCAGTTTGGAATCTGAATGAGCAATGAGTTAAAAACCATAGCAGAAGCATACTGAAATATAAGTAAGGTAGACTGGTCTATTTTTTTTTCTTTTCTTTCTTTTTTTTTTTTTTTTTTTTTGACATGTTTGGGAAGTAGAAGATTGCTATGCTATCTCACTGTGTCTTGAGACTTGGTAGCCAGAAATATCTGAAATGCACGTGGTACTGCTTTTGTGGTTGCCTTTGAAAATTCAAGAATACAAAGCTCTACACAGGAAAATCAAGATTTTATAATACACTGAAGAACAACTGTAGCATAGCATGTTCTAAATAAACAGGAAAGGCAGGATGTAAACCACTGTACTCATAGTTTATGTCTACTACTGTTTATATTAAAGTGTACTTCGAAATATTCCTCTTTATGCAAGTTAGAAATAAAATATTGTTAGATTATGGAATTATATATTTGACCAAGAAAACCTCCAAATCCATGTGCATTCATGAGCTGAAACTTTTTTACATTACATCTTTGTCAGCAAATTTCACAGGGTAAACCACGTTTTTAACGAGATTATGTATAGACACTCTGCCTCTCATCTGGGACTTGTATTCCTGCCATGTGGCAACCATAGCAGTTACTTATTTGAAAAAGCCATGTTAGGCCACTTGGTGTAGTTTCAGATGTCTAGCTGCAATTTGCAGAACAAAACAAAGAAATACACTATCATATGTTTAGCCAAACCCATGTCATCTATACGAAGAATTCTGCCATGTCTTTGTAAGACTTCCAGTAGAACCCACAGACCTGAAGAGAGGAGACCGCTCTATAGTCTTCTATATCTAAGAAGATATGCAAGATTAATTCCAACCCTGATGAGAAGTAAAAGCTTGTGTATAAATACCTAAATGACAGTTTAAAGGATCCCTTACAACAGTCTCTCATACAAGCTGAGGAGGGCATTTCCTTAGCTTTCACCAGTATGACTCCAGCAGTCTTCTTCGCATTCAGCAAAGAGCACTGGAATGGCTTTTTAGACATTTCAGACACAAATGCCTTGCTTGAGCCTTCTTGAATACCATGAAAAACAGGGAACCTCATTCAACCCCAGCACCACAATAAGCACAGTAGCACAATCAGCAAGATATCTCGAGAAAACATTGTTAATAGAAATAAAAATATGATACTTGGAGTCATATAAAAATAAGATGCAATCTCACACTTAGCTTGTAACAGCAGTTGTCTTTATAATTCTGCAGGTTTCTGTTTGATCACATCTAGCACTCACCTGACTCGGATCCCAAACTGTGGATCTTCCTAAATACGATGTGATCAAGTCTAGTGGAGCCTTCAAAATGAAACAACAGCTCTTACTAGAATGGCAATCAGTGCTAAATAACAGCAGACAACCTTTCCGTAGATGAGATAACATAAAGGTAGTGGGCCAAAGTCTTCAGCTGTGGCTCCCTGTGATTCCAGGGTGCTACACAGGAGTAAGGGTGATGTATGAGAGAGGGCAACTGGGCAAAACAGCTCTCTTAGTTTCTGTGTGTATAAAATAACTTCAGGGAGAAGTTCCGAAAGAGGATTTTAATTCCCTGAAATCCAGGCAAGAGATTTCCCTGTGTTTCTTATCTTCTAGACCAGACCTAAATCAGGCTGTCATGTAATCAATGGACTATGATAGGCTGATTATCATGTAGGATAAGTGATATCTATTAGAAAAAATTGATCCTGACATAACTCAGAAAAGGCAGCAGCTTAAAGCTAGAGGCCATAGGCCCCGGACTGGCCTTTGTACATATTTAATGGCTGTCATTTTCCTGGAGGTGCCTGAAAACAGCAAAACTCTCAGGGTAAATCTATATTGATTGAATAATCCTTGTCATCTGTTAGGACTAACAAAGCTGTCACAGTACAGCCACAAGCAAACAGATTTTATTTGATAACTTTCTTTCCATTTCACCGTCGAAGCACGAGTGCTAGAGTTTCAAGGGAGCCCCTTCATGTTTGGTCTGTTTTCACTCAGGTAATTCCCCAGTGGAGGCCCCTGTTTTCAGTGGCTGATTAACTGCCACGTACTTAATTAAACCTGCAGCATCAGAATTACAGTTTATGAAGGAATCAGAAGCCTGCTGCCAGCGAACCCCCAGTTCTGCAGGGCTTGTGCTATATTAGGAGCAGAGCCTGAATGATTATGGCTGGGAGCTTGATAAAGATTGTAGGGGTGGGTGTGCTTGAGGCTGTCCCTTGTGACAGCATCTCCCTTTATGAATACAGAAAAATTCATCAAACAGAAATCATTAAATGGAGCAGATGGGGTTTTCTGTGTGGCTGAGGCATAAAGTGCCTGAAGATGATGAGCATTACACAAGGCGGACAGGCAGATCAAAACGACAGCCCGGTTGAAGGTGGACAGTGCAGGACCCTTTGCTACTGTTGTCCTCTCCATGCACAACTTGCTTTTGTAGGGATCAGAAATGGTGCTCCCCTCAGCCATGCTCCCCCAAACCTCACACGTTTCCCATCTGCATTTGCCTCCCTGAAACCCTAGTAAAATGACTGGAAAAATCAGTGTTGGGAAGAAGAAAAACTCCCCAGCCCCCTGATTCTCTCACTCCATACTTTAATGTTATTTAATACAACATGACAATTGGTTTTATTTTCATTAAATCTTTTTTAAATAGGTTAAACTTTTATTCTGTTTCTGTTTTTAAAATCTAGAAATTACTTTGCTTCCCATGAGATTCAAGTACCAACACCTCGGCACAGAACTGTATATGGACAGATTTGAGCTGTATTTTATTTGGCGAGGC